>NW_012107808.1:3458260-3493118 GCF_000951045.1 Mandrillus leucophaeus | reverse complement strand
TTGATTCCAGAAGTCCAGCCATGCAGCCCCTGGCCTTGCCGCCTCCCGCAACCTTTCTCCAGAGACTCCGAGAGGGGCCTAAGGCCTGACATGAACAAAGGGCTGGGGGAGGTGGGGTTGGAAGGGCCCCAGGAAAAGTGTGTGTAAAGGGCTCTGACTCCCAGTTGGGGAGTTCGGATGTCCCCTCAGGGCTTTCGTCTTCTAACCTCCTCTCTCCCAAGCGCTCAGCCAAAGGGCAGCACAGGGCACCCTACCCTAGGGTGCGGCACCCCAGCTGGCAGGAATTTGGAGCAGTAGATCTGTGCCCAGCAGGTCTGTATGAATCACCCAGGCCTCTGCATTTTGCTTTTCTAGAGGAAGAGGCATGGCAATTTGTAAGACAATCACTAGACGGAAATCGGGAGCAACCAGACATAACTCAACATAATTATTTCTGCATAATGACTTCTGCTACTTGATTCTGTCTCGAGCAATGACTGTAATCTCTATCTGTCACTGGGAAGCTGGTGGCCAGGGAGCCCCTGTGGCTTAGAGATAGAGCCAGGAGGAAATTTGCAATTCGAGTTAATGGAGTGTTCCCAAGCAGCCTGGGAGCCAGTGCCTTCGAGGTCTCTGGAATAGCAGACCCCATCTCCTGCTAGGAAGCCTGGTGTCAGAGCTGGCTGGACCTCCTCCGCGGAGTCCGACCCACCCACTTTGTGGCAGATGGGGAAATTGGAAATGGCAGAGGTCACAGGATGTGCCCAAGGCACAGGCCAACCTGGAACCAGCACTTCCTCTCCACCCTCCCACCATCCAGCATTTCCCCGTCAGCTGGCCTGGCTGTCGGTGGGACAGAGGGAAGATACCTCTGTGGAGCCGGTCACTGAGAGTGCTGGCCAGGCAGGGCCGCCCCCAGGAGGCTGGAGACAGTGGGGACTTTGCAGCCAGATAGTGAGGGACCTCAGTGTGGTGACTGGGTGTGCTTGCTGAGCGTGCGGGCAGATTTGCGCTCACCTGCTCCAGCCGGGGGCATGCAGAGGCCCCTCCTTCCCCAGGAGGGTGCTTACTCACTGCATTGCATGGCCTCTTAAAAGTCCCCGTTAGGCCGGGCATGGTGGCTCACACCTGTAATCCCAGTACTTAGGGAGGCCAAGGCAGGCAGATGGCTTAAGCCCAGGAATTTGAGACCAGCCTGGAAAATGTAGTAAGATTTCATCTCTACTAAAAATGAAAAAAAAAAAAAATAGATTGGGGTGCACCTGTAGTCCCAGTTACTTGGGAGGCTGAGGCTGGAGGATTGCTTGAGCCTGGGAGGTTGAGGCTGCAGTGAGCTTTGATTGTGCCCTCCAGCCTGGGTGACAACCCTGTGTCCCGAAAAACAAACGAAAAAAAAAAAACCTTTTAATTAACCAGAGCAGCTGAAAAGAACAGAGCATGGGTTTGGGGATTTGTGTTTTGGGCACCCCACCCCCCACTTAGCCGAGTGTGACCTGGGCTGGTGTCCTGGAGTCTTTCTTTCTCCATAAACGGTTGAGAATGAGCTCTCTGCCGCGGCCGGTCGGAGGAGGATGATGCAATGAGGAACTGGTACATTCTGCCGCTGGCTCCATTACTGGATTTCTCCTCATGGAGAGCCCTTGACCCTGTCCAGGTCTTGATTTCTCTGAGTGTCAGAGCAGAGCGCAGAGCTGTTGGATAAATTGGCTGAGATCATCGATTTGAAAACGCCATGGGAAAATACGGGGCAAGGCAGAGAGCACAGAGGAGCTTTAGGGCAGTGAGCCCGCGCTGTGTGATGCTGTAGTGGTGGGTACGCATTGGTACACGTTTGTCAAAGCCCACAGAGTGGCCCACACCAAGAGTGAACCCTAACGTGAGCTGTGGACCTAGGAGGTGATGATGGTCAATGCAGGTCCCTCAGTTGCAAAAAATGACTCACTCTGGCAGGGGATGTGGATTGTGGAAAAGGCTGTGGCCGGGAGTGGTGCAAAGGGTATATGGGAACTTTCTGCTCAATATTTTGGGAAGACCAAAAAATTAAAATCTTTTATTTTATTTTATGTTTTTGAGACAACATTTCACTCTGTCACCCAGGCTGGAGTGCAGTGGTATGATCTCGGCTCACTGCAACCTCTGCCTTCCAGGCCCAGGTGATCTTCCAACCTCAGCCTCCCATGTAGCTGGGACTACAGGTGTGCACCACCACATGCGCTAATTTTTTGTATTTTTAGTAGAGATGGCATTTCGTGATGTTGCCCAGGGTGGTCTCGAACTCCTGGAGTCAAGCAATCCACCTGCCTCAGCTTCCCAGAGTGCTGGGATTACAGGCGTGAACCATGGAGTCCAGCCTAAAATCTATCTTTAAAACACACACACACGTACACACACACACAACTATCTTAAAAGCATAGTGACCTTGCAGTGAGAATTTCTGGTGGGAAGATGCATGACTTTGTCAGGTCTTGAATTCTAGCAGTGAGTTTACATTCCATAATTGGCCTACAAAATTCTATATTTGGGAAATGGTAGAAATTTAACTCTAAGCAAGATACACCCTATTTCCAATCACATGTGATGCATCTTGGGGGCATTCATTTGTCAACCATTATTTATTGAGCGCCTGCTGCATCCAGGCTCTGCATGCACAGACATGAAACGGACGATTTCCTGACCTTGTGGAGCTCACAGTCAGTGGGGTGGGTTGGTAGGAGGTGGAAGGAGGGGAGAGGTGCAGCGCCCCCATTACGCAGGAGTGAGGGGAGCCCCGCTGGCACGCAGCACTGTGCTGAGGCTGGGTGTTCTAGGGTGAACAAGCCACTTGGTCTAGTGGGTGTTTGTAAAGCGGGATCATTGCTATAAGGGAGAGAACCTTGTATTGGGAGAAAGTAATTAGGGAGTGTGCGGTAGATACGGAAGAGAAATGGGCTGTCAGGTAAAGCGACTGTCGGGATTCCATCCTGGCTCTGCCCCTTAGAAGACACATGATCTTGCAGGTAATTAGCTCCTATAAGCCTCCATTTTCCCCCATCTCCCAGGGCTGCTGTGTGGATTACATTGGATAATGAGTACAAATGCATAGACAGCCTTTAACAAGGAGCCTGGTTGTATGGAGCTGTCGGCCTCCACACTGTTAATACACATAGGTGCCAGAGGCTGCAGGTTCACAGAGGAGGGGTCACCAATCCGTGCCTGGGGAGCAGGCAGAGAAGAGGGAGGTGGGCCCATCCTGAGTTCATGCTACATGAAGGGTGCTTTGAACGCTTGTGCCAGAGCTGGCAGTGAGGGTTGAGGGTGGGAGTGGCTGGGTACCTGGACACTGGCAGTGCACATTTTCCTTCTCAGTCTCTGAGTGGTTTTGTGAGCTTCTGGCTGAATGTCAGGTGACGCATCCTGACCTTTTCCTGAGCACCTAGTGTGTGCCCTGCACGGGGCCTAGGAGGCATGCTGGGGGCAATATGGGCCTCAAAGAGGAGATTGGGTGATGAGGGGCCAACCTAGATATGCCAGTCAAGAAACCGTGGAGGCTAGAGGGATCCTGAAGAGGGCAGGGCACAGCAGTGGGTGCCAGGCCTGGGTGTGCATGATTCCACTGAACCCTCGTAACGGCCCTGGGTGCAGGGTACAGAGTGCTAGGTGAGGACGGAGGCTGTGCATCTGTGATGGCCCCAAGTGACAATGCTGTTGGGATTCGAATGAGTTTGTAGATCACAGAGGTCCCAGCCATGCTTAGTTTCCATGCCAGTTTTGTAGTAACTGGCGACCTCACTCGAAGGGTGGCCAGCATCTCACCTTGGGGCTTCTGTCAGTGTTGTCGTAGGCTTCTCTCCCGCTGGGGTACAGTGGCCTTGAGCATGTGCCCCTGCCCACGGCGGCTGGCGGAGGTCGGGAGCCAGGGGTTTCTGTATTTAGCATGGCACTTGCAAAAGCTGTGATCCCCCAGCAGGCACCACAGAAGCAACCAGAGGGAGGGGCACGGGCTCCGGGCCGGGTCATCACAGCCCATGTGACCTGTCGCTCTTCTCTTCCAGGGGCATGGTCTAGCGGCCCAGTCAGGACACACTCCCCGGAGGTTCTGACCCACTCCCTCTCGGACTCCTCCTGGTCTCTGGTAAGTCACTCCCGGAGGCTGAGTGGTCCGGGGCGGGCGAGGACTGAGGATGGAAGTGGGTGACTCCTGCTGTGCCGTGGGGTCCTGCCCATGTGTGGGGACTGGACCCAGCTCAGCAGAAAGAGCAGGGAAGACTGAGCGTGGGGGGCAGCCCACCTAGCACCCCTAAGACAGGTCAGGAAACTGTGGCTCAGAGATGCAGAGAACCACCCCCATGCCCCAAGGCCCCACAGCCATCTCGGCTCTCGCCCTAAACTGGCCAGGTCTTTCTGGGCAAATCGCGTGAGCTTCGGTGCTTCTGTTTGGGGATTTGTGGGGGGAATGAGGGGCCCAGAACTTTGAGAAGGACGTGTGGATGAGGGCAAAGTAGGGCGCTGTCATAGTGTCTGGGTGTCATGACCCTGGTCGTCCTGCCAGCTCCCAAGACAGGAAGTCCTGACCGACCGTGTCCCGGGGCTGCCCGCAGGTCTGGAGAGCCCGCCAGCCGTGCTGTGGGGCTGCTCTCCGGCGTTGAGGGTTTGGTTTTGTTTGCAAGCGACGAACCAGGTGTGCGATGCTGGAGAGTGTGTGATTCTCGCTGTGCCTCTTCACAGCCCCTTCCAATCTCGTGCATAGGAAGGTTGATAAAAATGCCCTCTCCAGGGTCAATGCAAGATCAGACCTGGAGTGAAGTGTCCCCATGGTATCTGGTCCGGCAGAACCTGGCTGCCCACAGCTCCTCCTCTCTCTCCCTCCTCCCTGTCATGGTCTTATGACTATTATGGTGACTCTTGTCACTCAACACCCTGCCCCACCTGCTGCTGCGTACTGCGAGCATCAGTTGGGGCCATGGATGTGGCAAGGGTCAGCTGTCATAGGCTCCCGGGGGGACACCTAGGGGAGGGACGTTTGGGGACAGAGCCCCATCTGGCCATGCCCAGCCCATGAGAGCCCTCATCACCGACTTGCATCTGGTGAGTTTGGCAGGGTCCTATATAAGGACTGAAGTCCTCCAAGTCCTCATACAAAGTCACTTTCCAAAAGTCTGGAATTTTCTTGGCCCTAGATGCGGGAGATGCTCTTTATAATTTCCATCTTCCCACTCAGAAGGAACCACCTTTGAATGCTCAGCCAGGCTAAAATTTGGACCCGAAACCTGTTAAAGCGTCACTATCTTAATTTCAGTTGTCGTGAGGGGGTTCTGGGCTGTGTGAGGGGTGGAGGGCAGGTGCCAGTGGCGGGTTCCATCTGTGGCACTGGTAGATGTGAGTCCCTCAGTCGGTCAGGCCCAGGGCCCAGGGCCCAGGGCCCAGGGCAGAGCCCGGGCATGGCTGCTTTCCCACTGGGCACCAATGCACTCACGTGGTGTTTCCAGGACCAAGTGAGCTCCCCACCCTCTCCCCGTCCCTGCCCCGCCCTCAGATCTGCATCCCATGTGTGGGGTGGGTTTTCCTGCCTTCCTCTTCCTGAGGGAGGGGATTCTCCTTCCGCCTTCTCCTTGCCAGAGTGGCTGCTGGGTTGGGAGGAGACTGCCAGGCTGGGGCCTCAGCCTCAGGGTGCCGGTTAGCCAGTGGTTAGCTGAGAAAAAAGTATTTTTCTCAGAAGAAAATAGACACAACCGCATGCGAAGGGGCTGCTTCCACCCATTCATTCTCCAGCCACCAGCCTTACTGGAGCTGGAAAGTGGGGGAACATCTGGGTCCGTGCTACCTGGATGTCACCTGCATACAGGTGTCCTGGCCCGAGGCCACTGTCAGCACAGCTGCACAGGGGAGGCGCCTGGCCCGGCAGGTCATGTTGAGGCTGATACCTGTGTCAAGAAGCGGGAGCAGGCGAAGGGATCAGAAGGGGGTGGAGGAGGTGGTCCCAGGTGTCCATTCCCATCCCCAGACCCCTGGGGCATTTCAGTGCACGCACAGCAAATAATATCTCTGCACCGCCACCACCACGAGTTGAGGGACTCTGGGGTCAGAAGGCACTTTCCAGCACATTCACACCGTTGGCCGTGGATGTTGTGGGTCAGGTGATGGGCGGTGGAAGGGCCTTCCGCTTCTCTCTGCCCCGGTCCTCGGTCATGTACAGCAGATCTCTCCCTGGGCAATGGAGAAGCAGCACCTGCATACTAAGGCTCGAGTCTCAGCCTCCCCTACCAGCCTCCCTCTCCACGCCCCCAGACACTCACGCGTTCCTTCCCTCGAGGTGGGTTCATGGAGCATGTTCCCTGTGCCAGACAAGCTTCCAGGCTCTGGGCTTCTGATGGAGAATGGGCCAGAGTAAACCTGGCCCCAAGGACTTTGAGCTCCACTCAAAGGGAGACAGACAGTGAACTCAATAAAACAGAAATGAGAGAAAGGATCAAGCTGGAAAGGGGATAAAGAATGAGTGTCGGTTTTGGATAGAGTGCTTGGGGAAGGCCTTCCTGAGAGGGAGCTGACCAAAGGCCTGCAGGAGGCCAGGGACGGGCGTGCTTCTAGTTAAGGAGCAGCTGGTGCAATGGGCCTGTGGCAGATGTACACCTGTGGCAAGGAGGGGGCGAGCAGGCGGCTCAGCCAGGTCCTGGTGGGTCACACCTGAGGGGCAGGATGCTGGCAACCCCGACCACTGAGGAAGACAGGTGTGAGCAGCATCTCAGCACAGCCAGAGTCCCACCATACGGCGGCCCTCTGTGTCCCTCAAATAAGGACGCCTCCTCCCAGGCTTAAGAGATCATTGTTGCTCATAGTGATTTGTGTAGCCAACAGTTCTTCTAGAAGAAGTTAGATGAATAGGGCCATGGAGATTTGGGGCCAGAAGAGCAGAACCCCAGGCTTGCCTCCCCTCCGGTGCTGGCCAGGCTGTGGATCCCAGGCGGGCATCTCAGAGAGCCATCTGAGCGGCTTTTCTGGAAGTGCCCTCCTAGGCAGACACTGGTCATGAGGCAAGGCAGCGGGGAAGAGACAGTCCTCCTGTGTTGTACGTTGAGGGTTATATTTAGGGTGACTTGGGATGACTTGGCAGTATCACTTCCTGTGGTCGTCCCCTCCAGCCCTCAGCCACAGAGAGCAGATCCTGTCTGACAAGCATTGTGGGCAGACACGTGCCTGCACACACGTACACACACACACACATACACACAGACACACACACTGTGGGCAGGCACAACTTAGCATTCTCATCTGCCCTGGAATCAGTGGAGGGCTGGGGACATTGTCCTGGCCCTTCGGCAGGACCACCAGGTGCCTAGTGGGGGAATCCTGGCCGTCAGCGTCCCCAGAGCATTTGCTCCGTGTCGGGCTCTGTGTGAGGGGCTGTATCCAGATCCCACAGGAGCAAGACCAGCCTAGGCTCCCCATCTGGTTGGGAGATGCCAGGCGGAGGTGGAAGGAAGGGCGGCTGACCTGCCCGCTAGTCTGCTCAGCCACATGGGCAGCCAGAGCCGAGGCTGCACAATGACGCTCCCCTGACCTTGCTGCCTGTTGGCCCCGGGTCTCCAGGCCAGGTCCGCGCCAGCCAGGCTCCTCCCCACCCATGTCACTGGCCTCTCTAGGTGGAGTCCACGGTGATCTTTTCTCCCCTTCCCGAGGCATCCAGCACCACCCCAGGCACAGGACCTGGTGTTTCTGGGACAGCCCAGATTACACACTTTCTCTCAGTTACCCCCTAGAATATTCTTGGACTTCTCAGACCCCATGTGCAAATTTTTAGCTTAGAAGTAATCGCTGGGATCATAGACGATGTTTAGCAAATATCTGTTCTTTTGGATGTTCCTCGGCCCCCAGAGGGTCTCTGGGAAACTGGCTCTTTTGCTGAGGCGAGAGACTATCTGGGTGAGAATCTGTCTGATGGGGCTGTCGGAGGATGCACAGACAGTGCTCCGGGGGCTGAAGATCCACTGTTCCGAGGCCGGATCTGCAGAGGATTTGGAGGTTGTCTGGAAGGAGCCCCTAGATCAGCCGGACCTTCTCTCTCCCTCCCTCTTTGACTTCCTTCCTGCCTCTTGTCAAACAATTACTGTGTACTTCCTATGTTCCAGGCGCTGTGCTAATAATTGGTTATGGGATTATTCCTAGCCACACCCTGGGTAAATGGAACCCAGCTCTCTGTCCTTGGGAAAGGGTCAGGAGAGAACTGGGACCCAGCCGGGAAGCTGGAGGCTTGAGGCTGCTGGTCCATGTTGGAATGCTGCCTCCCTCTGCCATTCAGCACCCAAGCCCAGCGCCAGGCTCAGAGTAGGAACTGAACCTTTGTTGTTGTTGTTGTTGTTGTTGTTGTTGTTTTTTGAGACAGTCTCGCTCCGTCACGCAGCCTGGAGTGCACTGGCGCAATCTCGGCTCACTGCAACCTTCCACCTCCCGCGTTCAAGCGATTCTCTGCCTCAGCCTCCCGAGTAGCTAGGATTACAGGCGTCCACGACCACGCCTGGCTAATTTTTGTATTTTGAGTAGAGACGGGGTTTCACCATCTTGGCCAGGCTGGTCTTGAACTCCTGACCTCAGGTGATCCGTCCACCTCTGCCCCCCAAAGTGCTGGGATTACAGGCATGAGCCACTGCGCCCGGCCAGGAACTGAACCTTGGTAGGAGAAGGAAAGAAGGAGTCCCTGTCTTGCCTTCCCGACCAGACTGGAAGCTCTCTGAGGGCGTTTTACCCTTCAGTGTCTCCCCAGTGCTTAGCACTGTGACCTGAACCTAAGAGGTGTTCCGTGAGTGCGTGTTGATTACCCTTTGTGTGTATGGGTGAGTGCATTGCCACAACTCTCCCTGCAGAATCTGTGGCTTCTGGTGCTGTGATTTAAAGACTAAAGACAGCAAAGAGTGGCTTTTATGAGCTGCCCCCACTCCTGATTATAAACACAGTGTCTTATGAGTCAGATGCCTAGGTGATCATGGATAAGTCACTTGCCAACAGTTAACTCCAGACTGTAGCTGCTGGGGCCACCGAGGGCAGCTGGAACATCACCTTTCCTGTGCCTAGTGTTTCAGCCGGGCTGATGCCATTTTATTAAGAATGACTTCCTGTTTTTATTGCTTCCCAGAGGTATTAAACATGAATCAAATAATACATGTGACGATTCACTGGAGGTTCCCTTCCAAATTTAAAAGAGAATTAAAGAAAAAGTTTTTGACGGGTGTGCTGGTGTGGACACCAGGCAGGCACCTGGGAGCCCTCCCACCTTGAGCTCAGCTGTGGGCAGCAAGGCAGAGGGTGGACCTTGCCCTGCAGACAGAGCCATGCAGACTGCGCAAAACCCCAGGGAGGACACGTGTCTCACAAACACCTCTTCAGTCTAACATTTACAATGGTATTTCTTACAGATGGTTTCCACCCGAGATACCTTACAATGTGGCCAAACCCCATTCATTTGGGACACGTGAATTCAACATTTGCAAATAGTTCCTTTGGGGCTCATGAACTGAGAGTTTTGTCATTTCTCAATCAGGGACCTGGCAGAAATGTAGCTTTTTACCATCTACTAAGATAGGAGCGAGGAGGCAGCTGGGTCTGCCGAACAAGGTCCAGGGAGAGGGACACCAGTCCTGGCTCAGTGAGCAGCTCCTCAGGTGCTCTGGAAGCCTCCTCTGGGGAAGGACTCAAAAGTTTTCTATTTATGTATGTGTTTTTCTTTATTTTTAAATTTTTTTCTCGAGGATGTTTTTTACAGCTAGCTCATACCTCAGGGGCCACACTGTCCAACCGCATATTGGACCCTGATAAGGAAAGAGAGCCGTCAGGGTATGTGACTGAGCCGCCACCACCCAGGCCACCAGCTCCGTTCTGCAGTTGAAAATGATGCCCTCATAACAAAGAGTTATTTGTGTGTGTGTGTGTGACGGAGTCCTGCTCTGTCACCCAGGCTGGAGTGCAGTGGCGTGATCTTGTCTCGCTGCAACCTCTGCCTCCCGGGTTCAAGTGAGTCTCCTGCCTCAGCCTCCCGAGTAGCTGGGATTACAGGTGCCCACCATCATGCCCAGCTAATTTTTGTATTTTTAGTAGCGACGGAGTTTCACCATGTTGGCCAGGCTGGTCTTGAACTCCCGACCTCAGGTGATCCACACACCTTAGCCTCCCAAAGTGCTGAGATTACAGGCATGAGCCACCGAGTCCGGCCAACAAAGAGTTCTTATCCGTTCATTACAAACGCCCACTCTTTCCAGTCCTTACCTGATCAAGAATTCAGAGGCAATTTTTCAGGTATTTTTTTGATTTGGACTTTACAAATTTGAATTACCATTCAAGTAATTGGTCTGAATTCCTAGGTTTTGATGGTATTTTTCTCTTGCTTCTCCTGGCTGCCTCTCCTCCCCACACTCTGCATTTGTTAATCTACCCATTTGTTCCATGTTCTGTTTGTTCTTTATTGCTATATACACTGCTCCATAATATTGTCTATCATTTGTCCATTTATTACCCATGAAGGTACATGGAGAGGTACCAGCCCAGAGGTTTGTAGCAGGGACAACTTACTTGCTGGTGGTTATCTCCCCAAAAGTTTGGACCTGCGTGTCATTGACACCTGCATACTTTGAAAGCACCCCAGGATGAAGTCTGGGACTGGAACGAGCTCCCACCTCAGCCAGACTCTGGCCTCCTCCCCAGCTATGTCCCCCCGAGCCCTTCTCCAGCCATGCCCTTTTGCCTCCCAGCACACTGTGGATTCCTCCTGGAATGCCCCTCACCCTGTCTGCTGGGTGAGTATTTTCCCCCCGCAGAGCTTACGTATCAGCCCCAGTGCTCCGGGTAAGTCTGGGACTATCTCCTACATTGTCTGCCAAATCCTGCAGAAAGCCCGGCCTGTGCTGGTCAGCAGGATGCTGTGTTCCCTGTTAAACAGACCCAAAGCAGTCAGCAGCCACAGACCTCCCCGGAGATGAGAGAAGGGACCTCATGCCCTGAGGCAGCCCCCGCCTCACTCCCACGCCCAGCAGGTGCTGAGCAGCCCCCAGGTCCTGGGCCCCTTTGCTCTCCCAGGGCTGGGCCGTTCTTGCATCTTGGACCGAGTGGGCTCTGCCCTGCTGTGGCATGCTGGGCTTCTTCTGTCCTTTTTCTTTATTTTCTCTTTGAAGAACAGGAGTTGGAATTTCGCTCACCCTGCCCCAGCTGGATGTGTCTGGGCCACTATGATCTCAGGCTCTCTGCCCGCCTGGGTCTCGGGACCAGGTTTTAATGCCGCTGCTTGGGGTATGCCGAGCGAGAAGGGCCTGCCAGGCAGTGCAGAGATTCCACCGAGCCCAGGCCGCAGCCCCCACCTCCCGCCAGACTGTGCTCAGTGTCAGGAATCGGCTCCCAAGGTTGCCGTCTTTCTTGTAAAGCTGCACCAATACCCCAGGCATCTGACTGGTGCTTTCCAACTGGCACTCCTTTTTATAGATTCCGTTTCCCTTTATCCTCACAACTACTCAGTAGAACCTGCAGGCAGGGACCCTTATTCCCATTTTACAGTCAAGGAAAATGAGGCCCAGAGAAGTTGAGACAGCCAGGACCCTACGGCTGGAGACAAGGCAAGCTGGGCAGAGCCCCCAGCGGGGCCCCTGGGTCTGCGGGCTGCTTCCAGCAGCACCCCTCATATATACACCCCCATCCTGGCTGCAGGCCCCCAAAGCTGGCATTCTGGTGCCATTTTACAGAGGAGCAAACAGGCTGGGTCTGGAGCGTTGACACTGGCAACTCTAGCCCAGTCTGGCCTGACTCCAGGACGTGGCTCCGGGACCCTGGAAGAGCTGCCTGTCCCTCCACGGCCCCTCCAGGGGGTGCTGCGTGCGGGCTGCTGGCAGGGCAGGCTGAGGCACTCGACAGCAGACTTGGCCCCGTAGTCTCACTTTTGCCCCTGCTAGGGTGAGACGTGGTTCCCTGGGGAAGGGCTGTTGCTCGCCTCCTGGCCCGGAACATCAGGGTGGAATTTGCAGACGGGATTCTGCCATCTGACGTGTGGATCTTCCCACCCAGGCATGGGTCAGTGCTTGAGTCATTCTGCAGCTGGCACAAAGAGCCAGGAAGAATGCGCTCCAAGACGCCTGGGGGCTGGCATACCAAATCACCAGGCGTCATCAGCACAGCCAAGCCAGGGTGGGGGCCTCGGGCAGGGAGCAGCGCCCCGCCAGCTCTGGCTGACTACACGAAGGGTCACATCTAGAGGGACTGACGAAGGAGCGTCTAAAGCCTCAGGATCTCCAGCCTGCTGTGCCCTCTTACATTTTCTCCCACAGAGCAGTTAGCTTGCGGTGTGCGCCAAGTCCCTGCGAATGGGAAGTTGGGCGATTCACATGGTTGTTTCAACTTTTGAGCTTTTATTGTGTGATTGAACAGTAATAGAATTATTCTCAGTGTTCTATGGAGCGTTGCCGGGTAGTGGGGAGGTGGGCACGCTGAGCCTCTACTGTTTCTCCCCTTCACCCCTCCTTGTTGTCATCAATGTGCGTTCTCCTACAGTCATGCTCCGCACTAATTCCTTCAGTCATTCCTTCCAGCATTACTGAAACTGGAGTCCTTTGTGGCGTGTGGGGACTCCTCGTCGTGCGGGGCTTGGGAGCCACAGGACTCAGTGCTCGCTGCCCCCATTCCCTGGCACACAGTTTCCTTTGTCTGTCCCACCTGGAGAACTCCTGGAACCTTTAAGCCCTGGCTCAGCCCTCAGCTCTGTCCCATCCCAGCTGACCTCTGTGCCCTGCGCCCGAGCTCCTGGGCCCGCATTAAGTCTCTTAATGCCCATCACCGCTGTTTCATGGGCATGTGTGGGGGGAGTCACTTCAAGGAGCCCCAGGAAGGGTCTCTGTGTCTCATCCATCCATGTGTGCCTACACCCAGCATGGAACGGGACTCGGGAACCACTGAGGTGTGGGTGAGGGAACCAGTTCAGAGACCCCACTCCCACTGCATCCTGGTGTTTCTGGGGTCTGTCACTGAAAGCCCCAAATTCGCCTTCAAAGCGAGATGCTGGGTGGGAGCAGAGGAAGTCCCAGGCTCTGTGGCCAGTACTCCACACCCAGATTCCCACCGGGCTCGCTCCAGCTTGGCCCTGGCACGGCTCTGCTCCCCGCCTGGCATCCGGCACCCTCCACCGCTGTAGAAACATGGAACCGTCACAGGGACAGACGTCCGTGGGTCGGGGGTTGCTTTCAGAAAGTCTGTGGCCTCATTTTGGTCTTGCCTTTGAGCTTCCTTTTCCTGCTGAGTTAGGGTTCTGGATGGAATGGGAGCATTCTCTTGGGCGTTTCCCTTTTCCTGTCTCTCCGTGCTCTCCCCAGAGGCTCATGTATGTCTGCTTCACGCACCTCCCTTTCTCTGCTGCAGAGGCAGCTCAAAGAGCTCCTCCCCAAAGACTCAAGCTGGAGTGATGTTGGCTCTGTGATGATGCCGCATGGGTCCAGGGAATGATCTTGCTGGACAGTAACAGGAAGTCCCCCATCCTGTCCCCCACCCCCCTGGCTGAGGACCATAGAACTGGGATGTGTTCACCTGGGAAGGAGTTTGGCACCAGTTTGATGAATGGAACCCCCAAATCTGGCATGCCCCCAAAGCTCTACTCTGTTGCAGCTGTTTCCATGCCAGAAAACGGAGATTTCCAGAATACCAAGTCTGAATGTGCCGTCTGGAGCTTCAAATCTGAGCAGAGCACTTGACCATCCTAACCGCTGACCTTCCTCCAGCCATTCCTAAAACTGGAAGAGTCACAGAATGTTAGAGCAAGAGGGATCCTAGAAAAATAACCACTCACTCATTCCTTTGTTCATTTGCTCAGGCACTATGCTAGGCCCTTGGAATACACAACCGTTCATTCAAACATACTGACTGAATTGTGTGCCAAGCCCTGTTTTGGGCCCTGTGGGGGTACAGTGGTGAACAAACGGAGGCAGACAGTCAAGATATTTTGTAAATATAGTGCCAGGTGGCAGGAAATGCTGGGAAAGGGGTCAGGGTGAGGGACTAGAGGGTGAGGGTGGATGCTCTTTGAGGTGGGGCCTTGGAGGAGGTTTCCCTATGACTGTTGAGCAAGGTCATGAACTTGGAGGGAGTGAGCCTGGCAGACATTGAGGGGAAGGAAGAGCAGACAGGTGGAGGGAACTGCAGGTGCGAAGGCCCTGAGGCTGGAACACGCTGAGCAGCTTCTCCAACTGGGACAAATGAAGGATTCTCCTTCCTCCAGGAGCTCCCAGTCTAATGAAGGAAAAAGACAAATAAGTGATGTGTCCAAAGCTGAGTTCATACTAGAAAAATGCTGTTGGAATTCAAAGGAAAGAGCAGTTGTAGGGACTGGGAAAGGCATGCCTGAGGAGTGGCCTTTGCATTGGGCTTTGGTGAATGAGTAGGGGTTGGCTGGGTGGCTGAGGCGAGCGTGCCACACAGGTGAACTCATATCTGCAGAGGCACAGAGTGCAGGGACAGCCACCCACACATTCCTCTTCCTGTCACAGTAGCAGTTTCTGCAAGGGAAAGTACATCTCTTGGGGATTCCCTTTTCATTTCTCCACCTCTTCCTTCTCGCCAGCTTAATTTAGGGCATTTCGGCCTTGAGAGGGTGGAAAAGAAGGAGGGATGGGTGGAGGGAGGGGATTTCTATGCCCTGCTGGGTCTCTCTCTCTCTCTCTTCTTGTATGTTATGTTTTTCTTGTAAGGCTTTGAGGAATTGTGAGGAGTTTAAGAGGCTGGGGATGGGTAAGAAGTCAGGAAGGTTTCAGCTGGATTTCTCAACAACAGGTTATTGGCCTGGAGCCCATCCAGTGGGCAAAACACCGTGATGCAACAGCTTTCAGGAAGGCCTCCAGAAACGAGCTGTAGGTCAGTGGGTTGGGTTTAGGTGCAGGCACACCCTGGAACTGTCACTCTAGAGGTGTTACTGACCTCCTTTTTCCCCAGAGCTGACTCAGCAGGCTTGGCTCTTCCAGCTCCAAAGAGAAGGAGGAAACTCTTCCTTCTGCAGCCCCTCCCCACCAGCCTCATTCCTTAGCTAGGCTCAGACCTGGGGTCCTCATTGCAGCTGGCCTCTGGCAGCGTTCTCAGGCTAGCCCTCTCTGCTGAAAAGAGAACCGTGGGGGACTCACAGGTAACTGTGAAATGCGAACACCATGATCTTTCATTCAAGGGCACTAAGGAGTGAATAAATAAAGGATACCGTAGGATGCTAATGAGCTTGAAGAGTCCCTGTTTGGTGGCCCCAGATCCAGGGTCCCTGGTATCACCCAGTGAATGCTGCTTCTACCCAGCACTGCCCATGGGAACTATAGTAGGAGACACATACCTGTGTGATTGTAACTTTTTCTATAGTCACACTGAAAAGTAAAAAAGATGAAATTTAAAACTTGTTTGATTTAACCCATTAGATCCCAAATGGTATCATTTGCCATTTCACATGTAATCAAGAAAGAAAAAGGATTAATGAGATATTTTGTCATTTTTTTTCCACATGAAGTCGTCAAAATCCAGCGTGTATTTTACATTAGGGGCACATATATGAGTTCAGACTGGCGACCGTTTATGTGCTCATTAGCCACGTGTGGCTGGTGGTGACCGTAGTGGACAAAGCAGCCATAGCTTATAGGTGGAGACGCGGAGGCACCTGAGAGGGGCGGGATCTCAGCTCAGACCCTGGGAGCCTGTTCAACAGCGCCCTCTAGTGTCGGCCCAGCCGCACTTCAGCCTGGATGGTCCCAGATGCATCGGCTCCTCCCTGCACCTGGGTCCTGGCAGCCGGCACAGTCTCCCCGCAATCACCCAGGGGCAGAACTGGCCCCTCGTTGGAGAACTACCGGGAAGCTAAGGCTGCAGGCAACTTGACTCACTTGCTTATTTGGAGGAAAGAAGGACACAGGCCCGAGTTGCTTTGAAAAATGCAGTCAGCCCTAGGAGAGGGGCTTAGCTGCAGGAGCTGTGTGGGTCCAGCGGTACTGAGAGAAAGAACTGGGATGGGTGCTACATAAGAAAGAGCACAGACCTGCTTGCCTTCCACCGGCCCCTTCTGCCTTCCACCTTCCTGTTCCACCCCAGGCAGAATAAGCTCTCATCTCAAATGGGCTGAGCCCTCTGAGTCCTTGAAATTCACAACGAACGCCTCTCCAGTCTCTTCCTGAGACTGCTTTTTTTTTTTTTTTTTAAGACAGAGTCTTGCTCTGTCGCCCAGGCTGGAGTGCAGTGGCACGATCTCGGCTTACTGCAACCTCCACCTTCTGGGTTCAAGCAATTCTCCTGCCTCAGCCTCCGGAGTAGCTGGGACTAACAGGTGCATGCCACCACGCCCAGCTAATTTTTTATATTTTTAGTAGAGACGGGGTTTCACCATGTTGCTCAGGCTGGTCTTGAACTCCTGAGCTCTGGCAATCCACTGTCTTGGCCTCCTGAAGTGCTGGGATGACAGGTGTGAGCCACGGCACCCAGGCCAGCCTGGGTCTTTCATAAGCTTTTGGTGTTCCCCACCTCTCTGATTGCCTTCCCTCAAAGCATCTCAGAGTCTGGTTGGTCTGGCAAGCTTCGGAGATCTGACTGATGAAAGCATCTCGGAGCGATGGGATGAGATGCCAGCCAACGCCGTCAGCGGGTACTGAGGTGGGAGTAACAGGATAGTCAAGCCATCGGTTCCCAGGAGCCTCACTGAGCAGCTGCTAGAATTATGCCACTAAACAGGCTTTAATGTACAGGTAGTACCGACTCTGGGTTAACTATTCCTCACAGGGCTTCCCAGCTACGTGTTTACATTTCTTTCCTTGTTCCTCTTCTTTTTTTTTTTTTTTTTTTTTTTTTTTTTTTTTTTTTTTTTTTTTTACAATTTAGCAGATTAAGAACAATAACAGGGTAACTGAGAATCAGAGAGGTGACTCTGAGTGACGCATTAACTCCCTCTCCCGTGTTTCCATCACCGTGAATTCAAACATCATCTCTGATGCCCTCAGACAACTGTTACTAGTTTGATCCGAGCGCTGCTTGAATGTGAATCTTTTTAAGCCAAGCAGGAGATGGCTCTGCTCTCAAATACACTGCCCTCCCCTGGGTCCCCCATTCCGTACCCCACCATCCTCCTCGGAGATGAAAGTAAGACTTCCTGAGAAATAAAGGCTGGGTTTGCCTAATTACTGGAGCCAGGTGGCCGTTTCTGCCGGGAAACGTGAGTGGTGGCTTTCCGTCTCTGCAGAAAGGCTAGATTTTTCTCAGTCGTCTTACTAGACAGCCAAGCACCAATAAGGTTGGCTCCTTTGCTTAATGAATGACAGAGGGGTCACAGTGGCATGCAGCACGCCCCCGCCCCCCGCTTCTTGTGAGGCAGCCTGCGTCGGGCCCGACAGCCTCCGGGAGAGAGCTAACATGAGGTCCTTCAGATTCATGTTTCATCTGGGCCCTTGTTAATAAGCACACACTGGCCATCCCAGTGAGTGACTGGGAGCGTGTGTGCGGCCGTCACCTTCATTTGGCATTCAGGGGCTCCATTTACCAATTTCATAAAAGTTCCAGTGGGGAGGCCATCTTGCGAAGCTGTCCTGGCGAGCAAGTCTAAGGGTGAGGAGAGCGCTGGACACCAGCCGGCAGCACCCTGGGTGGCCTCTGCGGCTGCTTGTGGTCTTGGCACGGTCTTGGCACGGAAAGGGCCCAGGGGAGGTTACAGGACAACGGGAAGGAGGTGGGCTCTCCACTCAGAGCTGCTGGGTCCACAGCCCACCACTCCACCAAAGCCTCGGTCCCTTGTCCCTAAGGTGGAGCTAGGAGTGACCTAGCCAGGAGTGACCCCACTTTCCCAGCTCCTAGAATCTTCACTGCGTCCTCCCCTGGATGTGGCCTACGGGGACTGGGCCTCCTGCAGCCTTTGAAATCCTCCTTGTCATTCAGTTGTGATTCCAAATGCCATTGTTCTAGGCAAGCCGCTGAGTACCCCGGGAATGAGTGACTCCTCTGGAGCCCCACTTTATTCACTTTTTATGCCCCATCCTGGGCACACCTACACCATAACTCAAGCCCCTCAGGGAGCTGGTGACTGGGGACGGATATCCCAGCACTCAGCCCAGGATTCGGCACTCAGAGGGCCCGACAGCCTGGAATACACCGAGCACCCAGCCGGGCACCAGGCCCCAAGGACAGGCTGAAGTTTCCACTTCCCTGGAGAAAGGTCCTCCAGTCCCCTGCTGGGGGGCTGATCCCGGCTGGCTACCCACTTACTCAGGGCGGGGAGGCAGACTGGAGAGGCCGGACTTCCCTCAACTCACTCATCTTCTGTGGGTTCCTCACCAGCCTTCCTCTGGGCCTGTTGTTCTCCTGTCCAGCGTCTTTCCAGAGAAGACTCCTCCCCCGCCCCGCTTGGGAGATGGGGTTGGGGTAGGGGTGGTTACCTGACTGCTGAGGCGCAGGACAGGGCTCTCTGTTGGTCAGGGATGGCTAATTGCTGTAAGAAGCAAGTGCCAATCTCTGCCTGGCCCGATGAAGTGGTGTTTCCTGATGTGTGGCAGTGGGATGTCACCGCAGGAGATGAAGGTTCTATTCTACGCAGTCATGCAAGGACTTAAGGTTCTTCTTTTTAGTGGGTCTTTCGTCTCATAGCCTTTCTCAGCCAGATTCCAGGAGGGAATCAAGGACTCACAGCGAAGGCATCATGGCGTGCAGGGAATAACTTTCCTCCTGCACACCTGGAACGAAGCCAGTTATGCACCCTCTTTAGGCGCATGACCGGTTGGGGAAATGGGCACGCCAGTCATTGACTGTGGGCTGTGGTTCAGATGAGAAAGTGTGGTTGAGAAATGCTTTAGGGTCTGTGCCTTCTGGGGCCTCCAAGTCTTCCCCTGGATATTCTGCTTCCAGGTGCCCAGGAAGGAAGGGCAGGAAAGGGCACGTGGAGCAAGGGCTGCCCTGAGAGTTATGGAGGCCCAGGCCAGAAGTGTGGTCATCACTCTGTCCACATCCCATTGGCCAGAGTGTAGTCACATGGTGCCACCTGGCTGCAAGGGAGGCTGGGAAATGTAGTCCAGCTGTGTGCCCTGGAAGAAAAGGCAACAGGGTAAGAGGAGCACACGGTCTCGGCACAGGCTGCATTCTTGCACATTCCTTCAGACTCTGCCTCCCACACCTCCTGAGACTCTGGGGACCCCCTATCCCTGACCCTTCTGGAATGTTGGGGCCCTAGTTGCCCTGTTTCTCTTCCCTGGCCCCCCTCCCTGCTCAGCTATTTGCCATCTCCCTGCCCACTTCCCGCTGATATGTGTTGGCGCCTTGTGGATGTGATCAAGGTCATAGGCACAGCCTTTCTTTTCTTTTTCTTGTTCTCCTTGTTGGGGTGGGGATTTTTTCAAAATGAAGGGGCAAAGGTATTGTACTATTTTGGGGTCCCTACACTCTTCTGCCTCCGCATTCTTCTGTTGTGTTTATGCTGCTAGACCTAGAAACTTAGGATGAGCAGGTCTTGGCATCAGACTTTGCTTGTGTCAGCAGAATCCTTTCTTTAAAAGAGAATGGATGCAGAAACAGATCAGAGGGTTGCTGCTCCGGTCAGTGCTGGGCCCGGAGGCCCAGAGTCCTTCCTCTTCCCCTGCCCATCCTGTGGACCCCCAAAGCCTTAGGAAGGTCCCTTGGGCTCCTGGGACACAGCTCAGAGGTTCCTGGCTGGTATCACTCCTCTCTGTGAGGCTTGAATTCTCTCCCTTGCATTCCAAAAATGGGTCACACTGGGATACCAGCTTTGTCCAAACCTCCCTGCCTCTGAAGTTAGCCAAACCTTAAAGCAGGTGCTTGTGCATGTGTGTATACACAGCAACTGCAACCACAGCAAGAGTGTCCATTCACCCAACACAGACACCCTCCCTGTGCCAGGCCCAGCTGGGTCACCTGGGAGAGGACGAAGGGTAGGAAGCACTTCCAGAGGAGGTGCTGAGTGAGGCAGGGGGCCGCAGGCACACACATCTGCCCTCTGGCACATGCAGGAAGGTGCTGGGAATGCAGGGAGCTTCTCCCCAGCAGACCATGATGCACTCCGCCTGTTATCTTCTTACGGTGTGCTCACTGGGTTTGGCACTGCCCCTGATCTGGTACCTCCCTTTCTATACACATCTGTGATTTCAGGCAGATAAGTGTTATGAGTTTGGCAGTCCAATGGGATCGGTAAGAACAGAAATCACAGATCCATTCTGGGATAAATTGCTCCCTTCGTTCTGAGCAGTGATTTGATTTTCATTGAGGTGAGTGGATTCTAAAGGCAGTGATCCTCAGCTCCCAGGGCCTACAACTTCACAGAAGGTGGCTCATTTTGATAATGAAAAATGCAGGGGTGCAAATCAGGCAGAAAGGGCCTGCCATTAGCCAACAATGTGTCCATCACCACATCACCCTTGCCCGGCCCAGCCTCCCCTCTGCTGCCCATGCGAGGCCTGGGGAGGGCAGCCGGACCGCCTGGTCTGAGCCCTGGCTTTTCCTCTCAGAGGCTCTGGGGCTCTCCCAGGGTTGGTTTACTTGTGGTGAAGCATGACTAATAGGTAAAGTGTCTGACAAAATGGGCCCCACAGGCCATGGGTGCTGCTTCTGACTGTCCCTGCGGAGAGCAGGTCAGGTGCCTGGCATCACTCCTGCCCCATAGACACCGATAACACACGTTTGTCAGCCGCAGGTCAGTTCCCCAAGGGTGGCTGCTGTGCTGCTGTAACACGGGACTGCACACTGGGCACTTATGCTGCGGAACTCTGTTTTCTCATGGTCTGGAGGCCAGAAGTCCAAGGTATTGGCAGGGTTGGGTGTTGGCAGGGTTGGTTCCTTCAGAGGCCTCTCTCCTGGGATTGCAGATGGCCACCATCTCGCTGTGTCTTCACACGGTTTCCCCTGTGTGTCTGTGTCCTCATCTCTTCTTATAAGGACACCAGTCAAACTGGATTAGGGCCCACCCTGGTGACCTCATTTTAACTTAATGACTCCTTTAAAGACTCTGTCTCCAAGTACAGTCCCATTCTGAGGGACCTGGGGTTAGGACTTCAACATGGGAATTTGGGGGAGGCACAGTTGAGGCCATAGCGGCAGCTGTCTCATTCTGCTCACAGCTGGTTCTCTCTGGCCACATGCCAGAGAGGAGTACGATGCCATCCCCTTAAACCACACACGGACACGCTGTCGGGAGGAACGTCAGCACGTTTCAGCTGAAAGGAGTGAGGAGTGAGGACAAGCAGGTGCAGAATGAAGCCTCCTCATGCACTGGTCCATTCTGCACGTGCGCTGCTGCTATTACAGCATCAGACAGGAGGCTGAACTAGAGATGCCTTAGACAAACCGCTGCAAGAATGCCACAAGTTAAGAGGAGTGTGGACAGTAGAAAGCCTTGAGAGCAGCTGAGCTGATGAAGGGATGGGAAAATGGGCGCCCTTTTGAAGCCTAGGACTGACCAAGCGGAGGTGTGCAGGGTTTGTGGGTGCCCCATCTTGAGTCTCAGTGCTCTGGGGGACATAGCGCGGAGCGGGACAGCCCTGTGGGTCAACCCCTGCCTGGTTCTGCAGACTCGGAGAGGTCTGGCCCTGGGCTGGGTGTGGCCCTCACGCTGCCTGGGAGCCTCAGGCAACCTGCTGCAGCTGCTTGTCTAGAGGTTTTGCCACTCACTGGCCTGACCGCGGGAGCTGGAGCGGCTGAGAGGTCATTGCCTGCTCTGCAGCTTAGCTCAACCTCCCAGGTGCCCCACCCCCGTCCCTCCCTTCCCAGAGAACCAGTTATTCCTTGTCCTCATAAGCGCTCCTAGGACACTTGCCAAGTTCTATCAGTTTGGGGGTTCTCTGGGGCAGCCACCCCCAGCTCCTTGCCCTGCCTATGAGCCACCTCCCCTCTCCTCCTCACCGCCGTGCTCCCCATGTGGCGTCGACCCCCGAGGCAGGGACCGTATGAGTTTTGTTCACAGTCTGCACTCCCTCTGACACACAGGAGGTTCTGGAAAAGCTGCATGGTGAAGGAGCCACGTGCGGTTTGGCCGGGTGCCCCAGGCCTCCTCTTCATCATCACGACCACGCTGCCTTCCGTTATTCAGGGGGGAGTCCAGAGCTCCAGGAAGTTGACCACCTCCCCAAGGCCCCCCGAGCATGGATGGGTGGAGCTGGCTCTAAGTCCACACTCAGTGCTTTCCCCTGCACCCTGGAGCCTGGCTCGGTGCCACCGGGACTTGTTTGTGGAAGTAACACGTGAACACCTGGCGAGCTCCATGGGCTGTGCGTGTGTGCGTCTTTGCCAACTCACGGCAACCCGAGGACCAGGGTAGAAAGCACAGGAGAAGCCACCACGGGTGCTGCAGGGCCTCAGGTCGGGCGTCATCCTCCACCTGTCCTTCTGCTGTCCATCTATGAGTTCTCCCACAGGTGCCTCGCAAGGCTGGTCCTTCACAATGGCCCAGGCCCTCAACTCAGTGGTCAGGAGGGTTCCCACCACGTCGGGGCATAGCGACAGTCAAGGTTCCCTCAGGTCCTCAGGCTACCTTTGCAAATAGGTCCTCGCAAAGACCCTATTTCACATTCACAGATACTGGGAGTTAAGACTTCAGCATCTTTTAGCGGGGACATGATTCAACCCATGCATCTGGGCCTAGGAATTGGAAATGCCCCAGTGAGCTATGCCCTGGGCACTGTGCATTTCTGGGGGACACAGCGCTGACAGCTGGAGGGGGCTTTCTGGACACAGAGCTGTCTGGGATCCGCTGAGGCAACACGGGAAGGACTCCAGAGCTCACCTGGGTGAAACCCGAGAGCCGTCAGTGACAGCAGAATCCAGAGGGAGCCTACATCTCCAAGCCAGGTCCAGAGCTCTTCCAACAGGATAGCAGTCTTGTCAGGCACTCTGGGAGGCCGAAGTGGGAGGATCACTTTGAGGCCAGGAGTTTGAGCAGCCTGGGCAACAAAGCAAGATCCCTATCTCTCCAAACAAACCAAAAACTTCAGTAGCATCTTGGTTGTTTTTTCTCTTCTGTCAGGTATTTTGGTCATAGTGATCTTTTGATTTTACATTCCCTTTTTTTTTCATGTAGAAGTCTCTATGGCCATTTCATCTTGTGAATTAATTGAGTTTCCAAAGTGAACTAGCTGCATGTTAGAACCAGGACTTTTTTGAGCCCTTTGAAGCAATGCTGGCAGGCGTCATCCCCAAGCCCCAGGGTGGGTCACATTCCTGGATGGTGGAGGCAGGGGGTACAGGGGTCCCCCGTCTGCACATTGTTCTAGGTCTGATGTGATTGCTCAACTCCTCCACGAAACAGGGGCCATGTTTGTCCTCGTCTGGGGCAAACTGCAGTTGGAGAGGCTGGCCTCCTGTGGCTGTACATCCGGAGCTGGGCTTAACTGGCCAGGAGGAGAGAAGGATCCTTCTCTCTTAATAAAAAGTTCCCAGGGGCTGGGCACGGTGGCTCATACCTATAATCCCAGCACATGGGGAGGCTGAGGTAAGTGGATCACCTGAGGTCAGGAGTTCAAGACCAGCCTGGCCAACATGGTGAAACCCTAATCTCTACTAAAAATACAAAAAATTAGCTGGGCATGGTGGTGCATGCCTGTAATCCCAGCTACTCAGGAGACTGAGGCACAAGAATCACTTAAACCCAAGAGGCAGAGGTTGCAGTGAGCCAACATCACGCCACTGTACTCCAGTCTGGGCGACAACAGTGAAACTCCCTCTCAAAAAAAAAAAAAAAAAAAAAAAAAGTCCCCAGGGCCCACATCCACCCAGCCATCTCTCCTCCCCGGCCAGTGTTATCCTTTCCTCACAAGCCCTTCCAGAGCACAAACACACAAGCACGTATGTTTGTCTTCTTTTTTCATAAATGGTGACAAGCTCTGCATACTGTTGTGCAGCTTCTCTTTCCACATAGAAATACACCTTGAAGATTATTTCTTATGAGTACATAAGATGGGCACCTGAGTAGTTTGCTGTTACCGACCACGTAGGCAATGGCCGCCTGCACAGATTATTTGCACTGGTGGGAGTGTCATCAGATGTTTCTGGAAGTGGGATGGCTGGGTCAAAGGGAATGTGTGTTAGTAATTTTGAAAGATAAAGTCATAAAGATAAGTAAAAACGCCTGGCATCTTGGCTCACGGCTGTAGTCCCAACACATTGAGAGGTCAAGGCGGGAGGACTGCTTGAAGCCAGGAGCTTGAGAGCCGCCTGGGCAAAATAGTGAGGCCCCATTTCTACAAAAAAAAAAAAAAAATTAACTGGGTGTGGTGGTATGTGCCTGTAGTCTCAGCTACTCAGAAGGCTGAGGTGGGAGGATCGCTTGAGCACTAGAGGTCAAGGCTTCAGTGAGCCATGATCACACACTGCAGCCGGGGTGACAGTGAGAGCCTGTCTCAATAAATAAATAAATAAATAGATAATAAATTAATCGATTGATTGATATAGAGAGGATAAGTAAAAACAAAAACATGTATGTACTATAAAACCTGGGATGGGCCAGGCGTGCTGGCTAACACCTGTAATCCTAGCACTTTGGGAGGCCGAGACAGGTGAATTACTTGAGGTCAGGAGTTTGAGACCAGCTTGGCCAACATAATGTGAAACCCTGTCTCTACTAAAAATACAAAAATAAATAAATAAATAAGTAAATAAATAAATAAATAAATAGCCAGGCGTGGTGGTGCATGCCTATAATCCTAGCTACTTGGGAGGCTGAGTTGGGAGGATTGCTTGAACCCAGGAGGTGGAGGTTGCAGTGAGCCAAGGTCACGCCACTGCACACTCCAGCCTGGGCAACAGAGCGAGACTCCGTCTCAAAAAAATAACCTGGGATGGAGGCAGAGAAGAAAGGAAGTGGTGGGCAGTGTGGGTGGTCTGTCTTACCTTTCATAATGGAGAGCTGGTGCCTACTGTTTGGAATTCACAAACATAGACAGAGTTCAAAGTGGTTACCACTGGGGCTAGAGTAGGAGACATCTTCTTATTTCTCATTCTTCCATGTACTTCAAAAATTATCATGCCCTGTATATATGTTAACTGTGAATGTAAGAAAGTAACATGAGGTGGTGCAGTGGCAGCCGTGTTAATGCCAGTTAATCAATCTTGCATTCAGGCCTCGTGGAGAACCGCCCTGGGGGATGGTTTCCAGCAGAGCAGTTCCTGGTTCCCACAGTTGCCTCATTTTTCCCTGGTTCCATTCAGAGCATCATTTACTGCCTAGAGCTAATTCCAGATCCTCCTCCCACCCAGGGCAGTTTATCAAAGGCAAAATAAAGAGGGTAGGCTGGGGACAGTGGCTCACACCTGTAATCTCAGCACCTTGGGAGGTCGAGGCAGGTGGATCACCTGAGGTCAGGAGTTCGAGACCAGCATGGCCAACATGGTGAAACCCCGTGTCTACTAAAAATACAAAAAATTAGCTGGGCGTGGTGGTGCGTGCCTTTAATCCCAGCTACTCAGGAGGCTGAGGCAGGAGAATCGCTTGAACCCAGGAGGCAGAGGTTGCAGTGAGCTGTGATCCTGCTACTGCACTGCAGCCTGGGCGACAAGAGCGAAACTCTGTCTCAAAACAAATAAACAAAGAGGGTTGGGGGGTGACTCCCTGAAAGTTTCTAGACGCCTATTCTAAAGATAAAAACATAATGTGATGCCTGAAAGAGGGAAGAACTGCTCCAAAGCGTCTGGGATGCGGCTGAGGTGGCCACTTTGCCTGGAGCTGAGGAGGGGGATGAAAGTAAGAACTGATTTTTAATCTTCGCCTCTTGTACAACCCCTGGTGGGCACCGGATGATGCCCTGTTCCACTGATGTTAAGTTGTATTTTTTCCCCACATTTCCACATTCTCCAATATGGAGAATATGTCCCGCAGTGTGAGGGTGGGCTGTCGTGATTTAATTAGGGTCTCTTGGCCTTCTTGGTGGTCCATAAAATAGTGGCATGCCTTCCGACGGGGGACCCGGGAGTTGCTGAACCGCAGTGCCTGCACAGCGATGGGCTTATGTGGTCTCTCCGGCCCATGGCTCAGCCCTGCTCCGTGGCCGTGGGTGGCGTCCCCGGCTAACCTCCTGTCTTGCAGGTGTAGTCGCCGCCGCCAGCCGCCATGGGCAAGCAGAACAGCAAGCTGCGGCCCGAGGTGCTGCAGGACCTGCGGGAGAACACGGAGTTCACCGACCACGAGCTGCAGGAGTGGTACAAGGGCTTCCTCAAGGACTGCCCCACTGGCCACCTGACCGTGGACGAGTTCAAGAAGATCTACGCCAACTTCTTCCCCTACGGCGATGCTTCCAAGTTCGCCGAGCACGTCTTCCGCACCTTCGACACCAACGGCGACGGCACCATCGACTTCCGGGAGTTCATCATTGCGCTGAGCGTGACCTCGCGGGGCAAGCTGGAGCAGAAGCTCAAGTGGGCCTTCAGCATGTACGATCTGGACGGCAACGGCTACATCAGCCGCAGCGAGATGCTGGAGATCGTGCAGGTACCGGCGCCCGAGGCCCCGGGTCTCACCACGCGGGGGCCCAGGTCCTCTCCCAGATCCCAGCTCCCAGCTCCCAGCTCCCAGCTCCCAGCCCAGAGCTTTTTTTTTTTTTTGAGACGGTATCTCGCTCTGTCGCCCAGGCTGGAGTGCAGTGGCCCGATCTCGGCTCACTGCAAGCTCCGCCTCCCGGGTTCGAGAGATTCTCCTGTCTCACCCTCCCATGTAGCTGGGATTACAAGCATATGCCACCGCAGCCAGCTAATTTTTGTATTTTTAGTAGAGACAAGGTTTCACCATGTTGGCCAGGCTAGTCTCGCACTCCTGACCTCAGGTGATCTGCCTTCAGCCTCCCAAAGTGCTGGGATTACAGGCATGGGCCACCGTGCCTGGCCAAGAATTATATTATTGTTACTTGCAAGAGGTACCTGCCAAGACCTGGGGAAAGCCCTGGATTTGAGAATGCAACAGATAGCTTGTGATGTCCCCAGGAACGCGCAGTCATCCAGTAAAACTGAAGCATTAGCGATCACGAGAATCAGCCCAGCATGGGAAAGACGTCACTTCGGGAGGCGTCTCTCTGCCTTCAGGCAGCTCTAGCAGGCAAGGCCATGTTTCAGAAGGAAACCAAGTTTTGTTCACTTGGCCAGGTACCTAGGTGTGCGAGAGAGAGTAGAGAGTAGAACTGCCCCTCCCTGGCATTCCCCTGAGTGCCTCCCTGAGCCCAGGAGCATCCAGTTCTAGAACTCCTCATGGCCAGGCCTGTAATCCCAACACTTTGGGAGGCTGAGGCTGGAGAATTGCTTGAGCCCAGGAGTTTGAGACCAGCCTGGACAATATAGTGAGACTCTATCTCTATAAAAAATTAAAAGAGTAGCAGGGCATAATGGCATGCACCCGTAGTCCCAGCTACTTGAGAGGCTGAGGTGGGAGGATTGCTTGAGCCCAGGAGTCCGAGGTCACAGTGAGCTATGACTGCACCGCTGTACTCCAGCCTGGGTGACAGAGTGAGACCCTTCCTCCAAAAAGACCAGAAATAAAACAAGAAAAAAATGGAACTGTTCAGAAGGGGGGGATGCCATGGTGGGGAACTTCAGGGGTGGGCCTCCAGTAGCAGGTATCAAATCCGTGAGCTCCTGCACCAGCAGTGGCCGCCTCAGGAGTGAGCGACCCATTTCCCACGTAGATGGTTTTCACACCGTCAGAGTAAATTAACATGGGCTCGGGGGACTCTGATTCCGTCGTCGCTTTCTGGCTCTTAGCTTCACACAGTGGTGGAAGTAAGAATTCTGCTTCCCAGGAATCACCCATCGTGTCCTGTGTGTTAACCTTTACCCTTTGCAAATAGGTGTGCCTGTCACTGGCCGCACAGAGGCTTGGTCAGAACTTTGAGGCCCTGGTAGAACTGTTCCGAGCAGTGAGGAGCGGTCACTTCTGTCCAAACGGGACAGCCCCCAAACCAAGTCCCCAAACCCTGAAAGGCTTCCCCCAGCGCCATCGATGGCTCCCTGGCTGGCTGTGTGCCCCAGCACCATTGATGGCTCCCTGGCTGGCTGTGTGTGTTTCTCATGGGACACTTGGTTGCTCCCTCCTTCTCAAAATGAGAAAATGGTCTCTTGTCTTAGGAATGAGACTATCAAGCCTCCTTCACACGGAGTGCTCAGAAAATCCCACAGCAGTGCTGCCCCTCCCCACGCATGTCACTCTGCTCAGTGGCCACTTGCCCGCCCCATCACTGTCTCCGCTGTACACCCACCAGCAGCACAGGGGCATGTGCCCCAGGCTGGGCCACTCAGGCAGAGACATGCAGAGAGACCAGCAGCTAGGCTGAGCCCTCGGCTGGCAGTGCTGTAAAGAGGCCATGGAGGCTCCGGTGCTGCCGGTTCCTGTCCTGTCGGGGCTGGTGATGGGGCTTTCCCTGTGAGTTTGAGGGGCTCAGTCTCTTTTAAATTGAGGGGTAACAGCCACGCAGTAAAATGCACACAGCTCAGTGGGCAATGTGGTGAATTTCACGTATCTGTGACCACCACTCTCCCTCAGCATTCCCAGCCCCCAACAGTGACACTTAGGCACCTTCCTGGCACTACCTCCCCCACCACCCAGGCAGAGATAGCAGCACCCTCCCCCTCCCAGTAGAGCCCTTCTGTCAGCTCTGCTCTTGGACTTCACACAGACACCTGTGAGGTTCACTAGGGAACATTCTCCCCACGGGGGAGGGGTCCCGAAGACCACCGGGAGCCCCTAACCTCTCCCAGCCTCGTTGTGGACTGAGCAGAAGCCCACCCTTGCTGCGCCCGCCCGAGCTCCTGGGCCTCTGAGCACACTGTCATTGTCCCCATTCGCAGGCCATCTACAAGATGGTGTCGTCTGTGATGAAGATGCCGGAGGACGAGTCCACCCCAGAGAAGCGCACGGACAAGATCTTCAGGCAGATGGACACCAACAACGATGGTAGGGCGGGGTGGGGGCGGGGCTGCGTGTGTAGCCACGGTGGTGGCAAAACACGTCTGGGGCGCCCCCTCCCCTCTGCAGCTTCTTGGTCTCCTGAGGGCCACCCCTGCCGCTGACCTGCCTGGCACCTGCCATGCCCAGGGAAGAGCGGGATGCAGTCAGGGACACCCGGCCTGCGTCCTGGTCCCTCTGTGACAAGGCTTTGTGATGCTGGGCATGTTGTGGCCCCTCTGAGCCACCGTCTCCCCACTCGTAGAACAGGACATACCTGTATTCTCGTGGGTACAATGTTTAGGGGCAGGGAGGCAAGCATGCTGGCAGCCCTGAACCTGGAGGGGTTGGGATCAAAGGATCCCAGATGGTGGGGTCCTGGGGTGCTGGCCATGCTTCTCTTACTGTCATCCTGAGAGAGGAAGCTGCCCAGATGGCCCCAAGGGGAACTGTCCAGAGACAGGAAGCTGCCCAGACATTCCAAGGGGAACTGTTAGGATGAACACGGCCGCCTTGTCCGCCTACGGCAGCTCTGTGGGGACTCAGTCCACTGTAGAAGGGCAAGTCTCAAGATGGTGGGTGGCAGTAGCGGTGACGAGGCTGTGCCTCGAGTGCCCTCCTCTGCATTGGCTGTGAGGTCGGGGCAGCTGTGGGGTCCTCCCGTTCTGCTCTTCTTGCCGGCTTTATCAAGAGCAACCACAGCACCAGGTTTGTTTTGCTTTTGAACAATAAAGAAACACAACCTTAAGAAGAGAAAATACTCCCTGGGTTGTGCTGGGGATTAAAAGATAAGCTAATGCCCAAGAAGCTGCTGTGGAAAGTCTGGAGTGCAGCCCTTGGGTGAGTTAAGCACGACCCCAGCAGGAGAAGGGGTGTGGGGGAGCTGTAGGCAGCAAACAGCATTCCAGGCAGCCAGGTCACTGTTTCAAAACATCTGCACACAGCAAACAAGCCTGCCTGGTGCCCGGCATTGCCTTCGGGCTGATGGGAAGTGTGTTTTCCACCTTCCAGCCTAGCAGGGCACCTGCTGCCACTCTCCCAAGGCTGTCCGCTCCTCGTAAGGATGGTGAATCCAGTCCCACGGGGTTGTGAGGTTTCAGTGAGATGATGCCTTAAAGCTCTTAGCAGGGCTCACACTCCACAAATAGTGGCTGTTGTTCCTGACTTCACAGTGTCCCTGGGGAAGCCATACACGGTTCCTCGCTGCCTGAACCTGCCACCTGGCTTGGCCCTGCCCACCTCTTCAGAGGGCATCTTCTAGGTTGATTGGGAATTTGGATGGCATGGTCGTTGCTAATGTCTGCGCTTTGATGAAGCACTTCCTCCTGTGCGCTCAGGGGACCCGTCTGTCCCTGGAGCTTGGGGCAAGGAGGGAAGAGTGATACTGGGAAGGTGGGGCTGCAGTCAGGGGCCAGAGCCAGTTCAGGGGGTGGTCCTCAGCCCTCAAGGCTCCTCCAGGGACTGCTCAGGAGTGATGGGGCCCTGGAGTTTGCCCCAACTTCCCTGGCTGCCCCGGAAGGCGCACGGCTGCTCTAGGCCTCTGGGCTGGGCTGATGGGTTTCTCCAGGGCACAAGTATCATTAAAGCCGCCCTCTCCTCAGCTTGTCAGGCCACACATGTGGGACAGGCTGTGCTCAGCAACCCTCTCACCTGCCCTGCCCTCCATCAGGAGGAGCCAGTGGAGCCTTCAGAAGCTCCCGGCATCTCTGCAGGCCTCAGAGTCGTCCTGAGGCAGCTCTGGCTCTCCCGACTGGAGGTCCATCTGGGCTGGCCCGCTCTTTCTCGGCCTGGGACAGGAGGGCCTGGGGTCAGGGACGGGAAGTGGGGAGGCTGGGGCCATGGACTCTGAGGCCCCACACCTAGCCGAGGAGATGACCACACAGCTGGCTGCCCTGAGTGGTCAGAGGTGGAGTGTGGGGGGTGACCATGGTCCTCACCAATCTTCAGGCTGGCAGCCGCTGTCTCCATTGGCAAAGGGTCCTGGGGACTGTCTGCTGAGGGCCTGGCTGTCCCTCCCTCTCCCTATGCACCCCTTAGCCTGGGCATTGTTTGGGCTCCCTTGGAGCCAGCAGGCTGCCCAGGCCCCAGAGGTATCACGTTCGTGCCCTGGAAGAAGCCAGCCTGCCCGAGCCTGGGCCAGGGTCCCATGAGGACAGGTGTCCCTGCCTGCCAGTGGACTGGAGGGGCTGAATTCCCAGCAGGGCCCTACTGGGCAGGGGTGTCCTCCATCCTGGTGCTGGGCTGAGTCCTCAAATGCATCCTCCCAGGTGCCCTTGAGAAGGGTGTTCCCATTATCCCGCCTTCGAGACGAAGATCCTGAGACCTGGAAATGTTGGTGGCTTGCCATGCGCCAGAGCCAAGAGCCCCTCCTGCGCACCTTCCCCTGTGCTGGGCCTAGCTGCATGCGTCTGTGTTGCCTGCACAGACATTTTGCAGAGTGTCCTAGTGATTCCAGCTGACAGCACAGAGCCTCAGACAGACACACGGAGGGGCTGCCCCAGGACCCAGGCTGCCGGGACACAGCCAACCTCAAACCTCATCCTTCCCCACCAGCCGGAGCCAGAGGCTCCCCTTCCTGCCCTCCTGCCCTTGAGGCCATGTCTGAATGGGCAGAATCCTTATAGCCTATCTTGCTTGTGGACTAGCAGAGCCAAGGCTATGGTTGACCACAGTATGGGCTCATTGACAGCGATTATGGGATGGGGAGTGGATGGTCAGAAAACCTCCCCGCACCCGGCTCGGCCCGACAGCCTTATGGAGCCCCGCCCTGGGCCACCAGCCTCCAGAGGCCACTCTGCCCAGCGTGGAGTCACCAAGTCTGTGTCCTGGGAGAGGGAATGTGTTGTCACCAGCATTGGATGCGGAGGATGAGGGGGCAGCTGATTCCTTAGCATGACCAATCTTTTTCTAGGTTTTCCTCTCACTGCGTGGCCAACAGTCCAGAGCATGAGTTCGGTACCCCAAGCCTGAGCAGCAGGTCTACACTGATGCCAGGGAGGACCCATTGGGTTAGAGGCAAATGCTTCATTTTTCTGCACAATGTACATGTTCCTTAATAAGCAAAGTGTGGGGTGATTTCGAAAAGGATTTAAATGGCCCTCATCAGCCATGTCCTGCTGAGCTGCTGGGTAAGCCCTTTGAGGTGCCTGATGTATTGTAGGGAGCAGGGAAAGGAAAAAGGATTTTTTTCAGAAATGCCTGTAAAGTGAATGGAGACTAGACACCGTGCAGCTTCAAGAAGGCTCAGGACTTTGAACAAAGGGGGCATCCCTGACCTGAGAGCTGTCCCCGTCCTCTCTGGAAGCATAAAGAACAGTGAGCACTGGCTAATCCTGATGTCTTTCGTGCCCTGCAGGCAAACTGTCCTTGGAAGAATTCATCAAAGGTGCCAAGAGCGACCCCTCCATCGTCCGCCTGCTGCAGTGCGACCCCAGCAGTGCCAGTCAGTTCTGAGCGAGCGGCCTGGACAGTTGCAGAGAAACACAGGCTTGTCGTGCCGTTTAAGCTTTGCTTGCAAGAGTGGATGCCCCGCAATCGTTCCTGCTCTCCCGGGCCCCAGGCCTGGGGCATGCGTCGCACCTGCCCGGCCCGGCGGCTGCGCCTCCCTCCTCCGCCTGACCAATGTGACATTCCTCCCCTCACGCCCGGCCCGGTCCCTTCCAGGGCAACTCCCAGGGATGTGATGACATGCAGGGTTCAAGTGTTCTTGGTTCCAGGCACCTCCCGGCTCATGGGGAGCCCAGAGGTCCATGCCGAGGAGACCAGGCAGGACCTCCCGAGGCTGCGCCCCGGCCGGCCCATGCATTTTGTGATCCCAAGTGACTCTGTGGGGAGGGTGGGGCGAGGCGTCAGGAGGGTAGACGGGGAGCCCCTCCCGTGCATGGCTGCCCTCCCGTTCATTTTCTCCACCACAGCCGCTTGCACGTATAGATACTGTGGTCCCCTTTCTTTTAATATATAAATTATGTATGGTGAAGTGGAGTGTAATGTGTAGGTCCCGTATTTAATGCCTCTGACTGCCTTTGAAGCGCAGCCCCCTGTGGCCCGCAGTCCCCTGAGCCTGGCTGTTGTGTGGTATTTATGCTCTCTTTGTCTGCCTGTTTCTAAGGAAATGCATGTGTGCCCTGAGCCGTGATGATCCTCCTGTCCGTGTCACGAGCACAGGCATTTGTGTCTGGTCTGTCCTCCCTGTTGATTGGTCTGGCATTTCCGGTATTAAAATGATACAATAAATGGCATTTTCTGAGTTTTGTGTCTGCCCGCGGGAGCCCCCATTCCTCAGGCCGTGGCCCCTGCACGCTCCAGCCAAGGTGGGTCTGCTGCGTGCTGCCGCTGTTGGTAAACCCAGCCCCTCCCGTGTCCCTCCAGCTGTCCCTGCGTCTATAAATCTTGCACAGCCTGTTCTTCAATATCTGCCTAATGCCAAGAAATATTTGTGGAAATGAACGATGACTGTTCTTGGCAGATCTGACTGTCAGGATTCTGCCTACCCCCAGCCCTTCCCTTTCCTTCTCCTTCCACGGTTTCAGGTCATAGGAAAACCACATTCCAAGAGAGGATGGCCATGGTCAAGGGCGCGGTCAGGCTGGCCCCAGAGGTGGCAGGCCTGGTTCTCTATCCTGCCTTCGCCGCTGCTGTCAGTGCTTCTGGTCCCAGCAGCAGAAGGACCAGCTGAAGAAGTGGGGGTTGGTCTCGCCTGCTGAGGGGTCCAAAGACAGCATCGCTGGGGATCCCCAGGCATCAACTTGGTTTTTTTCTTTTTTTGTTTTTTAAGAGAGGGTTTCTCTATGTTGCCCAGGCTGGCCTCAACCTCCTGGGCTCCAGCAATCCTTTCGCATCAGCCTCCTGAGTCAGTGGGGCCTTGGGTGAACAGCACTGTGCCTGGCTCATCACAGTCAGCTTTTCACCTCAGACTTTCTCCCTGGGGTGCCCACAACTGCTGTCATGGTTCTGGGCAGTACAGCTGACATGCGAGCATCAAGAAGCAGCGAGGGAAGTCTCTGTCCTCCCACTGAGGGACAGGAAAACCCTCCAGAACCCGCCCACCAACCCGTCCCCACCGGCCCCACATCTCAAGGCTGAAACCATGGCCCGCGTTCACCAGATGACCTTGTGATGGCCACAGCTGGCTTAGGCTGGTCAAGATGGCCCTTGGCCAAGGAGGCACCCGCCTTCCCCAGAGGGCATAGGGTTGGGAAGGGGTGAGTGGAATGGAGGTTCTGTTACCAGGACGAGCACCACAGCATCTGTCCACCTGCCATCAGCTCACTGTGCCTCGGTGTCTTCACTGTAGGGGATGGGGGGAGCTGGGCGGCTCAATGTCACGTGTGCAAAGCGCATGGCTTGGAGCCTGCCTCCCAGCAGGCCTTCAGCAACAGCAGCTATTTTGTTGATTTTAGTCATTTTAATATTTTTTACGACTCCATGTCTCTTTTAATAGAAATGGTGAGTCTGTTTGCCAAGTACCTTCTGAGTCAATGGCACTGCTAGAGCTGTTTCGTAGTAAAACTCCCCACGCACCCAGAGCCGCCAAGCCTTGATGGGGGAACCAGGTGGGGTGCAGAGATGGAGGCCAGGTGCCCTGGGCAGACCTAGCTTGCTATGAAAAGGCAAGACGGTGCCTTTGGCAACACTGCCTCACCTGGAAGAATAGCCAGTGAAGGGCTTGAATTTTATAAACATGTAACTGGGACTGGCAAAGGTTAAATCAAGAGTGCTTGTTGTGGGGAGGGTTCGCTTATGATGGGGACAGAGTCCAACGGACAGATGGGAATGACCGCTACGTTAGTCAGGGTTCTCCAGGACAGAAGTGATAGGAGACATGCACGGATGGCAGGGGTGGGTGGGTGAATGGATGGGTGGGTGTGTGGATGGATGGATGGATGGATGGGTGGATGGATGGATGGGTGGATGGATGGATGGATGGGTGGATGGATGGATGGATGGGTGGATGGATGGGTGGGTGGATGGATGGATGGGTGGGTGGATGGATGGGTGGATGGGTTGCTGAATGGGTGGGCCGGTGCG
>NW_012107808.1:3455288-3457625 GCF_000951045.1 Mandrillus leucophaeus | reverse complement strand
TGGATGGATGGATGGACGGGTGAGTGGGTGAGTGGGTAGTGGGTGGATGGATGGATGGGTGAATGGGTAGGTGAATGGATGGTTAGATAGATGGATTTATCATAAGGAATTGGCTTATGTGATTATGGAGGCTGAGAGGTCCCAAGGAAACAAGCAGCCCTGTCCCCCGTAGACAGAGGTCAGCAAGCTGGGGACCCAGGAGAGCTAATGGTGTAGTTCCAGTCTGAATCTTAAGGGAGGAGAGGCCAATGTCCCAGCGCAAGACTGAGGCAAAGAACAAATTCTCAGCCTTTTGTCCTCTTCAGGCCTTCAGCTGAGTGGATGAGGCCCCCCACATTGGGGAGGGCAATCTGCTTTACCCCACCTGGTTCCCCCATTGGTCACCAGTTCCAATGTCAAACTCATCCAAAAGCACCCTCACAGGCACACCCAGAATAATCGGTTTGCCCAAATGTCTGGGTACCCCATGGCCCAGTCACGTTGACACATAAAATTAACCATTATAACCACCTCTGCTCAGATGTGGAGGAGGTAGATATGGGGGTCCTAGTGGACCCTACCCTACAAGGAGCTTACAGAAGCCAGTATGATTTGTCTGGGAGTCCAGTGCTCTCTGGGAAGTCAGGGAATTGAACCCCAAAGATGTCCCTGTGCCAAGAAGCCCAGCCTATCAGAGGGGAAAGAACCCAGAGTGAACCCAGAACTGTCGACGATGCCGCCCACCCAGCCGGAGGCCTCTTCAGTCTCTTCCTTTGTCCGGGATCAGACTCTTTCGGAGGGGTCGTAAGAAAGTGTCTCCACCTGTCCCTCTCTGGTAATTTGCAATACTGGCCCTGGGCCTGCTTCCTCCTCCTCCAACCCCATCCTTCTACAAGCTTCTCTCTTGTCCTGCCTTCTCCTTGCCTCAGGGGATCCCAGACCCTTTGCCATCCTGCACGGGCACTCCAAGTTGTTAAAGTTCCTTGGGAGTTGTATATAAGTGTCCCTTATCCTATAGACAGAAGATCTAATCATGTACCTGCCTAAGCAAGGCTTATGTGTGTGGACTCAACAGAAACTCTGAAAAATGGCTCTGGTGCCTCCATGGTCCCATCCATCAGCTGTCCTGACACTCACTGCATGTTGTCCCATGCTCACTGAGTAAACACAGCGTAATGGGAACAACTCCTGAGACAGGAAAATGTTTAGACTCGAAGGAAGGAAGCCCTGGGGTGTGGATGGGAGGGTGGCAGTACGGGGTGTTAGTCCCAAGACAGTTCATCTGGTCAGGCCACGATTAACCCCTAGTAGGGCAAGACAGTCACCTCCCTTACTCCGAACCTTAGGCCTTAATTAATATGGCCCCGGGCATTTTCTGCTTGGGAAGACTGGCTTCCTGTGTGGGAACCAGCATTGAGCTAGCAAAACATTAGCTCCCATTCATCAAGGGTTTCCTCGGACAGACACTGTTTAAAACTTTAAATATCTAATTTAAACCTCCCATCAAACCAGCAATGTGGTATCACTATCACATGATACAGATTTATAATGCTGGTTTAAGAGAAGTTAAGTAACTGGTCCTAAATCCTTAGCAAGAAGTGGCAGAATCAGGAATTGAAAGAAGGATCAGCTCCCAAATCCCAGGTGCATCTTCCCCCAATTACAGAAAGGTCTTCCAGTAGCTGCGCTGGAGCCGGGTCCATGTTTCCTTGCCAGCCCTCTGCGGCCTCCTTCAGGGCCCCTGGTGTCTAGGGAAACGAAGGAGCTTCTCCCTGCGTCCCTGAACAAGACTTAAACGCACTGCATTTGTGGCACCCAGGCCTGACTCCCTCCCCGCCCCGTGCCAGGTCACGCCCTAATGGAGAAGGGGACGCACCTCCCCACCACTGCCTGAGGGGCGAGCGGCCAGTTTCTCAGCGCGGGGCACCGGACTCCGAATGGAACCCTCCCCTCCCTGCCGTGCTTTGGCAGGTACATGATTAGATCTTCTATCTACCTCTTGAGATCAGGGGTGCGCCTGAGCAGGGACCCTAATGGGGGTCCAGTTAGGATCACAGCCCCCAAGAGGAGACAGAACCCACGGGACCTTCAGGCTTCTGAGAGGGAGATGGTGGGCCCAGGAAAAGGTATTTAGAAAAACAGGAGTTTGGCCTTGGGCTCATCCGTGAAGTGACGCGACCTTCCCTAGCCGCCTTGCCCTGGGCTCAGCGCCGCTGAATCAAGCCCGGACGCCGGGGGAGCTGCCAGCCAGCAGGAGCCTCGGCCGTCGGGGATCAGACTCCGGCTTGAGGCGGCTTGGCGGCCCTGAAAGGAACAAGAGGAAAACGGAGCTGTGGGGCAGGGGCGGGGCTCGGCTCG
>NW_012107808.1:3453913-3454423 GCF_000951045.1 Mandrillus leucophaeus | reverse complement strand
CTGAGGCCAGCGCGGGCGGGGCGGTAGCCCCCGGAGGGCAGAGTGGGGCTCCCCGAAACCTCAGCTCCTCCGGCTCTTCCCAGCCGCCTGTGGGACTCCACCGTGGTGCCCTGATCTGAAAGGCAGTTCACGGGAAGGCAGACCCTGGCCCGCCCTGCCACTGCCCACGGCCTATTCCAGCGGTGACCAGGCCCTCGGGGCTCGAAACCGGGCTCATCCACTACGTGTGTGTGCTCTGTGTGCGAGTGTCTTGTGGGGTGTGTGTGTGGCTGGGGCGTATGGTCATAGTGTGCGCTGCGGATGTGTGTGGCGTATTTGGGTGTGTGGTGGAGTGTGCGGATGGTGTGACTGTGTGTGTGTGATGTGGATGTGTGTGGTGTGTTTGTGTGTGTGGTGGTGTGTGGGACATGGTGTAACTGTGTGTGTGATGTGTGTGCGTGTCATGGTGTGTGGGGGATGGTGTAACTGTGTGATGTGTTTGTGTGTGGCGGTGTGTGGGGATGGTGTGAC
>NW_012107808.1:3437649-3451387 GCF_000951045.1 Mandrillus leucophaeus | reverse complement strand
TGTGTGATGGATGTGTGATGTGTGTGTGTGTCATGGTGTGTGGGGGATGGTGTAACTGTGTATGATGTGTTTGTGTCACGGTGTGTGGGGGATGGTGTAACTGTGTGTGGTGTGTTTGTGTGTGGTGGTGTGGGGATGGTGTGACTGTGTGTGTGTGATGGATGTATGTGGTGTGTTTGTGTGTGGTGGTGTGTGGCGGATGGTGTAACTGTGTGTGTGTGTGTGTGATGGATGTGGTGTGTTTGCATGTGTGGTGGTGTGTGGCGGATGAGGAGGGCAGCACAGGTAGCCTCAGCTGGGCTCTGCCTCTGGCTCAGGGACAGGTGCCAGGCACCAGACCCACAGGAGGGGTGGCGGGGGTGGGTGAAGATCTGCCCTCCACCCACTCAGCCTATCATGGGGGGTGGTCAGGGGAGGCCGGGTGGGATCACCAGTCGCTGTTGGGCATAGGGGAGCATTGGGAACACCTCAGAGGGGATTGGGGCCTCTTCGGGGACAGGCAGGGGGACAGCCAGCACCAAGGCTGCAGGGCCCCACCAGCTGTTCACAGGGTTGGTTCTACAACATGGGGCAGGGGTGCGGGGCTGGGCTGGGAGCTTTACCTGGGGGGCGTCAGGAAGCGTTCTGAGGGTGAGGGGAGTGGTCTGGCCAGGGACTAGGCTGCCTGGTGCCCCTTCCTCAAAGCCCCCAGGACCCTGGTGTGGCTGAGTCGGGAGCTCTGGATCGAGGCCACCTCAACAAGGGCCCCCTGTGACAGGTGAGCTGTCAATGTTCGCCCAGTGGTCGAGTGATTTGACCACCTTTTCCTGGCCCCGACTGTGCTGCCACCGCGGGGTGCTGCTGCCCCCTGGTGTCCACAGCCGGGAGGGCCGTCCAGGACTTGGGTGTGCTGGTCCCAGGTGGGCCTGCTTTGGAGAAAAGTTTTCTGTCCTGGGTGGCATTTGATGACAGAGGAGGATGCTGAGGCCCAGAGGAGCCCCTGTCTTGTGGTGGGTCAAACGGCACACAAAAGCTGAGGCCAGGCTTCCGGTATCCAGGACCAGAGGCCTTATTGCCAGATAGGAATGCCGGATACAATACAGAGCACCCAGTTACACTTGAATTTCAGATCAACGAGAAGGAATTTTGCAGCTGACATATCTCCCATGCAGTATGTTATATTTGTGCTGAATCTGGCAACCCTCCTTGAGAAGCCAGGGAGTGCAGCCTGCACAGCTCTGGGGTGGGTGAGAAGCTGCAAGGGCCAGGCCTCCTGACAGGCACCCCCAGGGCCAAGCGTATGATCCTCCTGGCGGAGCCACCCAGGCCCAGACTGACCCTCGTCCAGCAGGGCACCAGGCCTCCTCCCGTGCAGAGCCGCCCCCGAGCTGGCCCCGCCTGGAGACCCCCCTCCCTAGCTCACAAGCTCATGGGCCTGAGCTCCACAAGCCACCTGACTGAGCTCCACCTAGGTAACCCCCGGCCAGCAGCAGAGCACGCCTGGTCACAGCCCTCTCCAGCCTGGAGTCAGCGCTGCGCGTGGATAAAATTCTCCTAACTCCCAACAGCAGCAAGAATTCCGGAGGCGCTTCCACTGCGTGCCCTGCATTCGGGCCGTCACCAATCCTCCCTTGTAGCAGCCCTGCCAGGGGCAGCACCAGCTCAACCCCCACTCAGGAGGCAGCGGCCGTGGGGACCCCAGTGCCTAGTGAGGCGTGCGGCCTGGGTCTGGCTAGTGCCTAGTGAGGTGTGGGGTCCGGGTCTGGCTGCGTCTGTCCAGCTCCAGCCGAAGCCAAAGCCACAGGAGGAATGCAGGGCCAGGTGCCACCCTCTGTGGTATTCCAGAGCCATGGGTGCTCGGGGCTGCCTCTGCCACCCTGGCAGGGAGTAGGATTGGCAGAGAGCAAGGGCTGGGAGCACGTCGCCCTTGGTGAGAAAAGGATGCCTCATTCTAGTCATGGTCATCGTTCAGCAAGAACCCAGGAGCAGAACCTGGCTGGCGAGGCAGGGCCCCGAGGACTCCCAGGCCCTCCTCCTAACTCACGGACTCGCCTCAGACGAGTCACTTGGCCTCTCTGGGCTTCATCCCATCTGTGAAAAACAAGAGCTGGGAGAACTCAGCAAAACCTTTTCTTCACATGACATCCTACCTTGAAACCTGATGGGTGAGACTGGGTGAAGCAGGAGAGGGCGGAGCCCCCCCCTCGCCCCCCTCACCCCCAGGCACTGAGGCTTCTCGGGACTCCCTGGTAGGGACAGAACCCGATTTGAAACGGGTTGAGTCTTGCCTTCGGGGGCAGTTCTCCAGCCGGACCCAGAGAGGGGCAGTTCTCCAGCCAGACCCAGCATGGGGGAGGGCCCATGTCAAAGAGGGTACAGGGTAATAGCCAGAAAACCCCTAAGCGAGGGACTAGCCAGCCACTTCAAGTCACTTAGGAAAATCTGGTAAGGAGGGAACCTGCAAAGAGATGTGTGGTCCCAGTCGAAGAGGTCACTGTTGGGGGTGTGAGGAGCACATGACTTCACACGACAAGCCGAGGGAAGCCTGGGTAGGGGCAGGCCCCACTCACAAGAAGGTGCAAAGTGGGCGTCAGCCAGGGCTGGAGAGGGTTGCAGGGGGCACACGTGGTTTGCTCTGCCCACAGGCTTCTGGCCTGCCTTTGGTTGCCGCAGGCTGTCTGTGAGGGGCAGTGCCTGGCCCTGACCCTGTCGGGGAGGGAGGGGTTGACCACCTGCTGATGCACCAGGAATGTTACCATCCTTGGCTTCTGATGCGTCTGCTGCCTTCATCGGCCTCATGAGCTGGGTTGGCATGAGCCAGCCCTCCTGGACCCTGCAAAGGTGAGGACCAGGTCGTGAGCAACTCTACCATGACCCCCTGAGCCAGTCCACTGCCCAAGCCACCCTCCAGATGCTTAACAGCATGTTCCCGGGGTAGGGAAACACTGAATGAAGCTGGAGTCATCTGACCTGGCTTGAATGTTGCCTCGCCATCTGCATGACTTGAGTTCATCTCTGAGTTTATGTCTTCACATGGGAAGCCTGTTTAACAATTCTCGTAAAGTCAGTAATCCATACCCATTTCAAAAGTGCAGTGTGGAGCCAGTCCCCACTCTCCGCCCAGGCCTCTGATTCTTCTGCCTAGAGGCAACCTCTGTTACCCGTCTCTCACAAGCTCTTCCAGAAATATTCCGTGCATATGTATGTATGTACACACACAGTTTGTTGGGGTTTGATTTTGCTTTTTACACACATAATAGCATACAACACAGTGCCCCTTGCTCTGCTATTCTCACTGAATCTAGCTTGGAGCTTGTTCCTTATCAGTACTGATGAATCTGCCTCATTCCTTAACCACGGTGTATCCCGTTCCATGGACAATTTCATCAGTACCTTCTTGTATACAAGAAATTGTTTACAAATGATACCACAATGAATAACCTTAGAAGAGTATTTCATCAGAGAAATTCTTACAACTGCTGGGTCAAAGACAATGTGGTTTTTTTTTTTTTTTTTTTTTTTTGAGACAGAGTCTCACTGTCGCCCAGGCTGGGGTGCAGAGGCACAATCTCTGTTCACTGCCAGCTCCAACCTCCCGGGTTCACGCCATTCTCCTGCCTCAGCCTCCCGAGTAGCTGGGACTACAGGCACCTGCCACCACGCCTGGCTAATTTTGTTTTTGTATTTTTAGTGGAGGTTTCACCTGTCAGGATGGTCTTGATCTTCTGACCTTGTGATCTGCCCGCCTCGGCCTCCCAAAGTGCTGGGATTACAGGTGTGAGCCACTGAGCCCGGCCTATAATGTGGATTATTGATATTGTCAAGTTCCCTCCAAAGAGACTGTTCCTCTAATTTACTTTCCTGCCCAGTGCATGAGCACACCTGCTCACCCCGCGAGCTGGGGAACTCGTGTCTTTGCCAATCTGATAGGTGAGAAATAGATTCTCATAGTTTTGTCTCCTTCGGTTGACAAATGTCATGTTCAAAAAGTTTACCGTCGGCTGGGCGTGGTGGCTCATGCCTATAATCCCTGCATTTTGGGAGGCGCAGACGGGTGGATCACTTGAGACCAGGAGTTCAAGACCAGCCTGGCCAACATGGTGAAACCCTGTCTCTACTACAAATAAAAAATTAGCCCAGTGTAGTGGCATGCACCTGTAGTCCTAGCTACTCAGGGGGCCGAGGGAGAAGAATCATTTGACCCCCGGAGGCAGAGGTTGCAGTGAGCTGAGATGGTGCGACTGCACTCCAGCCTGGGCGAGAGTGAGACTCCACCTCAATAAAAAAAAAAAAAAACTGTACTGAGAGCCAGGTTTATGTCTTGCCCACTTTCTATTAGTTACTTTATTGATGTGTTAGAGTTTTTAATATGAAGAAAATTAGCCCTTTTCATGGGTATTGTAGCCCTGTGTGTCCCTTAATTTGTTTCCAGTAGGTTTATGGTCTGTTACGTTTAAAACTTTCATCTATCTGGAACGTATTTGGGAGTAGGAGCTGGGGATACTTTTGTGTCTTCCAACACTACCCCACCCCCAGAGTCTGGGGAAAGTGGTCAGGGGGTAATAATCAGTATTTTTAAGAAATGCCCCAAGTGATTCCAAGGTACTCTGGCTGCCTTTACCTTTGCCCAATAGCTCAGTTCCCCTGAATCCCCTTCTCGTGGGGGCTGGCGTGCCAGGAGGAAATTCACAAGTGGTCTTGGTGGAGCTGTATTCACTTCAAGTCACAAGTCTAGAAAGGTCCAGTATCTGTGCACGACCAGACAGCACCATCTTTAATAATGAAGTGGAGATATCCAAACTCAAGTAGGACTTAAGCCTCCTGGAGGACAGTGCCCCGTGTTGACACAGCCCCAGCTACCGTCTGGCTGTCCTCATTCTCTGGTCTCTCCTGCCAAATTTGCCTGCCTGCTCCCATGTACAAGGGCCAAGGAAGATCACTTGATCCAGCCTGGCCACATCATTTCACAGACCCAAGTCCGGCTTTGTTGGGGCCTGGTAAGTGGCTGCGCCAAGCTGTGGTCAGGAGCGAGGCTTCAGGGGCCACTCACGTGTAGCACGTGATTACCTGGGGCTGTTTCTGTCCCCACTGGCACTACTGACAGTTGTTGGATTGCATTTCACCTAACTGGCTGAAAGAGCATTGTTTCCAAAGCCTTAGTCCACTTTGAATGGAATACCCCTCTTTTCAGTCTAAGCTCAGCACTGCCACTAAGCGACCTTGGGAATTTCTTCCTTTTTAAGATGGAAGACCTAATGTACCAAGAGTCTAGGCTTGATGTCTAGCTCAAATTTCTTGGCACACAGTACACACTCAGTGCCGACTGTCGTATTTTTAACATAGTGGGTCCCGGATCCCAGGGAACTGCCCTTGCTGGGAAAGCTCAGAGTTACCCAAACACACCAGCATCCTACTTCTCAGGCTCCTGGAAGGCAGGGCTGTGGACTACAGCACTCCTTCCCGCCTTCCCCCTCCAGTCAGAACCAACCTCTGTGGCTCCTGAAAAATCTTCCATGTTTTGGCAACTCTGGCCCAGGGAGACCAGAGTTGGTGATAAGCCAAGCCCTGGGCTAACTTGGCAGCCACACGAGGTAACTACAGCCACAGGAGGGCTCCTGACTTCTCCGGACTCAGGGTTCAGGGGAAGGTGGTGCTTTTGAGAAAGGCAGGAAGTCACTCTCTTCAGCTTTGGTAAATGTGTAACAACATCAGCTTGGCCTTCCACCCTGGGAGGAGCCACAGCCTTCCCCGCTACACATTCGCTCTCTTCCTGTTCCCTTCATGAGGCTGGTGGGGACTCCAGGATGCTCCCACTGCCTGGTGGCTCTGACGTGTCCTTCCCTCCTCCTGCAGCTCCAGCGTTACCCATAAGACATCGCCACAGTGGGGGTTACGGAGCATGAGAGCCTGCCATGTTTTGGGGGAGAGCGGGGGTACACGTTGAGTAAAAGAACACACAAGGCCAGTGGTCATGGTCAGACAAGACGGTGAAGATACACAACATGGTGGGGACTTGCTGTTGCTGAATTTATTAAAATAAGCTGACTGCCAAATGTTGTGCTATATACATTCCTAAGCTCTCACGGGCGTGAAGGTGGGAGGCGACATGGATGGTCTCTGCAGGCCAGGTCTATCAGACTTAAGTAGGTCCCACCACCAGGGCCTCTGCACACGGAGTTCACGGCCAACTCTGGACATGTGGGATGGGCTGAGCAGATGTGCACTGTCCACACTGGAGGACGGGACTTCCGTCTCACCTGTCCTCCTACCTGTGTGTGTGTGGACCCATTGTTCTCTGAGAATCAGAACGAGCTATACGGGACTCATGAACTGTCTGGAATGAACACGCTGTAAAAACGTCCCAATGCCTAATTATTTCAAGATACTTTATTTTAAAAACAGGTCACAACACTAAGCTTTTGGCCCATTCTGCCATTGTACAAGCTACAAACGCTTGTTCAGCAGCTGAGGGGCACTCTTGAGTAGCGTGTCTGAGGAGTGAATAAAAATCCATATAAAACAAATATTCAAATAGTTTCCATAGGAACACAGATAAGTGTGACCCATATCCTAGCCTTCCATATGGCTGCATCGTGCCGACCCTACTCTTACAAAGACATTTCAAAACTAGCGGTAATTAAGTTACATGGTCCCCCCAAATCCCTTAATTCAAGCTAAACTTGCAGTTAACAGCTACCAGAGTGATATCTACACATTAATACCAGCTGAAGCACAGGCTGCTGGGTGGCGTTTCATCCCACTCTCCCAGGCACAAGACACAGGCAGGGTGCTGGCGTCCTGTTCCTCTACTTCAGGTGGGAAGTCGGGGTTCTGGAATTGCTGCATGAGTTGCCTGAGAGAGGAAAAGTGGAATATTAAAAACCCTGCCTCACACTCCTAACTGGGCATGACAGTATTTACTTCCCATCAGGAAACAATTCAATGTATTTTTTTTTTTTGAGACAAGGTCTTTCTCTGGTACCCAGGCTGGAATACAATGGTGCTGTCATAGCTCACTGCAGCCTCAACCTCCCACGCTCAAGCAATCCTCTCACCTTAGCCTCCCAAGTAGCTGGGGCTACAAGGCGCCCACTACCATGGCCAACTAATTTTTTAATTCTTTGTAGAGACAGGGTCTCAAACTCCTGGGCTCAAGTGATCCTCCTGCCTTGGCCTCCCAAAGTGTTGTGATTTCAGGTGTAAGCCACCATACCCGGCCAATTCAACGTATTTCTAAAGCAAGCGTTTCTTCAGTCACCTTTTTGGTAATAAGGAAACCACAAGACACAGGGCACAAACTTAAATATATTCCAGTTACAAAGAAATATCCTCATCAGTCTTTTCTAAAACTTTTCTTAGGAAAAATATCCATTTGTATTTAATCTTAGGCAAGACAATTTCTTATTCGTCTAAACAAGAAGCACATATTCAAGAAGGTGCCTATTCTTGGCAGCACCATCAACATGCATGGCTTACTTACCACGCAGGCCCTGACATCACATAGTAGATCGTCGGCCTCTGGAAGCCATTGAACGTAGAGGCAGCAGCAACAGTGTAAGCACCCATGTTTTCAAAGAGCATCCAATCACCCACATGCATTTCGGGCAGGTCACAGCGCTCAACAATCCGATCAAGGCCATCACATGTTGGTCCCCATATGCTGGATGAATAATACTTCTCATCTGGTTTAGGTCTCTATACAAAGAGACAGAGAGAGAGGAAGTACTACTTAATTATACTTGTTGTGACCAGTCCTCTTAATTGTTTTATACAGTATGCTCAGAAATTACCTTTTGCAGAAGGGGCTTTACATGTGCATGATCATACAGTATGCAATTAAATGATCCATAGACGCCATCATTCACATAATACATAAAGGTCTGTTCACTCGACTCATCCTCATCTAGAAAGGCAGATCAACAATCTTAATGACTTTTTGCATCAGCTTTCAGTTATACATGAAGTGATTTGTCCTTTACACATACCATCAGAGCCAGTCTGTTCCTTTAATACAATTTTCTTGGCGATGATATTAACCGCAAGTGTGAAAGCTGATGCAACATAGTATCTGCCGGGCTCAGCTATGATTCTCACTCCAGAGTCTGCCGGAAAGTATTTGTCCAGCGCTGGGTTGATTACGCTGGTGATCTAAGAGAGCGAAACAGGAAAGAAAGAGCAGCCTTCATTGTGGAGAATTCACACGGGGAAGTAACATCACAGGGCCTTGTGACATGACATCATGAGACCAGACCTCAGCAGACAAGTTTATCATTAAGTAACAAAAGCAAAACATCATCAACATCTCCCTGCAAACCAGGCTGCACATCCCAGGTGGCTCACTTTCATTCCCCTCCAGGCGCCCTGTCTCCTTTAGGATGTTATGGGTATGATTTTATCAAAGAACAGTACATAACAAATTACTACCTAGGAAGGCATCAAGACGTCAAAACATTCTTATTTAACAAATACATGCCAACAGGATAAATATCCTATTCTGCCTACGTCATGATTTTAACAAACCACGTGGATGTATTTTATAAATTCAAGCACCGATATAATGGCTTAAATTCCTAAGTGACTAAACATTTCAAATATTTTCAGGAGAGGAAGCACAGATCGAGCAAAGCACATTTGGGGTGATGATGTGCCACTGTTAGCATATTCTCTAGGAAGCCCACAGCAACATGTTTTTTCTTTTTTTGGAGACAGGGTCTCACTCTGTAGCCCAGGCTGAGAGCAGTGGCATGATGATGGCTCACTGCAGCCTCAACCTCCTGGGCTCAAGTGATCCTCCCACCTCAGCCTTCCAAGTAGCTGGGATTACAGGTATCCACCACCACACCTGGCTAATTTTAAATTTTTTTGTAGAGATGGGGTCTCACTGTGTTGCCCAGACTGGTCTCAAACTCCTGGGGCTCAAGTGATCCTACCACCTCGGCCTCCCCAAGTGCTGGATTACAGGTGTGAGCCACGATTTCCAATGTAACTAATGATCCAAGACTTCTGGGAAAGCTGACTCACACTTTAGAAAACCAAATGATATCAAGTGCAATGTTAGACATCACAAAGAAATCACTCAAAGTATCACACCAAGACACTTCAGCCCATTTTGGTACTAGTTTAGACACTTAAATTTTGAAATATTCCAAAAAGGAATTTATTAAAACAGCTACTGCGTATTAGTTTTGTTCTAAATTACCTCTTCAAATTTAAGCTTCACATCCTCAGATCCAGGAAAGCCACCGCCAATATCAAGGAGATACATGCTGAAACCAACCTCAGCCTAGAATCAAGAAAATCAGTCAGTCAGATCCACAGCTAATAAACAACAAAAACGTATGCAGCAGATAGGCTGAAACCCATGTAACACAGGACCAACTGCCAGAAAAAGTTAGCTCTAGAATTAAGACTAGTTATTGTCAGTTGTGCCCCGCCCTTTGCTAACAGGGTCACGTATACTCACCCCCATGTCAAAAACACAGCGGGCATCAGAGATTGCCTGCACGAAGGTCTCAGGATCGGTACAGCCGCTTCCTACATGGAAGCTGGGGGTAAAATAAAGAGACAAGACACTGTGTCTTAGTATTTCTTAAAACAATAGCAAACACTAGGAGAAAGCCTGTAAACCTCAAACTGTTTAATGACCTTCAGCTATCCCACCAAGATCTCACCTGACACCAACGACATCGATATTCAGCTCTTTTGCCCGTTCCAAAAGGAGCCTGCTATTTCTGAGCGTGGCACCGAATTTAACACTGAGACGACAGACTGCTTTGGAATCATCAGTGGCAATCCGCAAAACCAACCTACAAGCAAGGAAAGTGCAGCAAATGTCTCGTGATAGATGTTCACTTACAGCCACGATTAAAATAAAAACAATCCTGTTCTAAACACTGTCGCTGATATATTCTGTAGTTTTGAGTCCCAGGCTTCATGACTCAAGGAAGGTTTCAACTTTCTACTAAAGTACAGAAATATAATCATCAGAAAATTAAGTTTGTTTGATAAAAATCCACGTATCTTATGCCCCTGATCGTGCCCTCAGATGGGGGAATAACTCACTTTGCTTTTGGATGTGCTCTGGTAACTTTCATCAACTCAACTTCACTATCAAAAGTCATCATCTGGACTCCATTATTAGCAGCATACTTAATTTGAGATACTTGTTTACAAGGATTTGCATAGATAATCCTCTCTGGAGGCACCCCCAGACTCTGCACCAACTGTATTTCAGTCTGAAAAAGAAGAGTGGTGTCATGCTGTCCATATGTGGCTTAACAGGTGAAATAAACAGAAAAGCATAGGAAGTTGTGATGTGCCCCGCCCCACCCCCACCCACCTGCCTTTAGTGAGCATTTATTGCCCAAAAAACACAACTTGTATCTGCCCTGTGGGGAATACCAGGACCGTTTTATACAACTGCTTTTGAGTCCTGCTGCTATTGCTTACCTTGCTAGCACAGTCAAATCCTGTCCCGACAGCAGCAAGGGTCTTCACGATGGCTTTGCTATCATTACATTTGACTGCATAAAAGGGGGTGACACGAGGGAGAGCTTTTAACCACCTCAGATGTTTCTTTAGAATGTCTCCCAGGTCTGCCACATAGAAGGCATCCTTATCATCCTGAAACAAGAGTGGTCACAGGTGACTCACTAGCAGTCTCACCACACACCACACCAACAGCCAGCGACCGTCTTTCCCATCAGTCACAATGAATCCTGCTCTTTTGAGTCTAGCCACTGATATGAATATCACCATTATCACTATTAATTTACCAGTGAATTAATTTCTACATTCCGTAACAAGACACAGAAGCCTCACTGCTCTTCCTCAGACCTTGCCAAAGTTTTCCCCTTGCCTGGCATTCTCAGCTGCACTGCCAGCATGGGTCTCATATACTTACAGAAAAAGAAACTTCATTAATTTTTTGGTCCAGAATGTCCTTGGCAGTAAAACCTTCATCAAGGAAGTGGCAGTCAAATTCTTCATTACCAAAGTTGTTCATGATTTCTTGATGTTCCTCTGAAATGCAACAAAATGCAAATAGAGTGGAGAAATTCACTCAGAAGCCTTAGCAATACAATTCTTAAGACTAACCTGCAACACAAAGTATTTCCATGAATACTTACATGGAAAACTAAGAGATAGAATTCAAAGAAATATTTCCAGCTTCTCACAAAGGCAACTCTCCAGGAATTCCAAATCCCTCTGCGTGTGCCCTTGGAGCAGCAGTGACAATCTGTGAAATAAAACAGGGAATTTGCTGTCTACCTTAGGAACACATCAAGTTGAAGATGGGGCACTGGCCGAGCGCACGCAGAGCTAATCATACCCTGGATATAAATCACTCACTAGCCCGGTGATCCCAATTATTACTAGGTATAAGGCACATGATTTCAAAACCTTGGCAGTATAAGGACACCACAAATTCAATACCAGGTTTTGCCAAGGCAGCACACTAAGCATTTCAAATATTTGTACCAAAAAAAAGTAGAACGCAAGTTTCAGAAGCTTATCTGCACTTAGCTCACTGATATGGAAAAAGTTTCATAATGGTCTGCTTTATTTCAGAGCAGTTTCAGTTCTTTAGAAACTTAAAATAGCATTATAGACTTTTTTTTTTTTTCTGAGACGGAGTCTCACGCTGTCACCCAGGCTGGAATACAGTGGTGCAATCTTCGCTCACTGCAACCTTTGCCTCCCAGGTTGAAGCGATTCTCCTGCCTCAGCCTCCCGAGTAGCCAGGATTACAGGCGCCTGCTACCACGTTCCACAAATTTTTCTGTTTTTTAGTAGAGACAGAGTTTCACCACGTTGTCCAGGCTGGTCTTGAACTCCTAACCTCAGGTGATCCACCCACCTGGGTCTTCCAAAGTGATGAGATTACATTATAGCCTTTATATACAGCCACACAAACATCTTGCTATTTCCTACTTCTACTAAGTCTTAGAATGATTTTTACTGACCAACAGGCATCATGGAAATGTCTGGAGCATTTGAGATTTTACAAGTTAATTTTCAGGTATTAGCTAGGTATATACTTCTTAAAAACTGTAATCCTCAAGTCAACTTATCACATTGTATTACAGTTGCTGTTACCTAATTAGAATTCAGTTTTTTTTTAATTTTTAAATTAAAAAAATTTTTTTTTGAGACGGAGTTTTGCTCTTGTTGCCCAGGCTGGAGTTCAATGGTGTGATCCCGGCTCACCTCAACCTCCGCCTCCCAGGTTCAAGCGATTCTCCTGCCTCAGTCTCCCGAGTAGGTAGGATTACCGGCATGCGCCACCACACTCGGGGCTCGGCTAATTCTGTATTTTTAGTAGAAACGGGGTTTCTCCATGTTAGTCAGGCTGGTCTCGAACTCCCGACCTCAGGTGATCTGCCTGCCTCAGCCTCCCAAAGTGTTGAGATGACAGGCGTGAGCCACCGCGCCCGGCTAGAACTCAGTATTCTGAAACCAGCGTTGCCTACCAAGTTTAGCAATTCCGGAATGCCAACTGTTCTTACAGGCACTCTCATATTTGCTTAGCTATGAGAATAATTTGGGGCTAACTTCACCAATAAGAAAAATAAGCAAGAACATCACGCTAGTAACAATAAAAGCCACTGTATTTTGATTTCATCAAATGTGACACACTGGTGAACCAGTTTTCTTAAAATTATTTATTTTAACCTTTAAAAATTTCTGCAGGTAGAGCTTTCTTCTTTTCCACTGTGCAACCCACTTCAGTGCCAGCAGCCTACAGGCACAGAGGCCAGGCAATGGTTCGGGGACACAGTTTGCTGTGGCATGGGGTACTATGACAGGCCCAGGGGGACGGGCCTGTCATAAATCCAAACCCATGCATGGAATTTGCTTTAAAGCTCTATCTATTGTGACTACTCGGCAGTGTCAACCTCGGAAGTTGCCTAAATCACCCCTCGGAGAAGGCAAGAGAGTAACAACGCTAGCAAAACCATTTTTGTTATAGAAATGGTTATACATTGTTTATATAAAGAATATTTACAATTTAATAATAAATAGGCTCACGCAGACACGGACGGGGTCATTTAAGGCCTTGTTACATATTTTTAAGGCAATGTTCAGGCCTAAACTTGGAAAGTTTCGATTTCTTTTTAATATGCCAACACTTTTTTGCTTTTTCTGTATCTTTTAAAGCGTTACTTAAGTAACTTACTTGAATATATTTTACTGAAGAGCACCTTTTGGTCTTTCTGTAACAGCTATTTAAAATGGCGAATCAATTAGCACAAGACGGTAATGTTAGAGAGCGGCTAATTCAAACAAACTTTCAAAAAATGTTCACAAATCAATTAAAGTCTGCCCAATTTTATGTTTAAACAAAGTCAGCCAACACATTCTTTGTCCTCCCCAGACATTCCTGAGAGGTTCTGCCTTCTACACTTTCACCAATTATTTCGGCTTCGCAAACAGCACAATCAGCCTTTTCTGAAAACCTTAGGGCTGGTTCCCCTGTGTACGTCCGTTCATCTGAGCCAAGCTTTTCCGAGATCACCGAGTCATTCAGAGTCCTTAAATAAACACCTCTAAGTCATGGCTGGCCGAGCAGCTAATATCACAGCTACTACGACAAGACTATCTTAGCTCTACCCACACTCGCGGGTTTCCAAATTGGTGTCATCTACTCTGTAGACACAGCGAAAATAAAAACTGGAAGGAAACTGAAGGCGCCAAGGCCGGGGCCCCGCTCGTCCGTACCGAGGCGAGTCCGGGCTCTGCGCCCCTGCACCTGCTG
>NW_012107808.1:3428948-3436624 GCF_000951045.1 Mandrillus leucophaeus | reverse complement strand
CTCCCACCAGCGAGGGAGCAGAGGCGCAGGAGGGAAGGGGCGTCCCGGGGGTCGCCAGCACGCTGGGGGCAGGGCTGGCAGCCTCCCCCACGCCCCCACGCTGGAAGCCTCGTCTTTGTAACATCCAGTGTCCTGTAACTAGATGGGTCCTGTCCTGCGGAGGTGGTTTCCCCTGTGAAGCCAGAGATTCACCCAGGAGCGTGAGGGGAGCCGGGTCCTGAACCCCCAAGCCGCCCACTACCCTCTACCTTACCGGATGGAATTCATCAGTAACTAGGTATCTTTAAGGGCGGCTCCCTGGCGCGCTCTGACAGTTACGGAAGTCCCAAAATGCTTTGACCGAAAACGTCTAACAGTGAATACATAAGGCAAAAAGCCGCGTGGGAAATTCGAGTCCCTAGGAGCGCCCGGGGGATGCCTCTGGAGGTGGACTGCCACTCACCCCAGGCCACGCTGGAATGCCCCCACCAGGCAGGCACTGGACTTGAATTGGGGACACTTTTTTTTTTTTTTCATTTTTTCGTTTTTTACCATTTTGGACAATCCAGACAGGTTATGTCTCTCCCTAGGGTGGGGATTTCGACTGACCGGAGTGTGGCCGATGAAGAGTTAAAGAGAGGAGAGGGTAGATCTAGATCTAGTCCTGGGTGGGTAGGGGTGGGGTTGCAGGAGCTCAGAGCACTGGCCCAGCCCTGCCCCCAACTTGCTGTGTTCTCTTGGACAAGTTACCTCCCTTCTCTGGGCCTCAGATAACCCAAGAATCCTTACATAGATATCTTTATAGCCACAAAGCCCTGTGAGGTTTTTGAAAAACTTCCTTGGTATCCAAAGCCAGGTCTGAGGCACAGTCAGTGAATACCTGTTTAATGAATGCATGCATAAATGAATGAATGGATGATCCAGCTCTGGAGCAGGCGCGACTTCCACAGAAACAAAAAGAGGGCAAACGCGAGCCGTAAGCAGAAGTGAGTCTTCTTCCTATGTGAAGGGATGTGGGGGTGGTCCGCCCTATCTGTCCTTGAGCACCCGCCCGGACTAGAGGGGTGGGGGTGGCTCCACCCTTAACAAGCTTAATTCTTGATGAGATTAACCATCAGAACCCATGAGAGAACGTTATAGCTCCAGCGCTGAATGGGACATCTTTGATTCTGTGGTGATGCGGACTTTGTGCTTCTCTGTGAGGAAACACTTTGTTCCAACGACGCAATTTTCCTCACACTCCGGAAGTGTCCTGCACTGCCAGAATTGCCCAGCTTCCTGGCACACCTACCAACCAGTCATTCCCAACACTGCCCAGTATGCAGCCTCCCGGCAGAGGGCCTGGATGTCTTGGCAGGTAGGGTTCCCCTAGCAGCCTGGGGTGGCCAGATAGAAACATTAACTGGAACTGGTGCACCGGTGTGCTGGCCACGTGGGCCCTGCCGGGCCGACTCCGGTCCCTGCTGCCGCCCACCGCTCCAGTGCAAGGGACCTGGAAGTGATCCCGGTGCCGCTCCAGTTCCAGATCCAGGGAGCCAGGAGGGCTCCGACTGGTGCACACACAAGCCACTCACACTGCTGTCGCCCACATACCTTCCTCTCCTGCTAGCCCACCCCAAAGCCCAAACTCCTGCCCACATGCTGGGAAGGTGAGGCCTTGCCTGGACAGCCCAGCAGGGAAAATAGAAGGAGGGAAGTAGTCCCGCTGCTTTCCCGGAGCTCTGCTCTGCGGCTGCAGGAAGACCCGCAGAGGCCCTGGGCAGCAGGACTGTGGACAGCAAGGCCTGAGTGGTGAAACCCAACCACTCAACTGGATTCCAGAAGCTCAGGTGGTGGTGACTAAACCTGGCCTTAATCAAAATGCATGACTTTATTGTCTTTCAATGTATTTTCAGTAAACTTCATCCTCTCCATTACTATTTCTTTTCTTTGGAAAAAAGCAATAGATCCTTGTAAAAATACGTGATGCCACGCACTTAGGAATCACTGTCATGTGGAGATGAGATTTCTTTTTTATTTTTATTTTTCTGAGAGTCTCACTCTGTCGCCCAGGCTGGAGTGCAGTGATCTCTGCTCACTGCAACCTCTGCCTACCGGGCTCAAGCGATTCTCATGCCTCAGCCTCCTGAGTAGCTGGGATTACAGGCACGTACCACCATGCCCAGCTAATTTTTGTATTTTTAGTAGAGATGGGGTTTCACCATGTTGGCTAGGCTGATCTCGAACTCCTAACCTCAAGTGATCTGCCCACCTCGGCCTCCTAAAGTGCTGGGATGACAGGCATGAGCCACTGCACCTGGCTGGAGATGAGACTTCTGTGTGTGGTGCTAAAAGAGTAAATAAAAACATCAGACACTACATTGGACATGCTACTAAGAGCTTAGTCATCTCACCTAAGTTCTCGGACCAACTCCCGTTTTCTTAGGATTCCTTGGGCCCCCTCACAACCCCCCGGCCCCGCCCCGCTCATTATGAAAGCTTGGACATGACTCCGCCTCTCTGAGTTCCAAGCTACCCTTCTGTAAATGGGAGGTTGGACTGGATGAAAGCTCAGGTTCTTCTTGCCTTCTAATGTTCTAAGAATCTGACTTATTTCATAGGGTTCTGTATAAATCCACTGACCAAGTTTTCTGAACCAAAAACAAAAACAAAAACATGTCTGATGAAGGAGGTATCTTTTCCTCTTCTTTGCTAACTTACATGAAAAGGCTTATGAAGGTATACAGTGATTGCAGACTTAAGCAGTCACCCTTATCATTATTAATTTTTTTTTGAGACAAGAGTCGTGCTGTGTTGCCCAGGCTGGAGTGCAGTGGCACGATCTCGGCTCACTGCAACCTCTGCCTCCCAGGTTCAAGCAATTTTCCTGCCTCAGCCTCCTGAGTAGCTGGGAATCCAGATGCCCACCACCACATCCAGCTGATTTTTGTGTTTTTAGTAGAGATGGGGTTTCACCATGTTGGCCAGGCTGGACTTGAACTCCTGACCTCAAGTGATCAGCCTGCCTTGGCCTCCCAAAGTGCTGGGATTACAGGCATGAGCCACCGCGCCTGGCCTCACCCTTATTGAAAAGAATTAGGTCACATAGAAGACAATAACCAGCAAGCATTTGTGTATCCACTTACTCAATATTGGAAAGTTTGACATTGAGAGCTTTCTGGAAAATGGGTTTGGGCTCTGCTTACATGTCCGTGGTTGTGCTCTACTTCACCAGACTTCTTCCAGGAGCATAGAACAGTGGACTGTGGAGTGAGGCTCATGACCTCCAGTCCCATGAGGGCTTTGGGAGGTTAGCATCTGCCCTGGCAAGGATGCCATAACTCAGGATACCTGGGTAATGGGGAGCAGTCACAGATGCTCTAGTCCCATCTGGATGCTTGGCCAAAAACAGTTTTCCTTAGCTCAATCACTCAGCAGTCCTTTAACCTTGCCCTTTGAATGGTATTAGGTGTTTCCGAAAAACCCAATCCACCCTCCAAGGTGGAAAGTGTGCCATCTCTGCCCATAATCCAAATGGCGTGCCTGAGGCATAGAAAGCAGCTTTCAGGGAGGCCCTCCTTCCTCTGAGCAATGGTGGCATCATCAGAGAAGTGGAGCTCCTCCAAAAGAATCTGCAGGAAGCAGCGGACGCCCATGTGTAAGTGGAAGTCCCAGGATGTTTGTTTTATAAAGTGTTACATCACAGCCCTACCTTGCCCCAGCCCTGGTGTGGCTCACTGGGAAGCTGCTGGGACAGGAGCCAAATAGGAGGAACTGGGCCAGGGCCTTCGGGAGCCCAGAAGTGCCCTGGAGCAGGTTAGTGGGCACACACAGTTGCAGAGAAGAGGGGGCCCTTGTCTGGAGGCTGAGAGTTTGGAAGAGTTCTTTTTTATTTATTTATTTTGAGACGCAGTCTTACTGTGTCACCCAGGCTGGAGTGCAGTAGCGCGATCTCAGCTCACTGCAACCTCTGCCTCCTGGGTTCAAATGATTCTCGTGCCTCAGCCTCCTGAGTAGCTGGGACTACAGGCGTGCACCACCACTCCTGGCTAATTTTTTGTATTTTTAGTAGAGATGGGTTTTTGCCATGTTGGCCAGGCTGGTCTCAAATTCCCGACCTCAAATGATCCGCCCTCCTCAGTCTCCCAAAGTGTTGGGATTACAGGTGTGAGCTGCCGTGCCTGGCCTGGAAGAGTTCATTTTCATAGAGAAAGTGATGTCTATAATTATTTTGCTTCCCACGGCCTTGTCTTTTTCGGTGGGCAGAAGTCAGAGTCCTATTAAACCTGTACGGTGTCAGCATTCAGACATGCCATCTGACATGTGGACGGAAGCTTTGCCATCTGCCTACTTGGCTTGTCTGTTTCAAGCCCTTCACTGGTGGCCCTTGGTCCACAGAGTCAAGTCCAAACCCCTTAGCCTGGCACCCAGGGCCCTCTGAGGCCTGCCCTACCCTGCCCACCCTCCCAGCCTCTTCTGCCACTCTAGCTCCCTGAGCCACTGATGTTCCACGGACCCAGCTCCCGCCAGCGTAACGTGGGTCACATGATGTGGGCACCTTTGTTTACTGCCTTCCTCTCCCCGCAACTCTCCCTTTGAAATCAGGACCATGATTTTCCTCTCCATATGTTCGGTTTCTAGCCCGAATCCTGGCACACAAAGTCATTCAATATTGTCAAGTTGAAACTGGGTTTCATAGCACCTGTGGGCTATTGGGGAAAAAAGAAAGAGAGGCTGTGCTGAACCATCGTCCTTTGTGGTTGCTGTACGAGTGATTAGCTCAGGAGAATTGCTCCCCACGTGCTATCTAAAATCAGAGGAACAGAAGACCCTGGGTGTTCTGCCTTTGGTCAGGTGCTTGTTGATTCATTCCATAGGTGTCTGCTTCCTCCTTTGTGCAAGTGACAGGTGGGACAAGGGAGGACCCTCGATGGCTGGGCTGGGTTCCTGGGGACCAGCAGGGAATTGATAAGAGCCAAGAGAAGCCTCGCTTTTACCCAGTGCCTAAGGAAACTGCCTCTTTTGTTTTATTTTCTAAGTTCCTAGTGACTCCCTCTGACCCAACAGGCTGCAGCGCCTCTGCTGGGCTTTGCCACTGCCCCATTTTTGCTAGAGCCTCACCCTGGTGGGGCCCCACCTCTGGGAAGCCCCAGCGCCTGCAAGATTTTTTCCTCTCGTGACAGGGAGCAGCATGCAGAGGGCCCTTGCACAACCTGGGTCTTCTGGAAGGTGAGTGCTCTGCCCGGGGGCAGTGTGAGCTCTGCATCCCTGCCAAGTCAGAGGCGGGACCATCCAAAGGGCCTGTGGCTGGGGTCTGCCACACCGAGCCTTGCAGGCCTTCCAAGGGGTGGGGTGCCCTGAGGGCAGTGCTCCCTGTCTCTGTTCCAACAGCTGTGAGCACTTGCTCTGTGCCAGCGCCCCTGCCAGGTGCCAGGGAGAAGGAGGGGAGGCCAAGGAGGTCCCTGTGCTCCAGGATCTCATGGTCCAGAGGGGAGGCTGCCCCAGGCTTGTGCTTTCTAGGTTCTGGTCCCCTGGGATAGTGGTCACACAGACAAAGGAGATGGACGCAGCTGAGGGAGCAGGGGCCTGGGCTTGGAAAGGCTCATCCAGGGCTCGAGTTAGGGAGGGGCCTGCAGCACCCAGGGCAAGAATAAGACCTGTGGGCACCGAGGGAGGCTCCCGCCCATGAGCCCAGCTTTCCTCTGTGAGAGGACTGAGGGCTGTGAAGGGGAGAGCAGAGGAGGGGTCACTGGGGAGCAGCATCTCACCCCCAGGGGCTGCTACTTCATCCAGCTCTGGCCTCCATCAGTCCATCCAAATCCTGGCTGACAGCAGGGCCCCACCAACGTAGAGGGCAGGTTGGCCTCCACTTATGGGCACAGAATGTTTTGCTTTGGCATTCCATGCCCTGTATGGCTCAGGGCCCAGGCAGGCAGTTCAGCAGAGGGAATTTAGCAAGGGAACTAGTTCCAGAGATGACATATCTTACAGCTGCAGAAAGCCACTATCACTCAGAGGACTGGGGACGAATGGGGATGAGGGTCCTCAGCAGCATGGCAGCCATCTGTGGGCTGTCCAGTGGAACTGGCACCACAGAGAGACCCACTGACCACCAAGGGGAAGCAGCTAGTGCTGGGGAGGCTGGGAAGCCAAGAGAGAGGGAGGGAGACAGAGAGAAGGGACAGGAGCCAGCTCTCCCCTCCGCCCATCCTCCCGGCTCCCACCAGCGCTTCCCAGTCGGAAGCCTGTTGGCAAGAGACCCTGGTCAGTGTAATTTGCCGAGGCCAGCCCGGTCCACTCCACCAGAGAAACAGCAGAGCCGCAGTGGGAGTGGGGAATGGGTCTGAGAGAGGGCGGGAAAGGGCAGGCTCAGCCCCTTCCGGAAGGCCCGTCAGAGTCTTCCTCCTGCCTTCTTGTAGGACAGTTTCTAACCGGAGTTCTGGTAAGCACTGGTGACATTTCACATTGGCTTAAGCAATAAGGAAGAGCAATCATCTCACGTAGCAACATGGCTCGGGGAAGGGAGTCTCCAGTTTCATGTATTCGGAGCCTCAAGAACAACGTTGAAGACCTGGATTCTTTTCCTGTTTTTGCAGTTCCATGCCCAGGTGTTGGCCCAGCTCTCCTCATGGTTCCCAGAAGGCTGCCCCAGGAAGACTTGTGGACAGAGGGAGAAGCATCTCTTCCTCTAAGTCTCTTTTTATCTAAGAAACCAGTTTGACCAGCATCCTTCCCCTCGGCTCCCTGGGAGGAATGCATGGATCCCTTCGCCTTCCCCCATCCCTCCATGGTTGACTAAACCCACTAGGATCCACTCTTTCCTGTGGAAATGGGTTCAGGCCTCCCATGAACAGCATGAAGATGTCCTCTGTTATGGGTTACATTATGTCCCCTGCCCCCGAGACAGTATGTTGAGTCCTAACCCTAGTATTGCAGAATGTGAATTTATTAGAACATAAGGTCTTTATAGAGGTCATTAAGTTAAATGAGGGCATTAGGGTGGGCTGGTGTCCTGATATAAAGGGGAAATTTGGGGCTGGGTGTAGTGGCTTACACCTATGGTCCCAGTGCTTTGGGAGACCAAGGCAGGAGGATTGCTTGAGGGCAGGAGTTTGAGATACTGGGAAGACCCAGTATCTATAAAAAAAAAAATCAAAAACAAAAAAATTAGTGTGTGGTGCATGCCTGTAGTCCCAGCTACTCAGGAGGCTGAGGTGGGAGGATCGCTTGAGTCCAGGAATTTGAGGCTGCAGTGAGCCATGAAAAGGTGGGGGACGATGGAGACCCACAGGGAAAACATCTTGTGAACACGGCAGAGGTAAGGGTGACACCTCTACACACTGAGGAACTTCAAAGGCGGCCAGCAAGCCACTGGGAGCTCGGGGAAGGCACAGCGAAGATGCTCATCTGCTCGCGGCTCTCAGAGGGAAGCCAGCCCCCCAAGCCCTTGATCTCAGACCTCTGCCCCCCGGAACTGTGAGATGATAGATTTCTGTTGTTTAAGCCCCAGTTTGTGGTGCTTTGTTACAGCAGCCCTAGGGAACCATCCACTATCAGAACAAAAGCAGGGCTGGACTGCTAGAAGAAAGGAGAGGAGAACTGCAGAGGATACCCGCCTTGGGGCTGAACCTGAGATCACTCCAGGGCTCCCTGGGTTGTTTTGAAGAATGGAGATGGATTTGTGCAGGGCTCACTGTAGAAGCTCAGTACAACATGTG
>NW_012107808.1:3388898-3428833 GCF_000951045.1 Mandrillus leucophaeus | reverse complement strand
GGAAGGAGGGACTTCTCAGTGCATCATTAAAGAACCCTCTTCTTGGCCAGGCATGGTGGTTCATGCCTGTAATCCCAGCACTTTGGGAGGCCGAGGCAGGAGGGTTGCTTGAGGCCAGGAGTTCAAGACCAGTCTGGGCAACATAATCGAGATACTGCCTCTACAAAAAATTAAAACATTCTTTAATATTGATCTGTGAGATTTTGGTGCACCCACCACCCAAACAGTATACACTGAATCCAATTTGTAGCTTTTATCCATCACCCCCTTCCCACCCTTTCCCCGAAGTCGACTGTGTCATTCTTATGCCTTTGCATCCTCATAGCTTAGCTCCCACTTAAGAGTGAGAACATACAATGTTTGGCTTTCCATTCCTGAGTTACTTCACTTAGAATAATAGTCTCCAATTCCATCTAGGTTGCTGTGAATGTCATTAATTCATTCCTTTTTACGGCTGAGTAGTATTCCATCCTATATATATATATATATACCACAATTTCTTTATCCACTCGTTGATTGATTGGCATTTGGGCTAGTTCCATATTTTTCCAACTGCAAATTGCGCTGCTATAAACATGTGTGTTCAAGTATCTTTTTTGTGTAATGATTTCTTTTCCTCTGAGTAGATACCTAGTAGCTGGATCAAATGGTAGGATCACACTTGTAGTTCTTTAAGGAACCTCCACAGTGTTTTCTGTAGTGGTTATAGTAGTTTACATTCCCACCAACAGTGTAGAAATGTTCCCTGTTCACCATATCCACACCAACATCTTTTTTTTAAAATTTTTTGATTATGGCCATTCTTGCAGGAGTATGGAAATAAAGAAAAAAGTGGATTTTGGCCTGGGTGGGTGAGGAAGAATACAGAATAACAGAAATAGAAAATGTCACATAACATCTAAACAAACAAACAAACAAAAACCCAGGAAGAAGAATAAAAGCTGAAATTAAAGGGATAGAAGAATAGATAAATAAATCCAAAAGCTGGTTCTTTGGAAAGACCAGTAAAATAGATAAATCCCTTGAAAGCCTAATTAAGGGAAAAATAAGATAGCAAGAGTACAAAATAAGGGAAAGGCAAATAAATGGCAAACTAATAGAAGATAAATTCATATATATAGATATATATAAAGGGGAGTTTATTAAGTATTAACTTACACAATCACAAGGTCCCACAATAGGTTGTCTGCCGGCTAAGGAGCAAGGAGAGCCAGTTCAAGTCCCAAAACGGAACTTGGAGTCCGATGTTCGAGGCCAGGAAGCATCCAGCACAGGAGAAAGATGTAGGCTGGAAGGCTAAGCCAATCTGTCTTTTTCACATTTTTCTGCCTGTCTTATATTCTCTGGCAGCTGATTAGATGGTGCCCACCAGATTAAGGATGGGTCTGCCTTCCCCAGTCCACTGACTCAATGTTATTCTCTTTTGGCAATATCCTCACAGACACACCCAGGATCAATACTTTCAATTCAATCAAGTTGACACTCAGTATTAACCATCAAAATACGATAGGATTATTTTCTGTAATAACCTATGTAAAAATAAGCAGTCATTATTTTCCTGTTTTGTTCTTTAGGTGTAAAACAAACAAGAATTTTAAAAGAAGAAACTTCAATTTTAAAGATATTATTCAAACTAAGTTAAACATTTCATGTATAAATGAAAACTATACATTTTGTTTGCATGTAAAATACTCCATCTTGCAGTTAACATTTCCATTGTTTAAATTTTCAACACCAAAACTCCATGTTTAATGATGGAATTTAACTGCTTAAACGCTGCATCTTTGCCTTCACAATCACAGCGATACTGTTTCTTTCAAATGTCATGGGAGTTGGAGATATGTCTTGCTCCTGTGCTGGGCGCAAAGGTGAGGTGGTCAATTGTTGGTCTGGGACTTTCAGTGCTGAATTCAGAAAAGTCCTGGGTGAACTGGGACAAGTTGGCCCGCCAGCTGAAGGACTGAAAAGAAAGCTTTGGACACTTTCCCAATGAACACGTAGCCAAGTCTTTGTGAATCAGAGGCCAGCCGTGGAACCAGGAGTTCTCTGAATTAATTTAGGTGCAGAATATGTTTATGAAAGGACAACTAATAAAAACCTGAAGTTCACATATGTATTATTAAAACACCATCGTAACTTCAGCAATTGTTTAGAACAAAGGGATCTTTTTCAGGGAGGAGTATTTTATCAGTGCCACTGTTTAGAATTGATGGGCGTGATGATAATAACAAGCAGAGCAACTTTTAGTCAGTTTTATTATTGTTTTAACATGATCTACAGACAATACATGTCCTTATTGCCTGCACCTGGGGCAGAGAGCGCCCCTGGACCCACCCTTCCTAAACCACCACACCTGGCCTGGAACGCGCACCTGGTAAGGGTATATGTTAGCTCTCATTGCAGCTAACTGGGGAGTCTTGGCTAAGTCTTTTCACATCTCTGAGGCTGGATCTAACGGTTATTTTGTAGGGTTGTTGGATATAGGATTTTGTAGGGTCATGGTTGTAAGACTATCAGTTAAACTATAAAGAACCTAGTGCAAGCCTTGACGTTAGTAGGGGCTCAGTAACTGCACTGTCCCTCCCCTTCCCCGCTACCTGGCTTCCGCGTCGACACGGTGCTGCTTCCCTCACCTGAAGACGCCATGCTTAGATCTTCGATGATTGAAATTTGTCTCATCTTGGCCGGGCGCGGTGGCTCACGCCTGTAATCCAGCACTTTGGGAGGCTGAGGTAGGTGGATCATGAGGTCAGGAGATCGAGACCATCGTGGCTAACACAGTGAAACCCCATTTCTACTTAAAAAAAAACAAAAAAATTAGCCAGGCGTGGTGCCTGTAGTCCCAGCTACTCAGGAGGCTGAGGCAGGAGAATCGCTTGAACCTGGGAGGTGGAGGTTGCAGTGAGCCGAGATGGTGCCAATGCACTCCAGCCTGGGTGGCAGAGCGAGACTCCGTCACAAAAAAAAAAAAAAAGGAAAAGAAATTTGTCTCATCTCAAATCATGAAGCCCCAGTAACCGCACTGCTTCTGGCTTTCCTGGGAGCTCGTTACCTTGGCCATATCTAGTCTTGTCTGGTCTCTGCTCCTTTGACGAGGTGGACTGTTAGCATTTAGGTGTGCGTGCTGTCTTGTCACCCCATGAGATTGCATGGTTCATGGATGACAATGTTTTCTCACCGTGCCCACACTGAAACCAAGCTCATGGAAATACACAGAGACCACACACACACAGTCTCCAGTAAGGTCCTGATTTCAGATACTTGGCATCCCATTCTATGCAGACTCTCGGTGCTGACTTAAAGTAGACATGGGGTCCTACGTGACATTTCAGTGGGGAGAAGATCCTGGTTTGCCTGGTATAGTCAGTCCTGATATAATGATCAGTTATGCTGTTCTGTACTTAACTTTTAATCAACAAGCACATTATTTTGTTAACTTAAAACATATTTAAAATGCTATTGGATGGAAGAAACATCATCTTTATCTTTAAAATAACATTATTAAGCACTTCTTACAATACTTTGGAGTGATTGTTGATGTTGTATTTGCTATAGTGAAATTTATCAAGAGAGTGAGGAAATACATGTTCAGATTTTCTTCATCATTTTTAGGTGTATTTGCACATACTTTAATGTGGTTACTACTTTTGTCTTCCCCACAAGACTGCACTCAGGACTCGGAGTTTTGGGAGGTGGCTTCTGTGTCTCCTCTTTCTTCGCTGTGTGAGCTGCAGGCTGGGTCTTCAGTAAACGTCCATCGAAAGAAAGATGTCAAAAACTTAATGTCCATTTGAGGTGCAGAAGGAAGGAGTTTTTTTTTTCCTTCTTACAGTCAAATATATGATATAAAATTCCTGTACGCTTTGTCTTTGTCTTTTTTTTGTTTTGTTTTGTTTTGTTTTGTTTTGTTTTGTTTTGTTTTCTTGACAGAGCCTCACTCTCCTGCCCAGGATGGAGTGCAGTGGTGCCAACTCGGCTCACTGCAAACTCCACCTCCTGGGTTCAAGCAATTCTCCTGCCTCAGCCTCCCGAGTAGCTGGGACTATAGGCATGTGCTACCACGCCCAGCTAATTTTTGTATTTTTAGTAGAGACGGGGTTTCAGCATGTTGTCCAGGCTGGTCTTGAACTCCTGACCTCAAGTGATCTGCCCGCTTCGGCCTCCCAAAGTGCTGGGATTCCAGGTGTGAGTCACTGTGCCCAGCCCCCTTTGTGTCTTTTGAAATTCAGTGGGTCCATTCATTCGTGTATTCATTGAACAAATATTCATTAAGGTCTTGATGTAGCAGACTCTTTCCTGATACTTGGACACTGTAAATTTAGGTTCACATCTTGAATTTCTGGCTGAGTTTGATCATTGTGAATGATCATAGAGTTTCCAGTTGTTTTCTCTTTTCTGACCACACCACAAAGGCTGCTCGGACCTATCTCATGCCGAACTATACCAGAGAGCCGCAGTTTCCTCCTCCTCCTCCTCCTCCCCTTCTGAGAGCACCTGCGCCTTCCAGTCTTAGAATATGTCTACCCTCAGGCTCAAGTGATTGGATGTGTAGATAAAACCAGACGGGTCAGATTCCCTCAGACTGGATTGTGGTCTGAGGGCGCTCCAGGCACTGGAGCTAACGTGGGAGGCTGGGGATGGAAACCAGTTATTGGAGTCAGCCACCATGAACGGAGTGCGGGCTGATGCGGGAGCCACCCAAGCCCCTATGCACAGAGAAGAATGACATCCACAGCCGAGACAGTAGCAATGAGGGCACATGGGAAGGAGAGGGCGCTACCTGGCCCTGCAGAGTCCACTTCCCGCCCAGTCAGGGCAGAACTGCCTCCCTCAGCTTTCACACGATTTCCCCAACTTCTGAGAAGTATCTTCCTTTACTTAATTGAGGTCAATTTGGTTCCTGGAAACCAACCATTCCCCAAGAATAACTAGAAACCCTTTTTTTCTGGAAGAATAGGATTTGATTTGTAATAATCTGCTCATAATTGGCTTTCCAGGACCAAAGATGCATGCCAACTGCAAAGTAAGAGCCTGCTCACAATCCTCACGTGAATCCTCCGTGTGTCCCACCGAGCAGGTTTATTCTAGAACTCATGCCGGGCAGAACCGCTTTAATTCCGTGGTGCCGTCACCAGTTCTGCCCCTGCTGGTCTTAGGATGAGATGGCGCACAGTGTCCTGAGGTCCAGATTTTCGGACGAGATCTGGAGAAAGCATCTGTTTCTGTGGCTTCTCTCTGTCCTTCAGGCCTGTGTGGCACCTGGAGAAGAGACGAAGACCCTCAATCCATTCAGTCCAGCTGTCAGGCTCTCAGCCCGTGCTCATGGCGGTCTGGCCTTGCCGATTGATTCCCCAGGCTGTATTTGATACTCTCTCTCCCATCAACAGCACTCGCTCTCTGGACCCACGCGTTGAATCTGCAATCATGGAAGCCTTCTGGATCTTCACTGTCCAATACGGGGGCCATGAGCCACGTGTAATTCTTGAGCACTTGAAATGTGGCCAGGGTGACTAAGAAACTGAATTAATTGTATTTCTTTTCTTTCTTTCTTTCTTTCTTTTTTTTTTTTTTTTTCTGTTGAGATGGAGTTTCGCTCTTGTTGCCCAGGCTGGAGTGCAATGGCACGATCTTGGCTCACTGCAACCTTCGCCTCCTGAGCTCAAGCGATTCTCCACTTCAGCCTCCTGAGTAGCTGGGATTATAGACCTGTGTCAGCATGCCCAGCTAATTTTTGTATTTTTAGTGGAGATGGGGTTTCATCATGTTGGCCAGGCTGGTCTTGAACTCCTGACCTCAGGTGATCCACCCACCTCGGCCTCTCAAAGTGCTGGGATTACAGGCGTGAGCCACCGCGCCCAGCCTATTAATTGTATTTCATTTTACTTTGTGCAAACCTAAATAGCCATGCCTGGCTGGTGGCTCTCATATTGGGCACTACAGCTCTAGGTTAAAGCCTCAAACATCAACATTAGATGTACAAATGGCAACCAATGTACCCAACGGCACGTGCATTTTTAACACAGCCTGAACTCATTAGGACTGTGGTCCCCTTTCAACCTGGCCCTTTACTAACTGTTCTCAGAGCAGGAATCTGGTCCAGGACAGGATATTTCTTGAAAGTCTGCTAACACAGTGCCACAGAAGCAAGTGGGGGTCTCCCCCTAAGCCATGAACTGTGCATCCTCAGCTTTAACCTCCCTTTGGAAGAAATCACCCCTGTAGCCATCTGGTGAGATGTCATTCATTGCCAGAGTCTGAGGGCCACCCGATGACATAATTTTAACTTTAAACAACTTTTTCATGCTGCTGGACAAAGGCTATTCTTCGTATTCATAAAAGCAAGCCCCTGATTGTACTAAATCGGCTCTCATCTACCCTTAGTTTTTGCAAAGCACACACTGACCTGTATGAAGACTCCAGAAAGATGCTGAGCGTGTGCATTTGAAGCAAAGGGAGGTATGTGTGACACTGTCACACCTCCGTGAAGTCACCTGTGGACAACTCCTGGTGACATTACTGAGCATGGCTCACAGAGAGCGGACTTGTGGCCCACTGACTCGAAGGTGGAGACGGCCGCTCACGGCTTAATTGCACACAGCACACGGGCACTTGTACGTAGGCAATGAAAGCGATCATGCTCTGATCTGCAGTCCGGCCAAGGGCAGTAGCACATGTGTGCACTGTGGCTCTATGGGGCCAGGCAGAGCAGCGTGCTGGGTGGCGGAGGACCTGGTGCCCAGCCCCAGCTCTAGACATAGGGGTTGTGTGACTTTAGCTGAGTTGTCTCCCTATCTGAACCGTACTTTTTCCATCTATAAAATGGGAAGTCAGGACAACTGATCAGATGAGCTGTAAGTGTCCTTATGACGCTGACTTTCTCCAGATGTAAAGGTGAGGCACTGGGAAGAGAAGAGATCCGCCCAGGGAGGGGCATGGCCATGCTGCGCAGGAGCTCTCGCCTCCAGATTGCAAGTGCAGCTGTACTTTTGGCACTTTGCAAGCGCCAGCTTCATGACCATCTTCATGAAGGAGTAAACTGATAACAGACGAGCTAGATGCCAGCAAGCTTGGCCAGCGAGAGTCTTTCTCCTCTGAAAAGAGTTTAGGTTTTGAGGCAGATAAACTTGGGTTCAAATCGCAGCTTCTCCATTGGACAGTTGTGTAACTTTGGACAAAGCAAACTTTTCTGTGCCTCAGTTTCTTCATGCATAAAATGAGGATAATTGTACCTGTTCTACTGGTTGCTACTTCTTTGCTTCTTTCACTTCTCTTTTTAACTAATATAAAATAATAACAACAATAATAATAGGCCGGGGCTGGGTGCAGTGGCTCACGCCTATTATCCCAGCACTTTGGGAGGCCGAGGTGGGCGGACTGCTGGAGCCCAGGAATTCAAGACCAGCCTTGGCAACATGATGAAAATCTGTCTCTACCAAAAATACAAAAATTAGCCAGTCTCATGACCTGGTATCAAAATAAGTAAATAAATAAATAAATATTTTAAAAAATAATAGGCTGGGTATGCTGGCTCACGCCTATAATCTCAGCACTTTGGGAAGCCAAGGCAGGAGGATTGCTTGAGCCCAGGAGTTCAAGACCAGACTGGGCAACATAGTGCGTCACTGTCTCTACAAAATTAAAAAAAAAAAAAAAAGCTAGGCGTGGTGGCATGCACCTGTAGCCCTGTCTACTCGGGAGACTGAGGTGGGAGCAGTTTGAAGTTTGAAGCTGCAATGAGCAATGGTTGTGCTGCTGCACTCCAGCCTGGGTGACAGAATGAGACCTTGTCTCTTAATAAAAAAATTATTCAGCAGAGTTGATATTCAGGTGTCAGGGCCATGCCAGTTATTTAAATATCAAAATAATTCTGCAGCCCACCGCATCCCTTGAGACCCTCTCTGCTTCCCTCCCTCCCTCCCTGTAATTCAATAACTACAGGACTGCTCCCTGCTTCTCAGGGGGCCTGTGGGACTCAGCATTGGCCAGTGTCTGTATGGTACCAGTTATTAATTTTTCTTTAATTAATAGACTTTTTATTTTTGGAGCATTTTTAGGTTTCAGAAAAATGGAGCAGAACATTCAGAGTATATACTCTCCTACCCCAATGTCCTCACTGTTAACACCTTGATTAGTATGGTACATTTGTTACAATGGATGAGCCAATATTGAAATACCAATACATTATTACTAACTAAAGTCCATAGTTTACATTAGAGTTCACTTTCTGCGTCATACAATTGTTAACTAGTTTTTGTTTTACTTTTTTTTTTTTTTTTTTTGGGAGACAGGGTCTTACTCTGTCGCTCAGACCGGAGTGCATTGGTGTCATCTTGGCTCACTGCAGCCTCAACCTCCCAGACTCAAGTGATCCTCCTACCTCAGCCTCCTGAGTAGCTGGGACCAGAGGTTCACACCACCAGGCCCAGCTACTTTATTTGTTTTTTGAGTTTTAGTAGAGACCAAGTTTTGCCATGTTGCCCAGGCTGGTGTTGAACTTCTGGGCTCAAGCGATGCCTCCACCTTAGCTGTCTTTAATATTGCCCTGCTGTCGATGACGGCTCACGCTACCTCATGTTGCCCAGGCTGGTGTTGAACTTCTGGGCTCAAGCAATCCCTCCACCTTAGCTGTCTTTAATATTACCCTGTTGTCAATGATGGCCCACGCTGCCTGAGTGGCTGTGTGCCGACTTCCACTGTGGTAGGTGGTTTCCCACTCTCTCATTGAATCCCCATGTTTTATTTTATTTTATTTTGACGTGATCATTAAACAGCATCCTATGTTTTATTTTAATAGTAAGAGAATATGAACATTCTGTTAGGTTGACACATCTGCCGCCCTGGAATGGACAGTCTTAGATTAACGTAAGAATCACCTAGGGAGCTTTTTAAAATGTGCCAATGCTCAGGCTCACCCAGACGAAGAAAACAGAAACGCTTTGGGGACTGGAGCCCAGATGCTACTCCTACAGCCCTTGAGGTGACCCAAACCTGCTGCCTGGGAGGAAGGCTGTGAGACCCAGGCCTAGGCTCCAGCGGCATCCTGGGGTCTTGGTAGAAACACAGAATCTCAGGCCATATGCCAGAACTTCCGAGCTAGAACCTGAGTTTTGTTTTTTGTTTGTTTGTTTTTTGAGACTGGGTCTGGCTCTCTCACCCAGGCTGGAGTACAGTGGTGTGATCTCAGCTCACTGCAACCTCCACCTCTCAGGCTCAAGTGATTCTCTTACCTCAGCCTCCTGAGTAGCTGGGACTACAGGCATGAGCCACCACACCTGGCTCATTTTTGTATTTTTTGTAGAGAAGGGATTTCGCTATGGTGCCCAGGCTGGTCTTGAACTCCTGACCTCAAGTGATCTGCCTGCGTTGGCCTCCCAAAGTGCTGGGATTACAGGCGTGAGCCACTGCACCTGGCAGAACCTGATTTTTGATAAAGGCCCCTATGATCTGTGTGCACAAGGGTGCTGGGGAAGCACCGCCCTGAAGCAGCATCCTCGGCTTAGAGGCTATAGGCTCCCATGGGAACATGATATGTGACACCCTGTGAACTCTTCCCAGGATTTCCAGGCCTTCCCAAGCCTCAGAGCCCACTGGCATGACAGGCAAAGGGCCCTCACTCTAGACCTGTATGTTTTAGACCAGAATTGATAATTGACAAGGATTTACGTGAAAAAAAATATGTTTGTGCTGTAATATCATCCTCGTATCCCACTATGTGTACAGGTACACAGAATGTTTTACTTTGATTTTATTTGACTCTTTGTGAGTTCACCACCATGCTTGGATGGGGAAGGGTACTATTCTGAGGTGGTAGTGGGTTTAAGCATTTGCATACTCTATCATTAATTTTATCATAAATAAAACAGTAATAAAGCCCTGGAAGAACATGTACCTCAAAGCCATCTGCCTACGCGTTCTGTGTTACTTAGTTATTTGGCATTTACCTAGTGCATTCCAATTTACAGAATGCTGGCATATGTTTGTCTTCTTTAACCCTCGTAACAGCTTTGTGAATCAAGAGCTGTTTAAGGCTGAACGCCGTCGTACACACCTGCAGTCCCAACAGTTCGGGAGGCTGAGGCAAGAGGATTGCTCGAGTCCAGCCTGGTCACGTAATGAGACTCTGTCTCTACAAAAAGTAAAAAATTAGCCAGGCATGGTGGCATGTGCCTGTAGTCTCAGCTATTCAGGAGGCTGAGATGAGAGGATTGCTTCACCCCAGGAGGTTGAGGCTGCAATGAGCCAAGATGACAGCGAGACCCTGTCAAAAAAAAAAAAGACAAGGAGACGAAAGCTCAAGGAGGCTTTATACGTCTATTGAAATAACCAGGCAGGAATCCAGGCCTGCTAGTGCTAAGCGATGGCAAATACACCTCTCTAGATCCAAAACCGAAGGGCAAGCATGGGTGATGCTCACTGAATGGCTGCAGGTTGAACAAACTGAGGGGAGTGAAAAGTCGTGCTCTGGTTCCTTGCCTCCTAAGTTCTGGGAAGTTCTTGCAATGGCATTAGCAGAAATGACCAGCCACTAAGACATTTTCTGCCTCCGATGACACCCAACGGTGACTCCTTTCAAATATGTCGGCCAACTTGCAGACTGGACTCCATGTGCTGGGCATTGTGAAGGGGTTCGCTGCACCCCTCCCTACCCTATTCCTCTAGGCCAGGGGCAAGAGTGGGCCCCACAGGCTGACGTTCAAGACTCTGGTGCTGCAGGAGGCTGCTCAAGGGCCCCAAGGCTTCTTTACCCTCAGCACCAACCCTGGCCCCCAAGATGGCTTCGTCTCGTGCTGCCGTCAGAGGAGACAGAACCCACAGCATGGGTCTCCTAGAGACATCTGGGCGAGCGTAGCTCTTAGAGCCAGGAGGACCCGTGTGAGAGGTAGGGTAAGAGCACGTAAGGTCTTTGGTGCCCTCGCTAGTCTAGACACATCTGTGCCCACAGGCTGCTGAGGTGACATGAAGCAAGGATCCTGTTTGGATTCTAAGACCATTGTTTTCAATTATTCTTCATGGCAAGTGTGGACTGTTTCAGACACATGATCGTGACAAGTGTGGACTGTTTCAGACACACGAGCTGACTTGGTTTTGTGGGCTATTTGGGGCCACCAGTTGCCTTTCATCACAGTGTTGCTGGGGTAAAATACACCTCACATTTCAAATGACTGACTTGCAAGCAACATCTTAGAATACAGCCCACCTTTCTTAGTTCTAGAAGTGGGGTGCTGCGGGGTGCCCCAGGGGAGGGGAGGGAAAAACAGCAGAGGGGCTGCCACCGTTGCAGTAACTCTGCCTGTCTCCGGGAAGCAGTGGGACGGGCACCACTTACAACCAGTGGATGTCAGCACCGTGGCCGATAGCTGCTGGAGGAGCCCGTCCCTGTTCACTTCTGTTGCTGGCTTAGCCCCACTTCGCTGAGAATGTCTGTGTCATTAACCAGAAGGAACACTGGGCAGGAGGGGCAGGTCTTTTCCAGTGCTGTGTCCCCACCTTGCCTGGTGCAGGGCACGCCTCACATGCCAGGATGGACAGTGTGTGTGAGTGAAGTCAAATACACATAACATAACATTTACCGTTTTATTTTATTTTATTTATTTTATTTTATTTTATTTTTGAGACAGAGTCTCGCTGTGTTACCCAGGCTGGAGTGCAGTGGTGCGATCTCAGCTTTTTGCAGCCTCCACCTCCCAGGTTCTAGCAATTCTTCTTCTTCAGCCTCCTGAGCAGCTGGGGTTACAGGAGCATGCCACCATGCCCAGCTAATTTTTTTATTTTTAGTAGAGTAGCACGGTGGCTCACATCTGTAATCCCAGCACTTTGGGAGGCTGAGGGAGGTGGATCACCTGAGGTCAGGAGTTTGAGACCAGCCTGACCAACATGGAGAAACCTTGTCTCTACTAAAAATACAAAATTAGCTGGGCGTGGTGGCAGGCGCCTGTAACCCCAGCTACTCAGGAGGCTGAAGCAGGAGAATCGCTTGAACCTGGGAGGCGGAGGTTGCGGTGAGCAGAGATCGAGCCATTGCACTCCAGCCTGGTCAACAAGAGCGAAACTCTGTCTCAACATAAATAAATAAATAAAATGTACCATTCAGTGGCATTCAGTACATTCACGGTGTCCTGCAACCAGCACCACTGTTGACTTCCAGAATGTTTTCATCACCCTGAAAGGAAACCTCATAACCATTAAGCAGCCTGGTGGTTGTAATAAGGAGCACTCACTTTTTAAAATTATTATTAATTTTTTGTTTAAGACAGGGTCTTGCCCTGTCACCCAGGCTGGAGTACAGTGGCTCGATCATAGCTCACAGCAGCCTCTAACTCCTGGGCTCAAGCAATCGTCCCACCTCAGCCTCCTGGAGTAGCTGGGACTACAGGCATGCACCACCACACCCAGCTAATTTTTTAAAGTTTTTTGTAAGACAGTCTCACGATGTTGCTCAGGCTGGTCTTGAACTCCTGAGTTCAAGCAGTCCTCCCACCTCAACCTCCCAAAGTGCTGGAATTTCAGGCGTAAGCCACCATGTCAGGCCGTAAATGTTATTTTCTAAAATGAGAAGAAACAGCTTTGCCTTAAAGAATGAGCCCACCGCTCTGTTCAATCCTATCACTGGAGAGGGGAGGCCCGGCCCTGTCAGATGTGCTTTGCTGTATTTGGGGCCATTTTTGTAATGTGACTTGTATTCAGTCCTTCACATTGGATTCTACGGGCCTCATACACACAGGTGTGCGCACACACACACAAACACACCATCCTCATTCTTTTACAGTTGCCCTCTGTGATGGTCTTGAAACTTCTACGAGGACCCATGGCAGTGAAGAAGTCCAATTTCCATTTGTGGAGGGATTCCATGCTCAATTGTGGGGCGTCCTTGAGGTTGTCTAGATGCATGGACTTGGCAAATATTTATGCAATTCTGCTGCCGTTTAAATAAGAAAGCCCCGTCTGGGAAGGCAGACAGCCCAAGAAAGGGGAGGACAGGCCCTCAGGGCCAGACTTGGGTGGGATTGGCTAAGGCCAGGCCCAGAAATTCCAGCTGGTCAGGGTCCGAGGGACTGGCTCAGACCAACCCAGATCAGGAGGCTGAGAGGACAGCAGATTGATGGGGTGAGGGGGCCCAAGACCAGGGAGGCCTTGTGCACTCTGGAGCACCAGGCTGGTGGCCAGCCCCTGGCTCCTGGTGGCAGGGTCATCTGCCCGGCAGAAGTACCAGGGAGTCTGCAGCGGCAGTGGCACATACCTTTCCCCCTTATGGGGCAAGGTCACCTGGAGAGGTAGCTGGACAGGCCACCTCTGGGCAAAGTTAGTACCGGGACATGCTTTCCCTGTCGTGCCCACAGTCCAGTGAGGGGAAAGAAAGGGCTGAGGGCTTGTAGGGCAGGCAGTGTCCCAGATAACCAGTCTAAGAGGACTGGTGGCCGGGCTGGCGCCAACACCCCCAGCTAATGTCATTTCAGGGCTGAGCTGCAGGCAGTGTTTGGGGTCCTGTGCTCCAGGCCCCAGTGCTAGGGGCTCATTCTTAGGGCCCGAGAGGAGGAGAGGCTGGAGGAGCATGAAAGAACACAGGAGCCTGCAGGTGAGCTGGCGTCGCAGAACCTGTTCAAACCGAAATGTGCTTGTGCTGCCATTCCCATTTTTAAAGAGATAATCCAACAGGAAAATGTGTTGATTCTTTCAGATTCGCCATGCCCGAGAAATACCATTCATTCAGGCCATGGGGCTGCATGCAAGTTCTCGCCTCTCTCAGTGGCACTGGGAAGGGACACTTCATTCCCCAAGGCTGCGCTTGCAATTCTAACGCTGTCAGGGGCAGAAGAGAATCCTGGGAGGTCCAGGCTTGCAGGCTAGGAGGCAGAGAGCACCTTGAGTCCAACACTCCACTTTAGCAGGATCTGAAAGAGACAAGCATGACATCCCGCAGCAGGGCGACCCCAGCTAATCTTCTGTCTCTCCAAGCTGTCACATAGCAGGAGCAGCTGTAGCGACTGCTCTTGGGTGCTGTCATGACCTGGGTGAAGGGGAGCGGCAGTCCAAGCCAGGATTTTGGCAAAAGCAACAGAGGAAAGAATTGGATGACGCTGGTGCTCCTCCGTCAGCTCTGCTAGGACAGAATGCGGGCAGCTGACGGGACAGGAATGGCAGAGCAGACGCAGACCCTGATGGAGCCCTTGCCGCATGTGAGGCTCTGTGCTGTGGGCTTTTGTGTTTGTTAACTCATTTGATCCTTGCCACAGCGCCTTTTACTAATGAGGAAACTGAGGCAGGGAGAGGTTGGGACGTGCCCAAGATTAACCAAAGGAGCTTTGCTGCGGGTGGTGAGGCTGTTGAGTAAGACAAGGAGAGTCATCAGCAAGGGGCCTCTCAGGGGCAACTGTGCCCCATCCTGGAACCATGCACACTCTCCTAGGAGAGTCGCCTATTAATCCATGCACCCAACTACAGAAACTATTAGCTCAGCCTGGCTCACAGTTAAAATGGAAGCCCTTCACTCACTCACCAATGTCCTCTGGAAATGCCATTGTAGCATTAATAAGCCTTCCTGCAACACAACTAGGCACCAGGTGTCAGCTGGCTGAGTGACAAGAGCATCAGCTTCGAGCCAGAACGTGGTTGAAATCCCAGTTCTCCTGTGTGACCCTGAAACATGCCACTTCACTTTCAGAGCCTCCATTCTCCTCATCTGTAAAATGGGGATAACGACAGTCACTCATAGGGTTGTCTTAAGAAAGTATTTCGAGGAGACAGCACAGGCTAAAAAAAAGTCCCGAGCGCTGCGCTCAGCACACAGCAGATGCTTGGTTGAGTCCCAACATGAGGGAAGCGAGAGTTTTCCGAGCGAAAGCATTGAGGAGCAGAAGCATTCTGACCTGAGAAATGGGTTTGCAGACTTTCCTCAGCTCATATGAAGATAGGCCAGTACCAGGGTGAAACCTATGAGTCAGCCCCAATAATTCCCCATAACGCCTGTAAGCCGTACAACATGTATTTAACACAGGTGCTGCAATCGATTGAGGTCTCCCTGTCAATCACATCCTGGGGTGGGTCAGGGAAACCAGCAGGGCGGCCCCTGTGGGGCCAAGCCAGGCCTGAGACAGTCGGCTTGCGGTCTTGTTCAGACTTAGCTACTAACTGCTTTGGGGCCTTCGGCAAATTACTTAACTTCTCAATGTCTCACTCCCCTTATCTGTAAAATGGGGATAATAATATTTACCTACCTCATGGGGCTTGTTGCAAGAATTAATTAAAGTTTATGAAGTGCTTTGAGATTCCCAGATAAAAGGCCCTGCAAAAGTACAAAGGATTATTATCATAAGCCAGTAGGCTATAAAACATAATTTCACAGGAAAAGGCAAAATTTTAATTTCTGTACAAGCAGAAACAAAGGCAGATATAGTCATAGAAAGTTTTTTTTAAGTCTAGAAGATAATTTATATAATTTTTAAAAATTGTAACATGTTTTCTCCTTGCCAATAATCAATGCAGCTTGATAATTACAGATTTCAGTGGTAGGCCAGCAAAGGGTCATAACGTGTCTCCTTGTGCCCGGCCTGGGTTAGGGACTCTCCTTGAGCTTGCCCTTGGAGTCCCACAGCAGCCCTGGGAGGCGAGTATCAGCACCCCAGCGTCATGTGAGGGGAGAGGAAGGCCAGCCCTAGGACCTTGGAGGAGCTCTAGAGCTTTCCAGCTCTGAGGAAAGCTTGGTGACCTTCTAATTCCCCTTGGCAGAGCATCTTTAAGCAGATTTGAGTTGTAATCACAGGGGTAACCTAGAGAGAGGCTGGATCAGGCTGTTTGAAGGGAAAAATGAGCCGCTATCCGTATTCCAGTTCATGCTCGAACACCTGTCTCCCCAAGAAAGCCCCCTTCCCCATCTCTAGGCTTCTTTCTTCATAAGAAAAAGGGAAAGATCGTCTCCATCTCCCTGTGAACTATGTAGGGAGACTCAATTACCTTCTGTTAAAAATATTAACAGACAATAAATAGATAGATAGAACTTTAAAGATGAGAAGCCCTTTATATGGGAAGTTTTGTATGGCTGGTCCCTTTCATCTCCCCTGGAAGCCTTTCCACAGGTTTAATAGGTGCCAGGGATGGGTAGTGCAAGCCCATACCTTTAGGATGGTTCTAAGGGGGACAGAGAGGCAGCGTGAATGACCACGGGCTTGGGATTGAAGGCCTGGGTTGATTTACTCTGGGATTTGGGGTGGACGCTAGAACTGAGCCCCTGGGCAATGCATGCAAAGCACCTGATACTGGGGGAAAAATGATTTTTATTTTTATATATTTTTTGGGAATGAGTCTTGCTTTGTCTCCCAGGCTGGAGTGCAGTAGCGCCATTGCAGCTCACTGCAACCTCCTCCTTCCAGGCTCAAGCCATCCTCCTACCCCAGCCTCTCGAGTAGCTGGGACCCCAGGTGCATGCCACCATGCCCAGCTAATTTTTTTGTATTTTTAGTAGAGACAGGGTTTCCACGTGTTGGCCAGGCCAGTTTCGAACTCCTGAGCTCAAGCGATCCTCCAGCCTTAGTCTCCCAAAGTGCTGGGATTACAGGCATGAGCCACTGTTCCTGGCCCAAAAAAAATGATTTTTATTATCCTTTTGTATATTAGATGCACAGAGAAATGGAAGAATACAGGGTGGGCAGAATAGTCTATAATTTCCCAGTTTGTCTGACAAATTTAAAAAGTACATTTAAACTAGAAAATTATAACATGAAATGAATGGGGCACCAATGGGTAAGAAAAAGGTGTCTTTGGCTCGTTCTGGGATCCGTGTATCTGGGGAGAGCCTCCCGCTCTACCGGGGACGTGCAGAGGCAAACCTGAAAGTGGGGTCCTCAGAAAGCAGATGCCTGAAGCAGGCGCGGGGGTCCTAGCCCACCTGAGTTGCTTCCTCTGAGCTACAGAAGCTAAACAGCCAGTAGCCCCAGTCACTTTTCTCCATGTGGAAGACCTTGGTTCAGATCTCAGTTTTGCCACTCGCTGTCTGTGACTGCAGGATTTTTAAAATTTCTCTTCTTATCTGGAAAACAAGAACCCTTCCCCTCAGGGTGTCCTGAGGACTCATGGGTCAGTGCTTAGCCAGCCTCCCAGGTGTGGAAATCCCCAGCCCCAGGAGGACCTGCCTCACCCCTGCTTGGGGCCAGCATTTTGCTGTGTGCTTTTTCTGTCTTATTTCATGAATTCCTCACTGTGATCTAGGAGATAAAATGTCAAGATCTTAATTTGACCTTTAACTTTGAAGAAATACTTGTCTACTAAATTCCCTTTTTATGAAAAAAGAGAGAAAGATAAAATCTGTAACAGGATGGAATACATCGATGCAATCTGTCCCTCCATATTCCAAGTACTCTGAAGCAATCTCTGCCAGGATCTGTGCAGGAAACACGAGCTTTGCAAACACCTGGCAGTAAGAGCCCTGAGTGGCTCCGACGTCTCCCACCAGTGCCGGCATTCCTGGGCAGGTGACGAAGAGCCAGGGAGGGACAAACAGCCTGGAGACCAGGTCAGCGGGGTTGTGAGCCCACCCAAATACGGGCACCCAGAGTTGGCGCCAGGCTCCACACCCACAACCTCTGCAGGGACAGACTCCCTGGAGCTGCTGACACAGATGTACCAGAGAGAGGGAACCCGTGTTCCTCGACTCCAGGAATTGGAGGATTAAAATAACCAAATTTGAGCATTGGAAAGGGAATGATTTAACATTTTTAATTTTTAATTTTGGGAGAGATGGGGTCTCACCATGTCGCCCAGGCTGGTCTTGAACTCCTGAGCACAGGTGGTCTCCCTCCTGGACTTCCCAAAGCGATGGGATTACAGATGTGAGCCACCGCCCCCGGCCTGGAAGGCCTTTTGAGGTGGCATCATTTTACAGAAGAGAAAAACGGACTCGGAGAGGCCTAAGTGCTTTCTTAAGAGGGTACCGAAGCAGAGAACTGGCTTGCTCCCTGGGCCTGGCTGCTCAAGGTCCTTTCGTGCATTTCCCACTGGCTCTGCTTTTAATGGCCTCCCTGACCCTCAGTTTTTTCTTCTGCAAAACCAGTGTTGACCAGAAGCCGAAGTGATCATAAACATAGAAATCCTGGCTGGGGAGCCTCTCAGGAGGCCAGAGAGGAGGATCCCTCAGCTGAGGGAGAGGGACAGGCAGCCGCCTGGTGGGGTCTGTGTTGGGAGGAAGGGGTTTCGCAGGAGAGTCCATGATCTTTCTTCCACCTCCCTGCTGGAAGCTCTCAGTCTGTTCCCCGGGCTGAATTAGCTTGGGCCCAGCTCTGAGCCGAGGGAGGCCCTATTCAGGACAAGGAGGCACGTCGGGAGGCCGCACCTGCTTGCTTCCCATGTGCTGGCCTTCGGCTGACTGCTCTTCCACCTATTTAGGACGCAGCTGTGTCCTAAATACGCACGTCAGAAGGAACAGGGGCTGCCGTTTGGAGCTCCGTTGTGTGCAGGAAGCGCGCCTGTCCCACTGTCATGCAACCTTTCCCAGTCCTGCAATGACATCTGTAGAATGGGGTCCCTGTTCCACAGAGGGGCACCCAGAGGCTCACGACAGTTGGGCGGCTCACCCAAGGCCACGCAGCAAGGCCTTGGCAGTCTCCCGGCTCCACACTCATGGTCTCCCCACACCCACTCTCGGCGGCCCCTTTGGGGAGTGCCTGGAGGTTCCGTCACCTCTGCGTGGGGGCTGGGGGTCCAGCTGGAACTGTGTGCTGGCCACTGGACACTTGTCTGTGAAGGGGGCTGATGGACCTAAGGGCTGCTCAGGGCATTTCTAGCTCTCATTTTCGGGGCTGGCCACGGGGTTCTGCGTGAGGTCCCCAGGGAACCCTGCCCCCTGCCCAGGGTGGGGAGGGCTGCACAGATGTGACCCAGCCAGCAGCCTTGGAAAGACTTGTCCTCCCCATGGACCTGGAGACCAGGGTTCATCCGAGCACAGTGGCAGGAGGCCTGGGCCGGCCCTGAGGCCTCTCAGACCCCAGGCGCGCTGTGCAGCGGACAGGATGAGCCTCAGGCCTCTCAGACCCCAGGCGTGCTGTGCAGTGGACAGGATGAGCCTCAGTGGGCCTCAGGGTGCTCACTGCTGCAAGGAGAGGGCTGTGGGTGCTTGATTTCAGAAAAGACAAAAGTCTCCTCGTTTGGGCATGAAAGAGACCTCTGAGATCTCCGGTGCTACCGCTGGTTTGCTTTGGAAGAACATTTTCTTGCTTAAAAGGCACCCCCATGTCTGAACACGCCTGTCCCTTCATGCTGGTATTCACGGTTCTGGAAGAAGCTGAGGGTCACAGGTCTGGTGCTCAGTTAACAGAGTTACACCCAGCTTGTGCCGGTCTAACAAGCCACGCCAGAGGAGAAGCTGCCGGGGGCCTCCCAGGGTCCCTTCCTGAAGGAATTGTACTCACATTTAGCTTTCTGGGCTTTGGCCTCGCCACACTGACTGAGCCACAGTTAATAATTCCACAGCATCTGTGAACCTAAGGACTCGTTTAATCCTCCTGAGACCTTGTGAGGTGAGGGTTGTTAACCCTGTTTCCTCAGGTGAGGGGGATGCTGAGTGACCAGCCCTGGACACACTGGGCAATGGTAGGGCTGGAGGTTGGGTCTGGCTTGACTGGCCCCGAGGCCCATGCTCTTGCCTTGAGCCCGGGCACCTGTCAGAGCATTGCGGCCTCTGGCTCTTTCTAAGTGGGCGAGACAGGCTTTGAATGAACTGAATTACGCCAGCTGTTGAAGGACTTGGTAGCAGGTTAGACTCTCATACCCTGAGAAGCCCCTCCTCCTGAAGGGAGAAGTGCAGACTCAGTACTGTTAGCTGCCATTTGCAAGCCCTACTGTGTGGGGGCACCACCCATGTGATTTCATGGACTGCTCACTGTGCAAGTGGGATTGGCACTCTTCATACCTTGTGGTGGGGACGCCGAGGCTCTGAGAGATGAAATGGCCTTCGTGAGTGACACAGCCTAAATTCAAAGCCCGGGAGACACAACCTCAAAATAGGCTGTGATACTGCGAATTAGTCACTAAGAATTGTAATTTAAGGCTCAGCGCGGTGGCTCACGCCTGTAATCCCAGCACTTTGGGAGGTCGAGGTGGGTGGATCATCTGAGGTCAGGAGTTCGAGACCAGCCTGGCAAACCCGTCGCTACTAAAAGTACTAAAAAGGCGGAGGCTGCAGTGAGCCGCTATCATGCCACTGCACTCCAGCCTGGGCAGCAGAGTGAAACTCCCACTCAAAAAAAAAAAAAAAAAAATTGTAGTTTTAAAATCTCCCTCTTATCACTATAGGGTGGGAAAGAGACAGGCCCTGGCCAGAGGAGGGAAACCTTTGACAAAGGACATTTCTGAATTGAAGCTATTGGTACCATGTTTTGTTCAGACCCAAAAAAGAGAAGTTGTTGGTCTAGCCTAGTAGTTCTCAACTCAGGGGATCTGGCAACGTCTGAGGATCTTTTTGGTTGTCACATGGTGGGGAGAAGGTGTGTGCTCCTGGCCTGGTGGGTGGAGGCCAGGGCGGCTGCCACACGTCTCATAAGGTGAGGACAGGCCTCACAGCAAGGAACAATCCAGCCCACGGAGTGCTGAACAGCACGCCTCCATCTCCCTCAGATGTCTTTGCTGGTATTTCCTGTTCCCCTGGTGCCGCCTACACAAATTTCATTCATTAATTCACTCATTCATTCCTTCATCCATTCATCTCTTCAATACGTATCAATAACTTCTGTGTGGTACACAATGGGCCCAGGTTGCACCTTAAGGAGCTCACATTTGGAGAGTGGGGAGGAGAGAAAGAAAAGCAAGCAAAGGATGGGTGCCTGAGCCCAGCAGCACAGGGGCAGACAGGACGCGTGGTTCAGCCTGGGGACAGGGAAGGCTTCCTGGGTGAGTTGACACTGCCCCTGGGACTAGAAGAATGTGGGACTAGAAGAATGTGGAACTAGAAGATCCCACAGAAAAGAGGTCGTAATGTGCAAACGTTCAGAAGAGGGAGAGGGCCTCCCCTCGGAGCCTGCTCTCTTCCTGCCAGGTTGTGGCCTGGAACAGGCTCCCTCCCACACTCAGTTTTCAAGGGAAGGGCAGAGGCCACCTGTTCTTAAAGCTTTCCAGAGGTCTCCATTGGCAGTGGAGCCAGGACAGTTATAGGGGAGGTGTCTCTTTCATCTCCCCAGGAGGGTCGGCCCTGTTGGGAACACCCCGTGATGCTAATTATTCAAATGGGCTTCTCCTCTGAACTTCAAACATCTTGACCAGTACTAATTGAGCAGCAAAGCATCCAGGAGATTAGATCTGCCCCAAACCAATTAGTTTAACTCTGGAGAAGTTTACCAAACATTCTTCTGTGATCAAAGACTCCTTTTTTTTTTTCTTGCAGAGGGTGTGACGTTCCACCGTCTGTCTTCTTTTGCCATGGATGGACAGACAGCAGAGGAGAAGCCTGTCCTGCCTCTGCAGGTGGTCCTGGTGTCATGGGGTTAAAAGATTGCATTTTCAACATTCTCACAATGGCTGTGCAGGACCCCCTGTTGTTTCTGTGACTTGGTGCAGAGATAAGAAAGGTCTTGGGGCTTTGAGGGAGGTGGTGCCTGAGACCCGCCCCCCACCCAGGCACTGAGAGACAGAATCCCAAGGCCCGGGTTCCACGGGTTCCACAGGTTCCACGGAAGGAAGGACGGCAAGCCTCGTCACGGCCAGGTCAGTTGCGTGATGGCCGTCATTTGAGTCACTCACCATTTTCCAAGTGGCCTTACCAGTGCCGGGTGCTGGGGATGTCACAGTTGAGGGAGAGGCCACCTGGGTCCTCCAGGAGCTGGTGTCCAGTGGTTGGGAGGCACAGTAGGACACGTAGTCATGGTGCAGTGTGGCCATGGCCCTGTGTGCCGCCGAGGGGCCCTGAGCCTGCACCCTCTCCCTCTTCTGAACGTTTGTACATCATATGACTTTTTTGTGGGATCTATTCGTCCTTCTAGTCTCAATGGCAGTGTCAACCCACCCAGGAAGCCTTCCCTGTCTCCAGGCTGAACCAGGTGTCCTGTCTACCTGACGCTGGGGCACCCGTCCTTCGTTTGCTTTTCTTTCTCCCCTCTCCCCTCCCCAGAGGTGAGCTTCTTAAAGTGGGACCTGGGCCTGTTGTCTGTGTATCTCCCCACAGAAGAGGTCCGATAAATATCAAACAGATGGAGGAATGAAGGAATGGAATTGTGCGGGCAGCATCGGGGAAACAGGAAGTAATGGCTGAGCTGCCTGAGGGAGATGAAGGTACGTCCCTCAGCTGAGGCTTTGTGGTGACTGTGTCTGCTGGCACTGCTCTAGAATATTCTCCCTCTAGAACAATGCTGACAGGCATACAATCAAGTAGATGGATATTCCCTCCCCACCATGAAAGACTCATTTCATGGGAACAAGTCCGCACAGCAGCGTGTGGGTGTGTGCCCCACACACCAACCCCACCAAAACCCACAGCGTGCGTGCCCCTGTCTCCCCGCCAACCAGCGACCGGGCGTGCTCGGCCCCGCTTCCTCATGAGAGCTGGTGACCCCGCCGCCCTTCCGGCTTTGTAATGGCAGAAACACGAGGACCAGAGAGGGGAGCAGAGAAGGTAAATGTTTGTCGACGCGAGTACAGGCGCTCCTACCGCAGGAGAGGAACAATGGCTGCTGTTATTTAAAGGGCGTAAACTTTGCACCTGTGGAATATTCTCCTGGAAGTTTCAATTCAGAAAATAACTAGAAATTTTTTATGAACAGAAAAATGGAGGTTGCCTTCCCCTTGAGGTAGTAGAAATGCATTTCTCTGGTTCTGGACAAGATGAATTTAGAGCCAACAGCAATAGTCACACAAATGGCTTCAGGCAAGGTCTTGGCTGCCTCTTAGTTAAAGTTGCTATTTGAAGTTTTCTGTAAGAACAATCACGATTTATCAGTTCTGGAGCCCCTGACCCCACTCAGTTCGGCCTCAACAGATATGCTCATTTGAAAACACACATCAGCTGCCATTTTGCTTCAGGATGGCCAAATGCCCCACAAATTAGCCCTGTCATGTATCATGATCTCCTTTAGCATAAAGGGATCCCACATCTGTCAACTCCTGTGCAGGTTATCGGGGAACAGAGAGAACGAGGTAAACATGAACGTGAAGCAGTGCTGTTGAAACCCACGCATCACCTTGCATGGTCAATGGATGAGCGTTGGCGCACTTTTCAATAATCATAATGTTTACAAGCACTTGCTAAGTACCAGACACTGTGCTGAGTACCTGAGGTACCTCACTCAGCATAGACTTAGGAGGTGTGTGTTACGGTCACCAGCTAACAAATGAGAAAATGAAATGAAGTGTTCATTGGCCGGAGCCCTGACAGAACTTATAAGCCCAGAACTGAGATGGGGCCCCAGTGGCCCACATACCCAAGTGGTGCCATGCATGGCACAGAGCAGACTGTAGGGGCATCCACATTATTATTTTATTTGTATTATTATTTTGAAATGGGGTCTCACTCTGTCAAGCTGAAGTGCAGTGGTGTGATCATAGCTCACTGAAACCTTCAACTCCTGGGCTCAAACAACACTCCCGCCTCAGCCTCCTGAAGAGTTGAGACTATAGGTGCATGCTATCATGCCTGGCTAAGTTTCTTTTCTTTTCTTTTCTTTCTTTTCTTTTCTCTTCTCTCTTCTTTTCCCTCCCTCCCTCCCTTCCTTCCTTCCTTTCTCTTTCTCTCTCTTTCCTTCCTTCCTTTCTTCCTTTTTTCTTCCCACCTTCCTTCCTTTCTCTTCTCTTCTCTTCTCCTTTCTTTCTTTCTCTTTCTCTCTTTCTTTCTTTCCTTTTTCTCTCTTTGGTAGAGACAGGGTCTCACTGTGTTGCCCGGGCTAGTCTCCTGGCCTCTAGTAATCCTCCATGCCCGGCTAATTTATTTCCTTTCTATCCCTTCCTTCCTTTCTTTCCTTCTTTCTTTGGTTTGTTCTTTCTTGAGACAAGGTCTCACTATGTTGCCCAGGCTGGTCTCCTGGCCTCTAGTGATCCTCCCACCTTGGCCTCGCGAAGTGCTGGGATTTTCAGCAGGAACCCCCACACCAGGCCTGCATCTGCATTGGTACCGCTGTTATTCAGCACCAGAAAAGATCTGTGCCTCTTTGAGGAGGGACACATCAGAGGCACATGGCCCTTCACTCTCCAGGGGTCACAGGGGAATCTTGACCACCCGGGCATAAAAGTCAGGCTGTCAATCATTAGCCCGAATAGGAAGAGGGCCAAGGGCTCCTGGGCACAACACACTCATCACATGCAGTCTTCCCCAGCTCACTGAAGACCTGTGGCCTGAGCTGTTGACTTGCCTGACCCTTATTGATCCGATGCTTTTGTGCACAGGTGAGCTCCTCCCTCTCCTTCCAGCCCCTGCCCTGTCCCCACAAAGCTCTTCTGAGTTCCCACAATGAAATGCTTGCTCCCGCCTGCTTCCCCTCCCCCACTGCCAACTCAGGCATCTCAGGCCTGGTTGTGCACCTGCTAGCCTGGGAGGGTTGTGGCAAGGCCTTTGTCTTCCTCCTCTTGAAGACTCCAGTTCCTTGGTCAGTCCCAGAGTGGAGCTGAGTGCTGAGGCTGACTTCCTGCATCCCTGGCCTTGGATCCCAGCTCCGTACCCTCACCCGCCACTTACACACTGCCTGACTTTGGAGAGTGGCTGAGCCTTTTAAGGTCTCTGCCTGGTCAGGTGCGGTGGCTCATGCCTGTAACCCCAGAAATTGCAGAGGCAGAGGTGGAAGGATCGCTTGAGCTCAGGAGTTTGAGACCAGCCTAGGCAACATAGGGAGACCCTGTCTTTACAAAATATTAATTGAAAATTAGCTGGTCACAGTGGTGCATGCCTGTAGTCCAAGCTACTCAGCAGGCTGAGGTGGGAGGATCTCTTGAGCCCAGAAGGTTGAGGCTGCAATAAGCTGTGACTGTGCCACTGCACTCTAGCCTGGGTGACAGAGCAAGACCCTGTCCCATAAAACAAAACAAAACAAAACAAACAAAAAAAGTCTCTACCTCCCCATCTGCAGAAAGGGACCCAGACCCAGAAAAGCCCGTCCCTCATGGAGCTGTGTGCTCTCAATGAACTAGGTTCTGGCACACAGCAGGTGACCAACACATGGGAACTGTTGTTTTTATTTAGTGTTCATGGAATGGAGAAAGGAAGGAAGGATTTGATGTCTCTGTGGCTAAGAATCTGTGTCTGCACCCACATTTTAGCTAAACCTCTCTGGCTTCATGGGATAGAAACTTATTCAAAGAACTGAATGAAAGTCGTGACTTAAATGAGGCAGGTGTGAAAAAGTAACCACCATTGTTCAAGGTCCCACCATGAAGAGGTGGAGTTTCTTCCATCCCTTGCCTCTGGAGTGGCTGCCTCACTTGCTTTGACCATTAAATGCGGCAGAGGTGACCCTGACTTCTATGCTTAGACCTTCAGAGGGTTTGCAGCTTCTGCCATTAGGCTGAGAACTCTTCTACCACCATGAACATGAGTCTGAGCTAGCCTGTTGGAGGATGAGAGACCACGTAGACGCAGGCCCCAGACAGGTGAATGACGCCAAGCCTAGAGCAGCCAAGTTCAGCTCAGCCCAGAAGGATGATGGTACTGAGCCTGGCTCATGTCGCTAACACACAGACTCATGAATGAACATGACAGCTGTCGGAAGCCACTAAGTTTTGGGAGTATTTGTAACCTACCAATAGATAACTGGGGCACAGGGCAAGCTCATAGGAACAAAGCCCAGTCGTGGAATTGAAGCTGGGGGCTGGGTAGCTGGCAGGGGTATGGCAGCCAGTCTCTCAGTCTCTGTCTGGAGATTCATGGTGGCTGTCACAGCACCACTGCCCCCTCTCTTAGGCCACTCTCAGCAATCTTGCTGCCTTAGCCCTAACTCCACGTGGCTGTTCAGCGTACGAGCTCACTGTTACCAAATGACTGGCCCTTGGGTCTCCGTAACTCACACGCACCCTGAACCCACTTGGCCCAGCTCAGCTGCTGTGATGAGCTACCTGACACCGGTGGGCACTTTGGGCAGGAGGCATTATGGGGAAGGAAGCTCTCCAGGAAAGGGCTTGTGCCAGGGCAGGCAGTGGAACATGGCATTCCATCAGTCATATGAAGGAGGATGTAAGGATAGGAAAACCCAAAGTGCCTTTCTTACTCACACACGCAACACCACACTTCTGACACCAGATGTGTGAGGTTTTTTCCCACACACCAAGCAATTCTTCAGCAGACCCCAGCTGGGTGTTCTATAATGCCACTCAGTGCTGACACTGTCGCCTGGAGGTAGCGTCAGATCCCACAGGCGAAGGGCTCAGTCCCACAAGGCTGTCCTTGCTTCAGATGCCAATCACAATCCCTGGTCTATGACTTGTGTTCCTGACGGACTGGCTGTACATTGGGGGTTCCACAGTCCCCCTCCTCAGGTTTGATTAATTTGCTAGGATGGCTCACAGATCTCAGGGAAATGCTCACATTTACCGGTTTAGTATAAAGGATATCACAGGTGGTGCAGACACACACAGGTGAGCAGCCAGAGGGAAGAGGTGTGGCGCTTCCATGCCCTCTGTGGGCACGTCCTCTGCCCTTTAACGCCCCCGATGTGTTCAACAATCCTGAGGCTCTCCAAGCCTCAGAGTTCTGGGGTTTTCGTGGCAGTTTCAACATAGGCATGATTGATTATTAACCCAGTTTCCAGCTCCTCTCTTTCTCTGGTGAATGTGGAGTGGAGCTGAAAGCTCCAAGCCTCTCATCAGGGCTTGGGATTTCCGGTGACCATCCACCTGGCCAGGAGTCCACCAAGAATCACTTCATTAGAAAAAAAAAAAAAAGTTCCTATCACCCAGGAAATTCCAAGGGATTTAAGAGCTGTTTGTCAGGCACCAGGGTCAAAGACCGAATATTTTAACCAAAGATTCTCCGAGCACCCCTATCTACAAAGGTTTCAGGAGCTCTGTCTCAAAAACCGGGGCAGAGACCAAATGTTAGAACAGAGGATTCTCCTAGCACACCTCTCTCAAGAAATAACAAGGTTTTTAGGAGCTCTGTGCCAGGGACTGGGGGCAGAGATCAACATATATATTTTTTATTATCTCACAGAGGACACGGTGAGGTTTTCACATGGTAAGATTTTCCTATCTCTGAAGACGTAAAACAGGAATAATTTCGCTTGCTAGTTCTGAGTCACATTAAGCACATGCTGATAAGCGTGTGTCTCCCAGTCCCCACTTGCGAGGTATGGGAGGAATATGCCTCCCTGCTGGATCTTTATTGACACATGTGGCAGATCTCACAGGATTGCCCTGGGTCTGGGCCAGACACACACAGACCCACTCTTCCCTTTGGTTCATTTCCCTTTTGGGAGTGGTATTTATTTTCTTTTCCTGTTTCCGCCATCCCTTCATACACCTTCCTGCTTCCACATACAGCAGCTTCCCCAGGACATCCACACTAACAGTCCCATATATATGTTTCTTTGCTCATATAATAATATACAAAAATACATATGGTTTTCATCACATTGTTTACCAAAGTCAGATCACACCTTATACAGTTTTTCTGCATCTTAGTTTTCTCAATGAAGTCAATAATCATAGCTCAAATTCATTCTTTTAAATGGCTACATAATTAAGTCTCAGGTGAGAATTACAAATTATTCAGCCCTCTCCTTGATAGGTATGCACTTTGTTCCCACAGTTTTCCAGGGCTGCAATCCTTGAATATCAAGCCTTACGTACAGATGCTTTCGTGTCTATGTGTTAGATTCCCAGGAAAGGGATTATTGCAGATCTGAAGGGTTATTGTTCTAACAGATATTGCCAGATTGACTCTCAATACTCTCAAGAAGCTGTAACCAGTAAATGGGTGCTCATTTCCCCATACTCCAAGAGCAAAAGATGTTACTGCTGTTTTTAAATTTTGGTAGTTTTACAGTTGTAAAGAGTCATGTGGGCCAGGCGTGGTGGCTCATGCCTGCAATCCCAGCACTTTGGGAGGCTGAGGTGGGTGGATCACCTGAGGTCAGGAGTTCGAGACCAGCCTGATCAACATGGTGAAACCCTGTCTCTACTAAAAGTACAAAACTTAGCTGGGTGTGGCGCCTGCACCTGTAGTCCCAGCTACGCGGGAGGCTGAGGCACAAGAATCTCTTGAATCCAGATGGCGGAGTTGCAGTGAGCCAAGGTTGGGCCACTGTACTCCAGCCTGGGTGACAGAGCGAGATTCGGTCTCAAAAACAAAAAGAAAAACAAAAACAAAAAAATCTGACCACTGTTTTAAATTGCAGAGAATCTTTAGAAATTTTTGTTAGTCATTTGGGTTTGCCCTCTGGTAAATTGCTTCTCTAGATCCTTGGTCCATTTTTTAACTGGGTGATTGTCTCTTACTAATTTGTAAGAGCTCTTTGCGTACGAGACATGAAGCCACTGTCTGGCCCCTGAGTTGCGAGTGTTTGTAACTGGCAGCTTGTTTGTTGTATCTTTTGCTAGAAATAATTTTAAATGGCTTAATATCAACAAATATGTCTGTCTTTAAAAAAAAAAAACTTCTGAATTAAGAGTTTTCCCTACCATGAAATTATTAAGTAATCACCTTTAAAAACAGAAAAAAGGAAAGAAATTTTTACTGTCTTGCTGTTGATGTCTTTGTCAAAATCCATCATTTTATAAATTGTAAGATTGAGGACCAAGTAATCTATCTTTTCCCTTTAGTAAAAAGACCATCTTTTTCATGTGTTAGAATCTGAAGCATACTAGGATCTATTTCTGCTTTCTGCTTGGTTCTAGATCTAGCTTTCTATTCCTATGCCAACAGTCTATTTCTTTGAATAGAGTAGCTTTTGGGCATGTCCTGATCTGAAAATGCAAATTCCCCCGATGATTCTATGTCAAAAGGTTTTATTTCCTAGGAATTAATTTTCCCAAATAAGCTTTATGATAATTTTATCCAATTCTCTGCCTCTTAAAAAATACTCGGCTAGGTATTGTGGTTCACACTTGTGAACCTCCCAGCACTTTGGGAGGCTGAGGTGGGAGGATCACTTGAGGCCAGGAGTTTGAGACCAAACTGAGCAACAGAGTGAGAACCCCATCTCTATAAAATGTATACATAAAAGAAAAAAAACAAAAAATGTATAATATATAACATATAAAGTATATAATATATCAATAAAAAAGTACTCCATCAGAATTCTATTTGAAGTTGCATTAACTTTATACATTAATTCTAGGAGGAGTACTTTAAGTTAAACATATGCATTCCCATCCAAGCTTTCTCTTCATTCAGTCTGCTTTACACCATCCAATTAGAGTTTACATAGGACATTTTTCTTTCTTGTTACGTTTTATTTCTGAACACTTCATAGCTTTGGTTGCTATTGTAAATACATTTTTTTCCATTTTAGTTGCTTATGACTAGAATAGAGAGAAGTTGTCAGTATTTGTATAATTTGTATAATTATCTAGCGTCTAGCAATGTCACCAATATTCATTGATAATTTCTAGTTACTTTTACGAATCTCTTGAGTTTTCTAAGTGCATAGTCACATCATCAACAAAAACAGACAGATTTATTTCTTGTTTTCCAGGGTCCCAGAATGGTTTTATAGGCTTTTGATGTTATTGCATTTGCTGGAACCACGACAATATTCAATAATAATAATGGTGATATTATCATCCTTGTACATTTCCTGATTTAAATGAACTTGGTTGTAGAGATTCACTCTTTAGAAAAATATCCTCTGTTAGTTCTTGGTGAATGCTTTATATTTCCAATTTGTTTCCATAATCTATTGTTTAGAGGTTTTTTAAAAAAAAGTTGCTACATTTTGTCAAATGTCTTTTAGGCTTAATTGGAGTGTGTGTGTGCCCATGTGTGTGTGCCCACGTGCATGTGTGTGATTTTTCAAAAATTGTTTTCCCTTTGTTTTTCAAGAAGATACTTTTATGCTTGTAAATGTACACATGCATACAGTCTGTCACTCATTCTTTCTGATTTTAATTCATGTCTGTGGTTTTTCAAAGACAAAAACCAAGCAAAAGACTTTTTGCAAATGATGGAATACTGTATTATTGAAAATATTATATTTTCAAAGACTAGCATCATGGTAAGAGAATCATGAAGTAAGTTAAAGTGAAAAAAAACCCTCAGTATACAAAACCATGTATAGCATGACCCTAGTCTTTTAAACAAGAAATACTCATCTATACATGAAAAAACCACAGAAAGGAAATACTGTATATAATGTTGATAGAAATTTGGGTGATTTTTATATTATTACTCATAGTTTTTGTATTTTGAAAATTTTTCCAATGAACTTGCCATGCTATTGTAATCGGGAGAAAAAGCATATTTACATTTTGGAACGCCAGTAACAAGAATCTTGAGTCTCCTTTTAGATGCAAAAAGTGCCCAGGGTTCTCCCAGCACAGCCTGCTTGGAGTTCAGTGGAGGGTTGAGCCTCATAGGCTTTGCGTGGCTGGAGGGCAGGACTCAGGATTCACCCGTGGGGCCCGTTACGGGGACCAGCATTACAGTATTTTATTTAATCTGAAGTTCCTGTGCTTTCCAACACCTGCTGCTCCTCCCACCCAGGACAATGCCGCCTAACAATGCTGCTGGAGCCTAGCCAGCACTGGCGGAGCAAAGTCTGAAGTGGAGGCTAGGAAACCAACCCAGCCCTGCCTCTGTTCTGTTCCTGCTGTGCGACCCTGGGCAAGTCACTTGGCCTCTCTGAGCCTCAAACCCCTTGGTCACAAAATGGGGGGAATCATGCCTGGCCTTCTTCACACATTTGGTTTTGTGGATCAAAATCTAAAAGCAGCCATATAGGTGGGGCTGCTTGAGAAACCACCGAATGTAGTGCAAACCAGGGGAATTTTCTCACCATGCAGAGAGAGCTCTCTGCCGTCCTCCGAACAACTCGATTGCAAAACAATTCTTATTTAATTGGATTCGTCTGCGTAGGTCAAATAATAATAATTACTGAGAGTGGTAATCATATCAAGGACAGCTCACCATGCTTCTATTACATAACTCAAGTTTCTCCCCAACGCCCCAGTTCAAAAGCCTCTCCCATTCGCCTGCTGGTGACTCAGGATCACCATCAATCCTGTGCTTGCAGAAAGGCCCTCAGCTCCTTCTCCCATGAGGCGAACAAACAGCCACGATGTTATCCTTGACCTGGTGTTTTCACATCCAACCACAAAGTAAATATGAACAAATTGCTCAACCTTGAAATGCATCGTCAGTGATCCACATGCAGGTATGCCATCAGATTAAGGGCTTTGAAAGGTCAAGGGGAGAATGATGCTATGGGATTACCTGTTCTTTCAGCTGAAATGCATTGAAAGCAACCACCTCCACCTGCGGCAGCCCTGGAGGTCTCTGTCTGCCACGCCCCCACCATGCCTGGCTTCCCTCTCTGCGCCTGTTCCTGGAGTCAGTTCTTTTCTCCAGCTCCCCGGGGAGAGTTAGCAGGGGGCCCAGGCCCCTCATCTCATTCCGGTTTCCTGGCTGGCCTCACTCCCAGGGCCCCTTGCCCACTTTGGTAAGCAGATCACTGATTAGGCATGGAGCTGTGGGGGCACAAACAGTTCATACCCTGGCTGTGCAGCTGCACCAGACACAGGGCATCCTCAGGAGCTGCCTCCAGTTTCATCTGCCGAGGTTTCTCACCTCCAATTCCACCCGCAGAGGCTTCTCACCTCCAATTCCACCCGCCGAGGCTTCTCACCTCCGACTCCACCCGCCGAGGCTTCTCACCTCCGACTCCACCCGCCGAGGCTTCTCACCTCCGACTCCACCCGCCGAGGCCTCTCACCTCCAGTTCCACCTGCCGAGGCCTCTCACCTCCATTACCTCCGACTCCACCCGCCGAGGCTTCTCACCTCCGACTCCACCCGCCGAGGCTTCTCACCTCCGACTCCACCCGCCGAGGCTTCTCACCTCCGATTCCACCTGCCGAGGCCTCTCACCTCCAGTTCCACCTGCCGAGGCCTCTCACCTCCATTTCTTCCACCGAGGCCTCTCACCTCCAATTCCACCCATAGAGGCGTCTCACCTCCAATTCCACCCACTGACGCTTCTCACCTCCAGTTCCACTTGCCTAGGTTTCTCACCTCCAATTCTATCCACCAAGGCTTCTCACCTCCAATTCCACCCACCGAGGCTTCTCACCTCCAATTCCACCCACCGAGGCTTCTCACCTCCAATTCCACCTACTGAGGCTTCTCACCTCCAATTCCACCCACCAAGGCTTCTCACTTCCAATTCCACCCACAGAGGCTTCTCACCTCCATTTCCACCTGCCGAGGCCTCTCACCTCCAATTCCATCCACCGAGGCTTCTCACTTCCATTTCCACCTGCCGAGGCCTCTCACCGCCACTTCCATTCGTGGAGGCTTCTCATCTCCACTTCCACCTGCCGAGACTTCTCACCTGCTAGAACCAGCAACGACTGTCAGAGGGGCCTCTAGAGCTGCCTTCACATTTCAGGAGAAAAATGACTGCTTACAACTTTTAAGAGAAATTAACCAAGCCACCATCGCAGGAGAAAGGCTTGGTCACTCATCTATTTTGGTCTGCTGAGCTGGAACTCAGGGCCCTTTTCATTCTGGACATTCATGCCCTGTAGTTTGAGAAAATTTTCTCGAATAATTTCTTTGTTTATTTCCTCTCTTGTTTTCTCCTCTTTCTGGAATGCTCTTTAAAAAAAAAAAAAAAAAAAATTGGGCCTCCTCGTGGGACCTTCCATTTCTTGTCTTTTTCCTTCTATGCCTTCACTTACCTTTTTGCTTTACTTCCTAGAATTCTTCAACTCGATGTTCTAGTCCTTCTGCTGACTGTTTCATTTCTGCTCTCAAGTTTTTCATTCTCAAGAACTGTTTTCTATTTTCTGAATGTTCCTTTTCTATACCATCTGTTTCTTGTTTCATGGGTGAAATTAGTGTTCCTTTCAGAACCCAATAAGAATGATTCCCTGTGTCCCCTGCCCCCACATAGACTGTTTCCTCAGCTTACCTGTTTGTTTGAGTCTCTGTAGTTCAGGATCTGAGATTCTCAGTTGTCTGAACCTATGAAAGTGTGAGTGTGAAAATGGCATTTGGAAGTCCGGAACACGTCGCACAGGCAGGGCTGCCAGGGGGTCTTCCCGGGCCATTTGTATTGAATATGCCCAACCTTGTCTATATCTTTAGGCCTTTGTTTTGGAGCTGGTGGGATTGCAAAAAGCATCTTGGTGTGAAGATGTATTTTGTTTTTTTTTTTAATCCTGTTTTAAAACCTGGTCACAGGTTCTCAAATGCCTTCAATAAACATCTGAGAGCAGTTTCACACAGAACAGAATCAGTTTTTGAAAATCAGATTTCTATGGTGCCTGCTCTAAGAAAGTCAGATGCACCCAGAATGCAGGACCAGCACCAGTCTGTGCAACTGCACCTGCTCTGGAATTTCTGGAAGGTGAGGGAATTCACCCTGGCAACATCCAGGCAGGGACCAGCCTCACTTTGCATCAGTCAGCAGTGACTGTGACATATCCAATGTGGCATCTGGGGAAGCCATAGGGAGCTGGCTGTCTCAGCCAACGAAGATTTCCTGGATGGCCTCCGTGACGGCCTCTAGCAGGATGGCGTGGGCAGGATTTCAGAGGGTTCAAGCTCTCTTCCAGGGAGCGTGTATGCAGGGTCTGGATCTATTTCACAACATGTCCGATTTCTTCTATTCTGACTGATCTTGTTTTTATCCACTGGGAAACTTCTGATTACTTCTGTCTTGTGCGACCCAGTGTCTCAGAAACAACACACTGATGTTCCCTTGAGTCTCTCGGGTGACTGAGTCATGGTTCTCACTGTTTGCAACTCCTATCGGAAAGTTCTACACGTTGCCTGCAGGCTTTGGAAGGCACCACCCCAAGGCACCACCCAAACAAAACGTTTAATTTAAAACTCAGTCCCCAGGAGACGAGAGTAGTGTTGTCATTACTTACCCCTTCGGAAGCGTTCCAGCTCTGAGCCTCTGGGGATTCATAAGGCCAGCAAAGCCCCCATTCAAACATTTAGGGCGTTGCATCCTGGGTCAGCACAGTTGGAAACTGGCCGTGGAGTAAAGAGAAGAGTGGGTGAAATCTCCAATAATGCACAGGATGCTAGGTTTCCAAAGAAAGAGGGATATTTATTTATTTATTTATTATTCTTACTTTTGTTTTGTTGAGATAGCGTCTCGCTGTCTCTCAGACTGGAGTACAGTGGCACAATGTCGGCTCACTGCAACCTCTACCTCCTGGGTTCAAGCGATTCTCCTGCCTCAGTCTCCCGAGTAGCTGGGATTACAGGCATCCACCACCACGTCTGGCAGATTTTTTGTATTTTTAGTAGAGATGGAGTTTTACCATGTTGGGCAGGCTGGTCTTGAATTCCTGACTTCAGGTAATCTGTCCACCTTGGCCTCCTGAAGTGCTGGGATTACAGGCATGAGCCACCGAGCCCAGCTGAGAGAGGAATTTTTATTCCCAGGATCTGTCATAGGATTTGCCGTGTCATAGAGCAGCCAGCCTCAAGTGTACTCACAGGCGGAATTCAGTGTTATCTAGATCCAGAACAAGGAAGTTGCCTTGTTCCACAAACAGTAATAGAAGTCCTGGAATTATGCTCCAGAGGCTCAGAGCTGGCTGAGTCTGGATCACTGCCTCAGATGAGTTCACAGTGTCCTGAGGGAAACAAGGAAATGCCGCATTGGCTTGCTGGGGCCAGGAGCAGTGGGTTACCTGAGATTGGCATGGTGTCTGAAGGGACGGGGGAGCCCCAGGAGGCAGTTGTCTTCCCCCAACATCCAGGCCAGACTTGGAGCTCAGTGCTCAGGGGTTCTTGGCCCCACTCTGTAAGAGAGACATGGACAACAAGGAGCAAGTTAAGAGAAGCAGCTGGAGGCTAAAGGGCTTGTCCCCATATCCTGCGTGTTCCCTCAGGGAACTATAGTTGTTTTGCTGGAAGGAAAAGGCTGGGAGCGGCAAGAGTGAAAGGGAGAACATTGCTGAAAGAAATTAAAGAAGACCTAAATAAAGAGGAAGACACCCCATGTTTATGGATTGGAAGACTTAATTGTTAAGATGGCAATACTTCCTAAATTGATCTACAAATTCATTGTACTCTCTATCAGAATCAGGATGTCCCTTTTACAGAAATTGACCAAACTGATTCTGAAATTCATATGGAAATTCAAGAACCTCAAAATAACCAACACAATATTGGTGAAGAAGAGCAAAGTTGGAGGACTCACAATTCCCTATTTTAAAACCTACTACAAAGTGACTATAATCAAGACAGTATGGTACTGGCTTAAATATAAGCATATAGATCAATGGCATAGAATTGAGAATTCAGAAATAAACTCATATGTGTATGAACAATTGATTTTCAACAAGGCTGCCAAGACAACTTAACGGGGGAAAGAACAGTCTTTAAGAAATGGTGCTGAGGCAAAAGAATGAAGTTGAACCCCTACCTCACACCATATTTTAAAAATTCAAAAAAAGATCAAAGATTTTTAAATGTTAGAGCTAAAACTATAAAACTCTTAGAAGAAAACTTAGGTATAAATCTATGTGATCTTAGATTAAGTGATAGTTTACATTTAAGATGTAATACTGGCCAGGCATGATGGTTCACATCTGTAATCCCAGCACTTTGGGATGCAAAGGTGGGTGGATTGCCTGAGGTTAGGTGTTTGAGACCAGCCTGGCCAACATGGTGAAACCTGTCTCTACTAAAAATACAAAAATTAGCCAGGCGTGGTGGTGAACCCTTGTAATCCCAGCTACTGAGGAGGCTGAGGCAGGAGACAGGTGTGAGTCACTGCACTTGGCCAAAAATGCCATTGTTAAAAACACAGGTTCACACAAAAATGTGTGCACAAACATCCGCAGCAGCATTATTCATAATAGCCGAGATGTGAAAGCAACTCAAATGTTCATCAACCGATTAATGGATTTAAAAATGTGGTCAATCAATCCAATGCAATATTATTTGGCAGTAAAAAGGAATGAAGTACTGATACTTGCTACAACATGGATGAACCTTGAAAATATTATACTGAGCAAAAGAAGCCAGACACAAAAGGCCACATGTTGTGTGACTCCGTTTGTATGAAATATCCAGAATAGGCAAATCTATAGGCCAGGAGGTAGGTCACTGGTTGCCAGGAGCCAGGGTGGAGGTAGGGGTGAGAAGTTTCTTTTGAGGGCGATGAAAATATCTGGAATTAGATTGTGGTGATGGTTGCACAGCCTTGTGATTATGTTCTGAAGCCATGGACCTGTACCCATTAAGAGTACTTTTATGGTATGTAAATTCTATCTCAATTGACAAGGAGAGTGAGAGGGAGAAGCAGCAGCACTGACTTTGCGTTAAAACACCTGGAGGACTGGCAGGCAGATGAGGAACCTGTGGCTCTGTAGGCTCCATCAAAGCTCCTGGGTATGGAAAATCCTTCCTTAGAATAAGGAGATGCTGGCTCAGCACGGTGGCTCACGCCAGTAATCCCAGCACTTTGGGAGGCCAAGGCAGGTGGATAGCCTGAGGTCAGGAGTTCGAGACCAGCCTGGCCAACATAGTGAAGCCCTGTCTCTACTAAAAATACAGAAAATTAGCTGGGCGTGATGGTGGGCACGTATAATCCCAGCTACTTGCGAGGCTGAGGCAGGAGAATTGCTTGAACCCAGGAGGTAGAGGTCGCAGTGAACTGAGATTGCGCCATTGCACTCCAGCCTGGGCGACAAAAGCGAAGCTCCGTCTCAAAAAAAAAAAAAAAAAAAAAGGCTGCTATGAGACAGCATTGGCTACTTCCAGTGGCGTGAGTCCCACGTTGCTGGGAGTATTTAACAAAGCAGAGGTTGTGCCACTGCCCAGGAGAGCTACTGGAGAGATTGTTCACTCACAGGGTTTGGAAGGCAGGATTGACTAGATGACTATGAGTCATTTCTGACCCTAAAACCCTGTAATTTTACAATGGGTTCAGAGACCCACTCATGAGCGTATAGTAGGTGCTCAGTCAAGGATTTGCTGACCCAGATGATCATGAATGATCCTCCTAGGCCTAAGTCTTGTGCCACCTCCCAGGTGCCAAGCCCTTTAACCACAAGGAAGCAGGTGTCTCATCCCTGGCAACAACTCTGTTGATTAGGAGGCAAGCCTGCCTCTCCCTGGGCTGACATTTCCATACCCAAACATCAACAACCAAATATGAGAACTGGCCCTTGGAGAGCCTGGCCCTGCGTGGGAACCACCAGTCATGGTTCCAGGAGCCTCAGCGCTTCTCGCCCTGGGCCCTGTACCACCTCTCCCCGGAAGCCTCTGCCTCAGCAGCCCCTACCCTTTGCATGCCTCACTGACTGGCTATTTACACAACTTGGGCAATGACGCTGGGGCCAGGCTCATTCCAGGGTGGCAGCTTTCTGCACGCCACATCCTGGAGCGAGGGGAACCCCCAGAGAGGATGGTTACTCAACAGCATCTGTAAACCATCCCACTGATTCACCCATAAGCCTTCCAGGGAGCCAGCGAGGCTGAGCCAGCTTTGCTTTTGCAGAATGAGGGACTGTACTGTGGACTCGAGCTGTCTCTAGAACACACACAAATCACATATGAGGCCCTTAGAGCTGGCTACAACCCAAAGTAAATGAGTCCAACTTCTAACAGAGTGCAGCCTGCCACGGTGAGAGTCATGGAGACCGACCCTTGGCACACTAAAAGTGTGGACCGAGGACAGTGCCTGTGGACTGAGGCCAGTGCCATCTAAGAGTCGCCCTCCCTTCCATACATGTGTACCTTACCACCACGAGACATGCCCCCGCTCAGCAATGACCTAGCAAGGAAACTGAGGCTCACAGAGGTGAAGTGTCTGCTCTAAGTTCGTGAATACCAACTTAGAATTGGTGGAGCTGGGAACAGAACCTAGGTCTTCGGACCTGACGTTGGCCTCGTGGGTGGGCCCCACAGTCAGGACAAGAGGGGTGGGGGCTCTGCAGAAGGATGGGGCTGCGGGTGGACAATCGGGGCCTTTTCTAGGCGTGGGCCATGGAAGTCCAGCTGCTGGATCGAAATCCCATGAGCTGAGCCTGCCCCTATGGATCACAGGTCAGAGACATGTCTTCAGAAACCAGTTGGGGAAGCCAGGGCTGGGGCAGGCCAGGACCAATCCACACCAGAGGCACAACAGCAGTTCCCAGGGAAGAACTCTCAAGGGCAAGGGCCAGCCAGGCTAGGGTAAAATCCTGCCAGGGTCGCACCCACTTAGCTGCTGGGGACGGGGCCCAACTGGTCACAGAGCCTTTCAGGTGGGGCCAGCTGAGGGGTAGGCCACAGAAGAGAGCTGCCTCCCTACCGGGGAGCCCAGCACTGGCGCTCCCTGCTTGTCCCACATCTGTGTCATCAGTCGCCGTGGTTAACAAGGCTCCCCGTGCCTGCCACGTGCCGGTCACTGAAAGGCAAGAGGGATGGGATTTGCCCATTGTCTTCCAGACGGGTTTCCTCTGGGTGCAGAGTTAGACAACATCTGCCTCCCCTCCATGGGTGGGGATATTCCCTCCCTGCTCCTTTCCTTTCTTCCTTCCCTTCCTTCCTTCCTCCCTCCCTCCCTTCCTCCTTCCTTCCTTCCTTCCCTTCCTCCATCCCTCCTTCCCTTACTTCCTCCCTCCTTCCTCCCCTCCTTCTTTACTTCCTTCTGTCCTTTAGAGTATTATCCTTTTGCATGTCTTGACCACAATTTCTGTCTGTTGATGGACATTTGGGTTGTTTCTAGTTGGGGCTACTGCAAATGAAACTTCTGGGAACATCAGTGTACCAGTCTTTGCATGGACATAAGCTTTCATATCTTGGTAAACGCTTGGGAGTGGAAAGTGGCTGGGTTATAGGCCAGGTGTAGATTGGACCTGACTGTTCTCCAGAGTGGTTGTACCTTTCCACATCCGCCAGCAGCGGATGAGGGCTCCAGTTGCTCTCCATCCTCGCCTACACTTGATCTACTTGGCCCTTTGAAGTTGTGTGTGCTTCTGTTTCAGAACAGAAACAGTTGAGTGTGCTTCTGTGCTGCACGTGAAGATGCTGAGTCTTCGTTTGCTCATCCTGCACGAGCTACCTGGGATCTCTGCACTCCCAGACCCTCCAGCTCCTGCTCACAGCCCACTCCTCAGTGCTTTGCCCTTTCTTATACCTTATCTTCTCATTGACTCTTTCCCCTCTGCCCGTAAACTCAGCCCATTCTAAATAAGCCCTCCCTGGGCCGCACCTCTGCAGCAGTCTCCAGCGATGGCTCTGCTGCTAGATCTGATGAGCAGACGCCATGTGCCTCAGCCCCATCCTGCAGGCACGCCTGCCTCCCGACCCTCTCTTCTATGCTGCTTCCATGGTGTGGCTCTCCCCTTCCCATCCCGCCCCCCTTTTTGATGGGGTGCCATTGACTGCCCTCTGTTCCTCTCACTGTCAAGGTTCCTCCTGAGTGACCCACTCGCTCCCTGGCTGTCACCTCCACATTCACAACCCAAACCCCCATTTCCAGCCACGGCTGAACTTTGCACATCAGCCTCCTGGAAAGTCCTGACAGCAGGTCCCCGGGAGCTTTGCTTTCAGCCCTTCAGCCTGGGGGTCCATCCTACATGTTCCCTCCCCACATTCAGATGCTGCAAATCGAACAGGGGGGCTGGTCCAGAGTCCTGCTCCCACCTCCATCTGCTCCCACCCCAGTCCTGCCAATTTTACTTTCTGAATCTTACCCGACCTCCCGGCCCACCCAACCCTGGTCCCCACGCTGTGAAATGAACTTTCTTTTTTCTTTTTTCTTTTTTTGAGATGAAGTCTTGCTCTTGTCGCCCAGGCTGGAGTGCAATGGCATCATTGGAACCTCCGCCTCCCAGGCTCACTGGAACCTCCGCCTCCCAGGTTCAAGC
>NW_012107808.1:3384685-3387723 GCF_000951045.1 Mandrillus leucophaeus | reverse complement strand
GCCAGCCGGTGATCCTCAACTCATTTAGTGTGTTTATAATTCAAAGATTATGCTGTTTCTTTCTCTTCTCCATGCTGCCATGTATCATTGAAAAGAGCTTTGGCAGTAGCTTTGACCATTAGTAAATGAAAAGAACAGGGCTGGGTGTGGTAGCTCACACCTGTAATCCCAGTACTTTGAGAAGCTGAGGCAGGAGGATCGCTTGAACCCGGGAGTTCGAGATCAGCCGGGACAATGTAGTGAGGCCCTGTCTCTACTAAATAATAAATAAATAAATAAATAAATAAAAAGAATAGTCAAACATTATGAAAGCGATTGCACTATTTTATAATTAATTTCTTATTCTACATCAAGCATGTGGAACTGAGGCCTTCATAAGCATTATCTTAAGACACTAAGACACTGCGAGAAGTAGGTGTCATTATTATTCCCATTTCAGAGCAGCTAAAACTGAGGCTCAGATGCTAGGAAATGTGTCAGAGTCTCCGCCAGTAGGTGGCAGAGCTATTTAACTGCACAGCCTGCAGGTGTAATTTAACCAGTGACAGTGTGAGACTGACCCTGGACCCCTGGCGCTGGTCAGAGGAGCCGGTGGACACCGAGCACCCTGGGTCGCCTTACCTTGGGAGTCAGTGAGGCTGCACACACCACATTCCCTGCAATGATCCTGCTAAGAACGGGAGCCCAAGGTGCCAGCCGGCCACGGCAAGACAGGGCCCGCCAAGTGTTTGGAAGAGGCGGCAGCGATGAGTCACCATGCGCCACGGGCCGGGCCGGGGCCGGGCCGGGGCGTTGTCTGGGTGGGTGACAGGCAGCCCGGTGTGTGGGCTGTGACGTAACAGGCCTGCTGCAGCTGCTGGGTGGCAGGAGACTCACTCTCCTCTGTCATGGCTTTGAATCGCCTCTGCTGCGGGAGGGGCATGGGGACGGCACAGCTCCTTCTCCAGCCCACAGCCGAGACAGCCGGCCAGGCCCAGAGGCCCACCAGCCGCTCCTTGACCTCCACGCACAGCCACCCGCCCTTCATCTTCACCTTGGACCTAGCGGGGATGGGGGGAACTGCAGAGGATGCCCCTGGCACAGAGCTTGGTGTAGAGAGAGAAGGAAATTCAAGGCAGACCCAGGACCCCAGTGCCTGAGGAAGGGCAAATGCAGCAGGAGCTGCTTCTTTTGACCTAAGAAAGAGAAGGAGGTAAAATGAGAAAGTGATCCTTCGTTGAGTACCTATGGGGTCGCGGGTGCAGTGTTAAGTCTCATGATAGCCTGGTAAGATGGGCCTCTTTCATTCATTCATCGATTCATTCAAATATTTCTAAGCACTTCTGGCCAGGCGCGGTGGCTCATGAGTGTAATCCCAGCATTTTGGGAGGCTGAGGCGGGAGGATCACTTGAGGTCAGGAGTTTGGGACCAGTCTGGCCAACATGGTGAAACCTTGTCTCTACTAAAAACACAAAACTTAACTGGATGTGGTGGCGCACGCTTGTAATCCCAGCTATTCAAGAGGCTGAGGCAGGAGAATCGCTTGAATTCGGGAAGCGGAAGTTGCAGTGAGCCGAGATCGCGCCACTGCATTCCAACCTCGGCAACCAAGCGAGACGCCATCTCAAAAAAATAAAAAGAAAGAAACAAACAAAAAGCCCAAATATTTCTGGGCACTTCCTTGGTCCCTCCACTGTTATTATCCTTGTTTTACAGGTAAGGAAACTGAGGCTCAAACAGACCATTTGACTCCCCCAAGTAAGGCTGGATCTAGCTCTTACAGTTGATTTATGTGAATCAGAAGGTACACCTCTGGGAAGATGCAACCCCGACCAGGGCACACAGCTTAGCAAGTGGGGAGTCCTTGGCCAGACACCCCTAGCTGTGTGTTCCTGACCAACGACTGGCAGATGGTACCACCTGGGCCCTTGGGGTCCTAATCACGCACTCTCTCTCCCAGGCCATACACACTCCCTCTACCAGCAAAGGTCTCACGGGGTGAGGTCACCTTCGGGGGATCTTTGGCAAACTCTATGAACTAAAATGGAAGTTTCTTGTCTTAAACGGAGGCTGGAAGAGCTCTTAGGAAACGGTGAGTGAGCCAAGAGCCCAGGAGAACTGTGAACTGCAGCCAATGGCCTGATCAAACTCAGTGGATGGAACGGGTAGGACGTTGGTCCTGCACTGTGCGGGGGAGCGCTGCGTGGGCAGCACTCAAGATGGAAGCCGCTGCGCCAGTCAGCCGCGCGAGTCCTGATTTCTAGTACTTGAAATGTTTTGTGGAAAAGGGTAGCGGTTGTTCTAGGTACTGGCGTACACTGCTAAGGGCAGATTTTAAAGTTTCCAGCTAGAACAGTTGAGAATTGAAAGAGTCTGCCTTACATGTAGTGAGGTATTCAAGCAAGGGCTGGCTAGCCACCTGTTCAGGCCAAGTTAGTCTGGATTGCATAGTGGCTAGGGGACTTTCCAGGGATAATACTCAGGATTCTGATTTGTTTGACAAACTCATTTAGGTTACTGCATTAAGCCACTCTATTAGCATCCTGTAACATGCAAAGGAAATCACCGTATTCAGTTCTTCAGTGCGTCCAGGAGCCCAGAGAGCCAGCCAGGCCCCTGAAGAAGGAAGTGAAGGATGGAGTGAGGCAGGTCTGCAGGTTCAAGGAAGAAGCCAGTGCTCCTGGGAGTTGTCACCCCACTCCAGCTGGTTTGCATAGGAGCCACAGGCAGTTCCTTGGCCCTGGCCCAGCTTCCAGCCACTTCTGGCCACCCCATGGCTCTAGGCAGTGGGCACAGAGTCTGGGGCGGAAGTGGAAGGGCAGTCAGCCAGTCTGTGACTGGAGAGTACCAGCTCATCTGCACTGGTCGTTACAATAGGGTCATGCTTCAGCACCAGTTGGCAGAGCTGCGGCTGCCCAGCCTCCAAGATTCTGCAAATAGAGGAGGCCTGGGACCAAGGGTCTCTCTGATACTGGCCCGACAATCAGCAGGCTCATCACTGTAAGCAAAAGCCCCTCGAGGGGGCCGAACACCCGTGCAGAGGTACACCTGTGTATGC
>NW_012107808.1:3382568-3383352 GCF_000951045.1 Mandrillus leucophaeus | reverse complement strand
ATCCACCTGCCTTGGCCTCCCAAAGTGCTGGGATTACAGGCATGAGCCCGGCAAAATGAATTTTCTAAAGCATGAGTCTGACTGCAAACCTTTCTGTCACCTGTTTGAGTCTCCTGGGGCTCTTTCTCAGCCTCCAGGTAAATGCCAGCTACACAGGCTGGCCTTACTACCACCTGCTACCTGCCACCTGCCACCCACCCAGCTTTGTCACCTGCCACCTCTGGCGTCACACGGCACCCTGAGTCCAGAACTTCTCAGGCCATGTGCAAGTGCCAGGGACCTCCACTCTGAAATGCCCCTCCCACTTCTATGCCTGCCTACCCTGAACTTGGCTTCCGACCACGCAGACACCCTCCCTCTCGGAAGACCCCTCTTTTGAGCTCATCTCCAAAAGAGATGTTATGCGTCCCCCTCACATTGAACAAGAAGCACATGCAAGGCTGGGCCTCCCTTGCCCTCAGTTTTGATTTCCCAGCCTGGCAGAGAGTAAGTCCTCATTAAGATTGCTGTGAAACCTACCCCACTTCGGCCAGCGAGTGTGGGAGTGTCCAGAGTCAATCAGTCTGCCTCGCACGCACCATGATTTTATTTAACTGTTTTATTGTGGAAATGTCAAACATACACAAAGTAAACAGTAAACACAAACAAAGATCAAATAGTATAATGAACCTGCATGCTTCCCACCCAGCTTTAATAACCTTCACCTTTTGCCACTTTTATTTTTTATTTTTATTTATTTATTTATTTTATTTATTTATTTTTTGAGACGGAGTCTCGCTCTGTC
>NW_012107808.1:3363254-3381108 GCF_000951045.1 Mandrillus leucophaeus | reverse complement strand
AGAGAAGGAAATTCAAGGCAGACCCAGGACCCCAGTGCCTGAGGAAGGGCAAATGCAGCAGGAGTTGCTTCTTTTGACCTAAGAAAGAGAAGGAGGTAAAATGAGAAAGTGATCCTTCGTTGAGTACCTATGGGGTCGCGGGTGCAGTGTTAAGTCTCATGATAGCCTGGTAAGATGGGCCTCTTTCATTCATTCATCCATTCATTCAAATATTTCTAAGCACTTCTGGCCAGGCGCGGTGGCTCATGAGTGTAATCCCAGCATTTTGGGAGGCTGAGGCGGGAGGATCACTTGAGGTCAGGAGTTTGGGACCAGTCTGGCCAACATGGTGAAACCTTGTCTCTACTAAAAACACAAAACTTAACTGGATATGGTGGCGCACGCTTGTAATCCCAGCTATTCAAGAGGCTGAGGCAGGAGAATCGCTTGAATTCGGGAAGCGGAAGTTGCAGTGAGCCGAGATCGCGCCACTGCATTCCAACCTCGGCAACCAAGCGAGACGCCATCTCAAAAAAATAAAAAGAAAGAAACAAACAAAAAGCCCAAATATTTCTGGGCACTTCCTTGGTCCCTCCACTGTTATTATCCTTGTTTTACAGGTAAGGAAACTGAGGCTCAAACAGACCATTTGACTCCCCCAAGTAAGGCTGGATCTAGCTCTTACAGTTGATTTATGTGAATCAGAAGGTACACCTCTGGGAAGATGCAACCCCGACCAGGGCACACAGCTTAGCAAGTGGGGAGTCCTTGGCCAGACACCCCTAGCTGTGTGTTCCTGACCAACGACTGGCAGATGGTACCACCTGGGCCCTTGGGGTCCTAATCACGCACTCTCTCTCCCAGGCCATACACACTCCCTCTACCAGCAAAGGTCTCACGGGGTGAGGTCACCTTCGGGGGATCTTTGGCAAACTCTATGAACTAAAATGGAAGTTTCTTGTCTTAAACGGAGGCTGGAAGAGCTCTTAGGAAACGGTGAGTGAGCCAAGAGCCCAGGAGAACTGTGAACTGCAGCCAATGGCCTGATCAAACTCAGTGGATGGAACGGGTAGGACGTTGGTCCTGCACTGTGCGGGGGAGCGCTGCGTGGGCAGCACTCAAGATGGAAGCCGCTGCGCCAGTCAGCCGCGCGAGTCCTGATTTCTAGTACTTGAAATGTTTTGTGGAAAAGGGTAGCGGTTGTTCTAGGTACTGGCGTACACTGCTAAGGGCAGATTTTAAAGTTTCCAGCTAGAACAGTTGAGAATTGAAAGAGTCTGCCTTACATGTAGTGAGGTATTCAAGCAAGGGCTGGCTAGCCACCTGTTCAGGCCAAGTTAGTCTGGATTGCATAGTGGCTAGGGGACTTTCCAGGGATAATACTCAGGATTCTGATTTGTTTGACAAACTCATTTAGGTTACTGCATTAAGCCACTCTATTAGCATCCTGTAACATGCAAAGGAAATCACCGTATTCAGTTCTTCAGTGCGTCCAGGAGCCCAGAGAGCCAGCCAGGCCCCTGAAGAAGGAAGTGAAGGATGGAGTGAGGCAGGTCTGCAGGTTCAAGGAAGAAGCCAGTGCTCCTGGGAGTTGTCACCCCACTCCAGCTGGTTTGCATAGGAGCCACAGGCAGTTCCTTGGCCCTGGCCCAGCTTCCAGCCACTTCTGGCCACCCCATGGCTCTAGGCAGTGGGCACAGAGTCTGGGGCGGAAGTGGAAGGGCAGTCAGCCAGTCTGTGACTGGAGAGTACCAGCTCATCTGCACTGGTCGTTACAATAGGGTCATGCTTCAGCACCAGTTGGCAGAGCTGCGGCTGCCCAGCCTCCAAGATTCTGCAAATAGAGGAGGCCTGGGACCAAGGGTCTCTCTGATACTGGCCCGACAATCAGCAGGCTCATCACTGTAAGCAAAAGCCCCTCGAGGGGGCCGAACACCCGTGCAGAGGTACACCTGTGTATGCAGATGGACGGCCTTCTTTCTGGCCACCCAGTCTCCCTTGGTCTGGGCCGATGTGGAGGACACAGGTGAAGTGTAGGGAGAATGTGGCAGGGCCCAGTGTGCAGCCAGGCCTAGGTGGGGGCTCTGGCTGCCCTGTTTAGGACCACTATGGGGACCTTGGGTGCATCACGCCCCCATCAGCACATGTGAACAGTAGCATCACAAGTGCAGGGCTGGCATGAGGGTGCTCAGCTGCTGGCTTCCAATCCTCGTGGTGCAGCCTCGGCCATATCACTTAACTTCAGTGTGCCTCAGTTTCCACAGCTGTAATGTGGAGTGGCACTTTTCTCAGGGTTGCCGTGAACCTTAAATGAGATAGTTTCTGCAATGAGCTCTGGAGCGCCAAGCACAGCGCTCAATAAAAGTTAATTATTATTATTTGGCACGGGACCTGTTAGCTATTAGATGCTCAATTAACTTTCCTCTCCTTCCCAGCCCCGGGGACTCACGAGCCCGGGGGGGAGCCAGGCCTGTATGGTGAGCACCTCATTAGTCACAGCCCTGAGTGGAGACTCCAAACCTCTGGGCGGAGACTCTTCCCTCCCTCCAGGGCAGCAACGTATCCATCTCCGAGTCCCCACAGACCTGGCAGAGCCCCAGCCCCAACAAGTCAACGCCTTCTTCCTTCCTCCCAGCTCTGCTGTTGTGTCTGTGACACACACACACAGACGCCAGTGAGCACCTCCCCACCTTGGCTCCCTTTCTCCTGTGGGTGCCTCCCGGTCCCTCCTCCCCTGCCCGAGGTCCGAAGGTGGGAATCTCCGAGGCTCCTCTTTATCAGGTGGAAGATGCCGCAGGGTGAGGGCTGAGTTGCACAGGACAGGCCCGGCCCCCGTTCACTTTTCTGCCCACCCTCCCACTTCTGTGTGGTCCCCCAGTCTTCCAGGACTGGAGGCTGCAGGTTGGGCATGGCCAGCACGGGCTGCATCCGGGCCAATGGGGAGGTGGGACCGGAGGCCCTTGGGACTTCAGGCTGTCTCTGACTCTCTCACTGGAGTCTGGGTGGGAAATTGGAAGTTAGGACAGGCACAGGCTCTATTTTTGCCCCACTTGAAGGGTTGCCTGGGAGGGTGGGCGGTGGGGCATGCTTCCCAACAAAACAGCTGAGACCCTGCCCTCGAAGGAACAGCTGCTGGCGGCTGGTACCTACCAGGCAGGGAGCCCCAGCTGTACCATTAGGGGCTTTGACACCCCCAGGAGGAGGTGGGAGGAACACTTGTACCCTCCATGGGCACAGCTGGCCTACAAGCTGTAGACAGGAGAATCCACGAGACCCCGGGCCTGCCCTCCACCCCTGACGGCCCCGGGGCTCCTCTCGGCTCTGCAGGAAGAGGACTGGGCAGACCTAGGGCAGGGGCAGGGCCTCTGATTCTGGCTTCTGTGTCTTGCCACAGGGAAGGATTTGGCTCCTCCAGCCACAGGTGAGTTCCTTCGGCTCCCCTCAGTGCACCTGCCCTGGTCCGCCTCCTCCCACCCCCACCATGTGGTGGAAGTGGACACCCATGCTGGACTCCTCAGGCACCTGCCCTGGCAGCCAGCCTCCTTCCCTCCACTGGGCCTGTGGACACGATCACGCAGAAGCTTCTCCCCAGCTCTGACCCCTCCTCCACCGGCCTTTCTTCCCCCTGCTGCTGCCCAGCCTCCTCCCTCAGTGGCAGTGGCACCGAGCCATCCGGCGGACCTTGCTCAGATCTTGCCCCACTCTGCCCAACTCACTCAGTGGCCCATGTCAGCCCCTTGCCTCCACTGCCCCCTTAATTATTGATGTCCCCAGAGATAAGCCCAGGCACTCTCGGGGTATCAAATGCCACATGGACACAGTGACACCAAGTATGGCTCTTTCCAGACCACTCCATACCCTGCCCAAGCTCTCGACCCATGAATCCACGTATCGTCATTTCAGTGAGCGTCCCATGCCTCACCTGCAGCTACACCGCGAAACAGCACCGCCTTTTCAAGCCCCCTCCAGGGACTTGCGCTTGCACTCTGGGACCCTCAGGCCCCCCGCCGCCACGTACCCCTCCACCCCAACACCTGACGGGCCTCTGAGTCCTGTCATCCACCAATCACTCCCGGATTCAGCCTCCTTTCTGTCTGCCCTCGTTCAGACTTCTCCATTTCATGCCTGTCCTGGGTTCAGCCCCTTGCAGCCTACAGAAGAATCTCGAATGTGCAGAACCACCTTTCAAGTCTGGCTTCTGTGTCTTCTTGCCACAGGGAAGGATTTGGCTCCTCCAGCCACAGTCCGTGGCAAAGGTCCAGTTCCTCGGCAGGCCTCAGCCCCAGCAGCCTGGCCTGGCCTCCATGCCATCTCTCCCCCTCCTCCTTTAAGCCCTGAATGCCCGCCTGCCAACACCCCCTCTGGGACAGGCCGCACTCTCTGCCTGGGATGGCCTTCCTGCCTGGGCAGCCTGCCTGGAGAGCACCTCTTCACGCCTCAAATCCCCTCCTCCTACAGCTCTGCAAGACCAGTGGGTCACTGTCTCCTGTGCGCCCACTGTCCTCAGGATTCTCTCCACCGAGACACGTGTCTCGGCACTAGAGTCTCTTCCCACGCTGTTCCAGGGCCGTTTGAGGTGGCAGCGTGTCTGCCCCTGCTCCGTGTCCCCCAGCCCTGGGCATGACCCAGCACACAGGTCAACTGTGATTGATAGCCTAGAGTCTCAGCTGCAGACAGAATGGGGGTCCAGAGAGGGAACCAGGGGTCAGGCAGCAGGAAGAATTCCACCCCTCACAATGAGGAGCCTGAGAACTTGGGCAAACCTGCCCAGGGCAGCTGTTAGTGTTCAGGTTAATTAGTGAACTCTGTCAAGCACTTTGAACATGAAACGTGCTACATAAATGCTAAGTATTATTATTAAAAAGTAAGAAGTTCTCTAATATACCAGACTGGAGAGCCCCAGACTAGTCTAAATAAAATGAAAGAATACAGAAAATGAAGCAATTAAAAGGAATTATTTTGGGAGTTGCAAAAAGATGAAAGTACCGAATGGCTGCATTTTGTGCTGGCTTTTGTGAGCGCCTCCCCTGCCTGTCCTCTGCCTCAGCTGCCTCTGTCTGAGATCTGGTTCCCATGGTGGCAGGGGAACCATGAGGTGGTCAGTGTTAGGGCCAGGGCTCTGGGGGTCTGGGAAGAGCCAGGGAACCAAGGGACAGAGAACGTGCGATTGGAAGGGGCTGGTCTAGAGAAACTGCTGGGCTTGGAGGTTGATGGGCTGGTTGCAGCCTCTACACCAGTTGTGTGGCCGCCCCTCAGAGCCTTATTTTCCCCACATGTAAAACTGAAGGGCAGATGCAAGTCTACACTTTGCACAACTTGCCAGAGAATTCCAAACAGAGGCAGTGGAAGGCGGTGGAAAGACGTGGCGTCAGGCCTCTGTCCTTATGAGCTAGGTGACCCCACCTAGGACAGGTGCTCCCTCCAAGCCTCAGTTTCTTCATCTGCCAAATGGGGCTACTATCGTGCCCCTCACATAATTGCTGTGGCTAAGAGATAATAATGAGCTCCAGAAGCACAGGGAGACACAACGGCTGGAGATATCCTTCAAGCATGAATGCTACTACCATTTCGGATTTCTCTTTTCCCTTTCTAGAGCTCTCTCGGAGACAAAGACCAGGGTTCAAACCCCAGGCCTCCCTTACAGCCTCTCCCAACTGCTTGTAAAGAATGAGATAAAATCTCCTACCACAGGGCTGGGCACGGTGGCGAGTGCCTGTAATCCCAGCACTTTGGGAGACCAAGGCAGGTGGATGAGGCCAGGACTTTGAGACCAGCCTGGGCAACATGGTGAAACTCTGTCTCTACTAAAAATACAAAAATTAGCTGGGCATGGTGGTGCACACCTGTGATCCCAGCTACTCGGGAGGCTGAGGCACGAGAATCGCTTGAACCCAGAAGGCAGAGGCTGCAGAGAGCCGAGATCGCGCCACTGCACTCCAGCATGGATGACAGAGTGAGACTCTGTCTCAAAAAAAACAAAACAACAACAACAAAACAACTCCCACCCCAGAGCTCTGCTGCCCAAGGGGTAGCAAGAAGCTTCAAGGTGAGTGATGTGGGGAAATCAATTTGCCTCCGGACTCTGGGCCTTGGTGGGCTTGTCCGTAAAATGGGCGCTTTGGACCAGACTCTGTTCCGGTCCACCCAGACCCTAACCTCATCTGTAGTTTGCCTCGATCTCTAGCTCAGACGGCCAGAGTCCTGGGGCGGCTGGGCCCGTATTGACCTCCCTTCTGGCCAGTGTAGGTTTTCACAAGTGTTTCCAGAACGTGGATCCCAGGTTGGTCGCTGGAGCCTCTGTGACTGCAGAAGGTGGCTTTCTCCCAGGAGTGCTCACGGGGCCCCCCTGGAGCCTCCAACAGTCAGTTGAGGTGGGACTGGGGGTCACACAGGGAGGGGCTACCAGGACGGGAGCACCGAACTCCCCCAGCAGTTGGTCCCTGACCGGCTCCTGGAAACCTGCGCCTCAGCCTGGACTCTGCCTTGGGCCTTTTCACGAGGGCCCTGTGGGGCTGCGGCCTCCTGCCTGGATCCCACCTGAGAGGTGCCCGGGTTTCTCTTGCCTGTCCTCCCTGGAGGTGGACAGTGGACTGGGCCTGGGCTTTGCTCCTCCTTACGGAGGGGGCTCAGGTTGGAGTGCTCAAGGTCGTCACTGTCCCTCCCATTAGCCCCCGCTGGAAGGCAGGCCAGCAGGAGTCCTCTTACTGAACAAAAGGGGAAACTGAGGTTCAGTGAGGCGACTGATTGGTCCTTGGACTTCTGAGGTGGACCCTTCCGCTTGGAGAGCGCCTGCCCACAGCCCACTCCAGGTCTGAGGCTCCTGGCCGCCCACCCCTGCAGGGTGCCTGTGGCTGTGGGCCTCCCGGGAGGCCAGAGGGGGCCGCTTGTGAGCAAAACTTCCATCTGGGCCCCTAGGCTCACTAGGACACTGTAGAACAGCTGCCACACACAGCCATGAAGCCAGGCAAAAGTGAGAGGGCTGTGCATGGTCTCACTGGCCTGGCCGCTCCATCACAAGCTTTGCCTGTACCTGGGCAAGCCTGTCAAGGGACACACAGGTCACCTCCTCAGCCCCCCGTGGGTCCCCTTTTTAAAGGGAAGAAAAATGGGCAGAATTTCTAAGGAGTAGATTTCACTGGGGGAGTTTAAGGGATACTCTGTGAATGAGACTCTTCCACAGAACTTCTGGTTTGAATTATCACATTTAGATCCAAGAGCTCAAGGAATCTGAGGCTATGTGGCCATTAGGGATCACCTACTCTAGTAATTCCAAAGCCAGGAATGGGGCAGTCATGAAAATACAGATTCTGAGCCCAGCCACGGGCCCCTGAGTGAGAATCTCTAGGGTTAGGACAAAGGAACCTGGCCTTGTAACAGAAGTCCCAGAAGGGCCAGGCACGGTGGCTCACACCTGTCATCCCAGTACTTTGGGAGGTTGGGGCGGGTGGATCACCTGAGCTCAAGAGTTTGAGACCAGCCTGGCCAACATGGTGAAACCCCGTCTCTACTTAAAAAAAAAAAAAAATCAGCCAGGTGTGGTGGCCGGTGCTTGTAATCCCAGCTACTCAGCAGGCTGAAGCAGGAGAATCGCTTGAACCTGGGAGGCGGAGGTTGCAGTGAGCCGAGATCCAGCCACTGCATTCCAGCCTGGGCGACAGAGCGAGACTCCGCCTCAAAAAGAAAAGAAAAGAAAAGAAAAGAGAAAAGAAAAACAACAAAGTTCCCGAAGGGGGCCTGTCAGGTCACTGGTTCCTGAGGACTGCTCATTTAATCTGAGGCCTGCGCCTTATAGAGCGGCCCCGTAACCCCTGCAGAGCACAGAGCTGAAGTCCCATAGCCTGCGCAAAGCACAGAGCTGATGTCCGGCGTGGCTTCGTTACCAGCATGCTATGATTTCTGCACCTGCATCCCACCTGCCACACTCCCCTGCACTCAGGGGGTCCATGGCATTGCCAGGGCTGGCCCACAGGCCCAGCCTGACTCCAGAGGTGCAAAGCACCATGAAATTCCATAGTCCGTAGACATTTACTGGCGACCCGCTGTGTGCCGTGGGCCCTGTCCATGGCCAGGGAGTCAGCGGAGGCTTCTCTTAGAGAAGTAGCCCCAGAAGGGTCTTGCTGAGCGGGCAGAACTTTACTGCTGCTGTGATCTGGATGTTCTGGGAATAGTGAGATAGAACTGTGGACAGGGAGAAACGCTTCTAAATGTCCTCTATTAGTGAGAGTCTGGTTTGGTTACTGCATGTAGCAATTACTCATATTTGTTGAACACAAGAAAGAATGAACAAAGCTGGAAGGGTAAGTTGGGGGCAGGTCATGGGAGGTTTTGAAACACCCAGCCAAAGAGCTTGAACTTCATTCCTTGCAGACAATGAAGAGCTCTGGGGGATGGGTTGAACCAACCTTGTCTATGCTTTCCGAAGATCATGCTGGCAGTTGCAGTGTGGTGCACAACGGCGTGTGCTGAGTGGAATGAGTGATACAGGCACCCCGACCCTGTGGGAACCCTGTGGCTTCCAGGGGCCCAGGAACCAACCTCAAGGTTCTCACCAGCAGGGGCTGAGGCCAGCACCATTGGCTTCAACTTGGTGGAGCACAGGGCTGACTCACAAGGGTCTCCAGGACCCAGAGACTGCCTGGGAAAGGGCATCTTTCACCGCTGCACCTGTTCCCAGCTGCACCTGTTCCCAGCTGAAGGTAGCTTGAGGAGCTTGTCCCCAGACTCAGCCTTGTTGGAGCCTCCGGGGGCCCCACTGTCACTGGGCCCCAGAAAACCTGGGCCAAGACTTCCATTTCAAACAGCCATCGAGCAAGTGCAGTCAAATAAACGCCCTCACACCAGCCAGTGGGATCGCAGAGTGGTAAAGTCCTTCTAGAAAGGAATCAGTGTTTACATGCTTTCACCCAGGAAACTTCTAGAAAGGAATTAGTGTTACATGCGTTCACCCAGGAAACCTGGTTTTTAAGACATCAATCTAATGAAATAATTAGATATAGATTTAGGGATAAAGATGTTCATGTAAGCATTGTTTATGATAATGAGGAACTAGGAAACCATCCAAATGTTTAACAATAGCACAATGGCTAAGTAAGTTGTATTCTTCAATACAGTGCAATGTTAAGCACTTACAAAACTGGGTTTTAAGCAGTATTTAACATTATGGGAAAAGCTTTAGGATAATTTTTTTTTTCTTTTTGAGATAGGGTCTCGTTCTATCCGCCAGGCTGGAGTGCAGTGGCATGATCTCTGCTCACTGCAACCTCCACCTCCCAGGCTCAAGCGATCCTCCCACCTCAGCCTCCTGAATAGCTGGGACTACAGGCATGCACCACCATACCCAGCTAATTTTTGTATTTTATTTGTAGACATAGGGTTTTGCCATGTTGTCCAGGCTGGTCTCAAACTCCTGAAAGAAAGAGATGGTCTAAATAGACTTGTAACATGTAAGAAAAAAAAAACTGTATTAATAATTTTATAACTCCCCACAAAGAAAAGTCTAGGCGCAGATAGCTTCACTGGTATATTCTGCCAAACATTAATGAAGAAATAAAACCAATACTTCACAAACTCTTTCAGAAAATAGTAGAGAAAGAATCACTTACCAACTCATTCTATGAAGTCAGTATTACCCTGATACCAAAACCAGGCAAGGGTATTACAAGAAAATAAAATTACAGAATATCTCTTATGACTATAGATGCAAAAGTCCTCCGCGAAATGCTAACAAACTCAATCCAACAACATGTAAAAGAATTATACATCATGACCAATTGGGATTTATCCCAGGAATGCAAGAAAATCAATTAATATAATACATCATATAGAATAAAGAACAAAAACCACATGGTCATTCCAATAGATGCAGGAAAATGCATTTGACAAAATTGAATGCCAACTCATTACAAAAACTCCTAAAAAACTAGTAATAGAAGGCCGGGCGCGGTGGCTCATGCCTGTAATCTCAGCACTTTGGGAGGCCAAGGCAGGCGGATCACAAGGTCAGGAGATCGAGACCACAGTGAAACCCCGTCTCTACTAAAAATACAAAAAACTAGCCGGGCGAGGTGGCGGGCGCCTATAGTCCCAGGTACTCAGGAGGCTGAGGCAGGAGAATGGCGAGCACCCGGGAGGCGGAGCTTGCAGTGAGATCGCGCCACTGCACTCCAGCCTGGGCAGCAGAGTGAGACTCCGTCTCAAAAAAAAAAAACAACAACAACAAAAAAAACTAGTAACAGAAGGAAACTTCAATTTAAAAAAAAAAGGTTTACTGAAAACCTCTAACTAACACCATTTTTCATAGTAAAAGACTGAGTGCTTTCTCCCTAAGATTGGTAACAAGGCAAGGATATTCACTCTCACCACCTCTATTCATCATTCTACTGGAAGTTCTGGCCAGTACAAACAGGCAAGTAAAAGAAAATGAATAGGATTGGAAAGAAAGAAGTCAAACTGCCTTAATTAGCAGGTAACATAATTTTGTATGTAGAAAATCGTAAAGAATACCCACACATGTACACAAGCATGCATATGCACAAACTACTAGAAGTAGTAAACAGGTTTAACAAGGTCATGGATTATAGATCAATATACAAAAATCAGGCTGGGAAAGGTGGCTCACGCCTGTAATCCCAGCACTTTGGAGGCAGAGGCAAGTGAATTGCTTGAGCTCAGGAGTTTGAGACCAGGCTGGGCAACATAGTGAAACCCTGTCTCTACAAAAAATACAAAAATTAACCAGGCATGGTAGCATACGCCTGTGGTACCAGCTAGTCAGGAGGCTGAGGTGGGAGAATTGCTTGAGCCTGGGAAAGTGGAGTTTACAGTGAGCCAAGATCATGCCACTGCACTCCATTCTGGGCAACAGAATGAGGCCCTATCTCAAACAAACAAACAAACAAAACCAAAACCCAAAATTAATTAACAAGCCAACCATAAAATAAGAAAGCAATTTAACTCACAATGGCATCAAAAGAACAAAACACTTAGGAATAAATTAAACATAGAAGCACGATACTTGTCCACCAAACACTATAAAACATCCTTGAGAGAAACTAAAGATTTAAATAAGTGAGGAGATATTCCATGTTCATGGATTGGAAGACTCAATGTGGTTATAATGGCAGTTCTCCTCAAAGTGATCTGTAGATACATTGTGATCATTATCAAAATCTCAGCAGGTATTTTTGCAGAAATTGACAAGCTAATTCTATAATGTATATGAAAATGCAAAAGACCCAGAATAGCCAAAACAATTTTGAAAAAGAAGAAAAGAGTAGGATAATTCACACTTTCTAATTTCAAAATTTATTGTAAACCTGTTGTAACAAAGACAGTGAAGTACTGGCATAAAGATACATATGCGTATGTGTATATGTATACACATACAAAAATATATACATAATATTATACATATACAGAACTGGATTAAGAATCCAGAAATAAAAGCTTACATTTATGGTTGCTTTTCAACAGAAGTACTGAGGCTATTCAATGGAGAAAAAGAATAGCTTTTTAACAAATGATGCTGGAATAATTGTATATCCACATGCCAAAAGAAGCATTCAGATCCTTACCTCACACCTTATAAAGAAATTAACTTACAATAGATCCTGGACCTAAGTGCAAGACCTTAAACTATAAAACTTTTAGGAAGAACATAGAATACAATCTTTATGACCTTGAGTTAGGCAGAGTTCTCAGATACCAAAAGTGCAAGTGGTAAAAGGAAAAAATTGATAAATTGGACTTCATCAAGATGAAAATCTTTTGTGCTTCAAAAGACACCATCAGGAAAATGGAAAGACAAGCCATAGACTGGTAGAAAATTTTTATAAAACATATACCCGATAAAGGACTTCTCCCCAGAATATGTGAAGCACTCTTACAACTCAATAAGAAGACACACAACCCAATTTTTAAAATAGACAAAATATTTGAATAGGCATTTTACCAAAAAATACAAATAAATGGCTAATACACGTATGATCAAAACCATTAGTCATCAGGGAAATGCATCTTAAAACAATAGTGAGATACCACTTCACACTGACTAGCATGTCCATAATCAAAATTGTACAGAAACCTCGAAAAAAATGGTATGTCAATTTCTTAAAAACTTAAGTGTAATTTTTCCATACAACCCAGGAATTCCCCGCCCCCCGCCCCCCGGGAAGCTACCCAATGGAAATGAAAAGATCTGGCCATACAAAAAGTTGTACACAGATTGTTACAGCAGTATTATTCATAATAGCCAAAAAATTCAAATGTTCATCAACTGATGAGTATATAAACAAAATGTGATACATAGAGATGTATCCCAGAATTGTATTCGAGAAGAAAAAGGAACAAACTGATACATGTGACAACATGGATGAACCTCGACAAACACCATAGTGAGTGAAATATGCCAGACACAGAAGACTTCGAGTGATATGAAATGTCCGGAAAGGCCAAAACTCTAGAGACAGTAAGCAGGTCAGTGGCTGTCTGGGGCTTATGGGAACAGGGATGGACTGCCAGTGGGCAGGAGGGATCTTTTTGGGGTGATGAAAATGTTCTAAAACTGGATTGTGGTGATGGTTGCATAACTGTAAATTTGCCAAAAATCATTAAATTATGCACATAAAACAAGTGCCTTTTTCACTAGATGTAAATCATACTTCATTAACGCTACTAAAACTATATTCATCCTGCTCTAGAATTGATGGTCTCAGATGGTGAACAAAGGTGAATAAATAGGGACACTTAAATTGGGAGCCTTTCTTACAACGTTGATGGTTGTTTGTTTGTTTCCCCAAGTTTTCTTCTCCACTGAAATGCCACACCAATGCTTGGATTTATAAGGTGGCCTAGACCAATGTGTAGGTGTTCTCTTTTCTTTTCTTAAAACTGTCCTTGAGAAAATAAATGGTAATGGAGAGAACTACTTAACAAGGTTCTGGTTTCTCTTGCAACACAGTAGCTAAACTTGTCTGCCTTTATGTGCATTTGTGTAGGAATCAGCTTGATAGACGGTATCTTTCCCCATCGTGGACAATATTAGCACCTGCAGAGAAATGACAGCTTGATCTTGGTTTCAAGCCCATCTCCCATCAGTCCTAGTCCCTGTTCAGCCACACAGGGGTGTTGGTTTATGCATGCTGCAGCAGTGGGCGTAATGAATAATTTACCCAGTGGACAAAAGGTGTATACCAAGTGAATTTAAATAATTGGTGTGGATTGGCTAGCAGCTAAGAAGTGAGCTTTTAAAGAGAGATACTGAAGATTGAAAGTTTTGTTTGTTTTTTAAACCTATTGATTGTAGATAATGAAAAGCTTCATATGTGCTCTCCTTTCAAATAGTTGTATCTAAAACTGTTTTTCCCACTCTCCTGCCTTGTCCCCTGTTCAAATAGAAATGCAGATTGATTTACGTCTCACTCCTGAATACACATAAAATTTGTACAAAAATATCTTTTATAAAAATTATTTGTAATCTGTAGACTTAATACCTGGGAGATGTCTTGAGATGTAAAATTCTACCTTTGGGTTGTGGGTGTTTTATTTTCTCCAGACAACTCTGATCTTTAAAGTTCAAAACAAAACACCCCCTATTTATCAAATATGTGTGTTTAAAAAGACTGGAAGAAAATGAGAGAAAATAATAGCTTCTATTGTCTTTGGGTAATACGATCATGAGTGGTTTCCCCTTTATTTTTATTTATTTTCTCCTTTTTTTCCTTACATTTTCTAAGTGTTCTATAACAGGGCTGCAGTTCTTGGATAATCAGTAAAACAGCAGGGGAGAGAGAGAGAGAGAGAGTAGCAGCATGCAGATGAGGTGAAACTTGTTGTTTGCTTGCTTTGGTGGGAGAAGTTGTCATTTTAAAGTTGCCAGGTGCTTCTCTAATGGGAAGAGCAAAGCACATTCCCTTTATCTAGGCAGAACCCCAGAGCTGGCCTCCACAGCTATGCACCTGGGAACAGGCATCTTGTCTTGACGAAGGCTGTCCCTGGAAATATCCCTTGGAATGCAGAATTCATGAGTCATAGCAAGAGTGTGGGTGAGCACACAGTGGGAGAAGCCTCTTGGAGGAAAAGGGATGGAGACCTCGACCCCTTCCCTTTCACATTTTAAGAAAAAATTTGATTGACCATAATATACATCAGAAAAGTGCACAAATCATCAATTAACTCAGTGAAACTAGCACCAAGATCAATGCACAGAACATTCCAGAAGCCACCTTGTGTCCCCACTCAGTCACTGACTCTCCCAAAAGTAACCTCTCTTCTGACTTTTTATGTCCACCATTGATCCTTTTTTACTGTTTTAAAATTTCATATATATATGAACAAGTGTGTTCATCAAAAGCCTGCAGTATGTTGTTTGCGTTCATTTCTTTTGCTCAATATTATGTTTATGGAATGTACACATGCTGTCACGAGAAACAGTGACTTGTCCACTCTCATTACTGTATATGATCCTTGGGTAATTAAACTTCAGTTTCTTTCTTTATTCACTGTTGGTAGACCTTTGCATCACCTTCAGTTTTGACTCCTGTGAACATTCTCCCACATTTGTGCGCACACACGTGCACCCTTGTTGTGCATGCACCTAGGGACAAAATTGCTGGGCTCGGGGGACAGCATGGATTTAGCTTTAGTAGATACTGCTGAATGGTTTCCCAAAATGATTGTCCCACTCTCACCCCCCAGCTGCAGGCTATGACAGTTTCGCCTCTCCACAACTGGATGCAGAGGCACTGGCTCTTTCGGACTGAGGCCCCAAGGCTTGTGGGCAATTGTACTTATGCATACTCAATGGCTCATTTGAATATGGCTGGGGAGGAGGGTCATACCAGTAATGTATATACATAAGTGAATTACTTTTCAGACTATCATAAAGAATAGTGTGTTTTCAACCAGGCACAGTGGCTCACACCTGTCATCCCAGCACTTTGGGAGGCCGAGGTGGGCAATCACTTGAGGTCAGGAGTTTGAGACCAGCCTGGCCAACATGGTGAAACCTGTCTCTACTACTAACAAAAAATTAGCTGGGTGTGGTGGTGCGTGCCTATAGTCCCAGCTACTCGGGAGACTAAGGCAGGAGAATCACTGGAACTTGGGAGGCAGATGTTGCAGTGAGCCAAGATCGCACCACTGCACTCCAACCTGGGCAACAGAGCAAGACTCCATCTCAAAAAAAAAAAAAAAGAATAGTGTGTTTTCATGCTGCTCAGTTGGAACTTCCTGAGGAAGAGATAACCCTTCCTACCCACCCATCAACTGAATAAGCTGCTTTGAAAAATATTATTCTGGGTGAGTTTCCACTCCACAATATAGGCCAGAACAGCAGATTGCTGAGAGACCACCCCCAGCGTGCTCCACATCAGTGTTGAATGAAAGATTGCTATCTGGAACTTCCCACTTGGTCTCAGATGGTCAATTTAAAGCATAGTCTGCCAAACGAGTAGCAGGTACATGTAAGCCTTGCTCTCCACTGAACAAACAGGTCTTCTCTCACTTCAACTCTTCTACTCTACTGCTAGGGGAAACCGATACCCACTGCTCAGCCACTTCAAGCACAGTGGAAGTGTCCACTCGACAGATGTGAGGGACCACCTCTACTTGCTCTTTCCTCTTCCATGTGACAGCCACCACCTGGTGCCCCACCTTTCTCCTGCACCACCAAGGCAGTCAAAAGGCTGGAGGAAGCCTTCTCGCCTGGTGGAAAGAGGGTAGGCCTTCACATGGCTTTGCCTGGGATGAGTCCTGCCTCTGTCACTTCCTACTAACTGTAAGACTCTCGGCAAGTTCTGAATCCCCCTAGTCTTTGTTCTGTCCTCAGAGAAACGAGAACAGTGCTTATCTCCTAGAGTTACAAGGATGAACTGGTGTAATGAATCTCCAGTACACGTGTCTTTTGGGAACACAGTAGGTACTCAATAATACTTGCTATCTGTACATTTCAAGTCATCTTCTCCTTTGGGTACAAGAGCAGAACCTACCTATTCAAACAGTCTAGAGACAGAGTGTGGGGCTGCGGCCCAGCCCTTGTTGAAAATTTACGTCACTTGCAAAGCTCTGTTGTGAAATACCGAAACATCGATGTGGAAGAAAGGAAGACAAAGCCCAGACTCTGAATCAACTGGTAGGTGTCTGCGTTTCAGAGGCTCCACAGGAGGGTGGGCCCGGTGACTCACCATAGCGATCCTTTTACTTTTACTAGTGACCAATCTGAGTTTTTCCATTACACGGCAATGATTCACCATTTGCTGTCACGGTTATGTAATTGAGGCTGTTTTTATCTGTTGGGGTGTCTGTATCTGTATTTCTATGTCACCCCTGGGAAGCTTTGGAGAATTTTCTTTTTACACAACCTGGTACATGCCATAACAAACCATTGTTGAAATGCCATCCCTTGAGAATGAAATCACCTGCCTCCTCATTCTCTAGGAAGTGAGCGGCTGAATGGGACTGAGCCCTGGAAATGGAGCCAGGATATCACAACGTAGGCCTGGCCTTGCCACAGACTCCCCCAGTGTCTCTTACTTTCTCTGGCCTCAGTTATTCCATCTTAACATGAGGTGAACTGTATCAAACCTAAGCTTTGATATTCAAAAAATGTATAATTTTGAATTTTTCTCAATGAGCCTTTCTGCTAGATAAGATTTTCAGAGTATTTCCTATCAAATCCCAAGCGCATGACAACTCTAAGGTAGATATGGAGACTAAGTTAAAAGGTAGGGTGGGGGTAAACAATGGATTTATGCCAGACTTCTTGAAAACAATCTCACCTTGGAGGAATGGATTTTCCATCATTTCCTCCATCCCTCCTGTGCTATATATAATAAACAGAAGGAGGATCAAAATGCACTGGTACCTCTGCCCTCATTCTGTTTATGGTACCAACAGACCTAGGTCTGGCCAGAAGGAGTGGGCCTCACAGAGCCTATTATTGCACTTGTACTTGCTTTGCTCATCCCCTGCAAGCGTTCAGAGCTCCATGTCCCAGGATTGGATGAGTAACATTAGCCCCTTGGACACACCTTTGGGTCACCCTGCCAGTAAGAGACAGATTTGTGATAACCACTCAGTTCAAACATTTTTTTCACTTTTATTTTTATTTTTTGTCCTTGGCATTTGTTGAGCTTCTTAAATGTATGGATTGGCATCTTTCAATCCACTCCAAAAAATTATCAGACATTATCTCTTTAAATAATACTCTTGCCCCCATCTCCTTTGCTTCTCCTTCTGGAATACCACTTAAATGTATTTAGACCTTCTCACTCTATCCTCCCTGTTTGTGAACCTCTTTTTCATGATTTTCATCTTTCTGTTGTTCTGTGCTATCATTTGGATACTTTTTTCTGACCCATCTTCCAGTTCACTGATTCTCTCTTTGCCTATATCTAATCTCCTATTAAATCCATCTCTTAAATTTAAAATTTCAGTTATTATATTTTTCATTTCTATAAGAAAGATCTATTTGATTTTTGAAAAACCTGCCAAATCAGTTTTTTCATAGTTCTCTGTTTCCTGCAAATATCTTTAATCTTGTATTGTTTTTTCAACATAGCAATTGTATAATTTGTTTCCTATTATTTCATTATATAAAATATTTGGGAGTAGTTTAACTGTTTGTTTTTTCTGCTTATTCATGCTCATGTTGCCTTATTTCCTTGTGTGCTTCCTTATTTTTTTTTTTTTTACTAAGTGCTGCTTGCTTTCTTTCTTTTCTTTTTACTTTTTCTTTTTTTTTTTTTAGATGGAATCTCACTCTATCACCAGGCTGGAGTGCAGTGGCGCAATCTTGACTCATTGTAACCTCCACCTCCTGGCTTCAAGTGATTCTTCTTCCTCAGCCCCCCGAGTAGCTGAGACTACAGGCATGTGC
>NW_012107808.1:3359960-3361414 GCF_000951045.1 Mandrillus leucophaeus | reverse complement strand
ACATGACACACACATACACCACACATACCACACACACACTACACACATACACCACACACATACTATACACACCACACACACATACACCACACACACCACACACACACACCACACACACTACACACACCACACACACACACCACGTACACCATACACATGTTACACTCAAACCACACACACATCACACACACATACACCATACAGACACCACATACACACATCACACACATATACACACACCACACATACCACACACACACATACACCACACATACACCACAGACACACACCACACACACATACTAAACACACTCCACACACACACCACACACATACTACACACACACCACACACACACTACACACACACCACACACACATGCCACACATACTAAACACATGCACACCACACACATACTATACACACACACTACACACATACAACATATATACACACACAAACATCACACACACACATACACCATAAAGACACCACAAGCACCACACATGCACACATACACCACACAGACATCACATACACCACACACACAGAGATGCCACACACCACACCACACACATGCCACACACTACACACACACCACACACTACACACACCACATATCACACACATACAACACACAGACACCACACACACACCACACATACATACACCACACAGACCCACATACACATCACACATGCCATACACACACAGGCATCACATACACACCACACCACAAAACACACATGCGCCATACTACACACACACCACATATCACACACACCACACATACATATACCACACAGCTACCAAATACACAGACCACATACCACATAACACACATACCACACACACATACACAACACGTATCACACACACACAGACACCACACACACGTATACCACACAGATACCACATACACACCACGCACACACACACCCCACACACCACACAGACACCACATACACATACGCCACACACACAATGACACACACAATGCCTGGGAGAGAAGGCTCCCTTCACAAAAGGTCCCTCTTGGACGTGGATCAGGCCAGGGGAGTCCAGCCAAGGTCAGGGTAGAGAAGGCGCGCAGGCCCAGGCCAGGCCTCTGGGTGAGGACGCCCATCAGCTTTTCCTGTTTCGGTGCCAGAACGAGGTGTGGGGAGTGGCACTGGGATCAGGGGACTTCCTCCCTAATGACGATCCCTTCAGACAATCATGTTCGCAGTATTTCACTCTCAGCGTGAGCATCAGAGGGCCAGGGTCCAAGAGGGTGCACCTGCCCCGCTCTGAAGGTGAGGCCTCGGAGGCCTCGGTGGCCATCCCACCCTCTGGGTCAGTACTGTAACTCGGTGGCCATCCCACCCTCTGGGTCAGTACTGTAACTCGGTGGCTGTCCCACCCTCTGGGTCAGTACTGTAACTCGGTGGCTGTCCCACCCTCTGGGTCAGTAC
>NW_012107808.1:3355581-3357470 GCF_000951045.1 Mandrillus leucophaeus | reverse complement strand
TGTGTGCTTCCTTATTTTTTTTTTTTTACTAAGTGCTGCTTGCTTTCTTTCTTTTCTTTTTACTTTTTCTTTTTTTTTTTTTAGATGGAATCTCACTCTATCACCAGGCTGGAGTGCAGTGGCGCAATCTTGACTCATTGTAACCTCCACCTCCTGGCTTCAAGTGATTCTTCTTCCTCAGCCCCCCGAGTAGCTGAGACTACAGGCATGTGCCACCACATCCAACTAATTTTAGTTTTTTTAGTAGAGACAGGGTTTCACCATGTTGGCCTGGATGGTCTTGATCTCTTGACCTCGTGATCCACCCACCTCGGCCTCCCAAAAGGCTGGGATTACAGGCATAAGCCACCATGCCTGGCCTGCTTACTTTCTTGAGATATTATTTGATGATAATTCTTTGAGATCTAGGATGAATGTGACATCTGCCTGAAAGAATTTGCACTTGCATCTGCCATGCACCTAGGGACACTTCCACTCCAAGATCACCTTAATCTGAATTTGTTCCTGGAAATTTTCTGGGCCATTCAGGGGGTGTGAATTTGGGTACCAGTCTGCACAAGTGTCAGTGTGTGGTTACAGCTTCCCGGAGATGAGCTTTTCTCCCGCTCTCCTCAGTGCCAAGAAACCTTTCCTTGTTATTTCTAAAGGGCGGTTGTGGGGAGAGAATGCAAAAATTTACTTCCAGTTCACACTAATCCTGGGTGTGTAACCCTTTAGAGTTCTATTATAATGGGCAGAAGATCTTCTGGTTGGTTCTCAGCCTTACATGGATTCTGGCCTTGGGATTCTGATTCTCAGCTTGAAATTCTGATAGGTGAATTTTCTTCTAAGCACAGTGATGAATCTAGTGGTAGTGCACTAAATCTTGGAAAATTATGGAAGGAGACAAGTCTTCTTGAAATGAAACATGACATTCTTCTTGCTACATCAGATATGGTTGGTACTTGCTCAGATTAAACAACCTGAAGCCATAAAAACTACAAAACCAACTTTTGAGAATTTTAGAGGTTTTAGATGTACAAGATGAATCAGTTAGGAATGCTTTCCACTACAAGTAGTAGCAATGTGACAAATAGAAGCTTATTTTCCTTACATAACAAGAAGTCTAAAGGTGGACAGTTGGTGGTATTGGTTTGCCTGCTCAGGAATGCCCTAGGGGGCAGGGGAGGGTCAAAGCTCTTTGTATGTTTCTTCTCTGGGATTCTGACGCTTCCTCATGCTTATTGCCTCATAGCTACATAATAGCCACTATAATGCTAGGCATTATGTCCATGTTTAAGGCAGGAAAAAGAGGAAAGAGCACCAGTCACATCTGTCCCTTTTATCGGGAGGCCAGTGGTTCCCAGAGGCCTCCCAGCAGACCCCACCCGCCATGTGTCTCATTATCCAAGACTCAGTCACATGCCTGTCGCCAGCGGTGGGAAGGCTTGAGGAACAGGTGGCAAAATGGAATCAGACTGTCACGGTCAGCTCAGACCATTCGGGGTGCTCCCCTCAGACACTGGACACAGTCAAGAGCATGCTGGAAAGGCACAGGGGAGACTGGCTGCGGAAGGCAACCCAGAACTGTCAGCTCAGAGCTTGCCGTGCCCACTGCCCACTTTCCAGCAAAGCAGCAAAAGTCAACGCACAGAAAAAGCCTGCCTTGTTTGGAGCCTCCAGAAAGTGGGCTTCAAAGGGAAGGACAGGTCTCCTAATAGAACACACACCACACACACGCAACACATACATACACCACACACATACTACACACACACCACACACACATACACCACACACACACACACACCACACACATAGTACACACACATGACACACACATACACCACACATACCACACACACACTACACACATACACCACACACATACTATACACACCACACACACA
>NW_012107808.1:3348883-3353801 GCF_000951045.1 Mandrillus leucophaeus | reverse complement strand
TCCCACCCTCTGGGTCAGTACTGTAACTCGGTGGCTGTCCCACCCTCTGGGTCAGTACTGTAACTCGGTGGCTGTCCCACCCTCTGGGTCAGTACCGTAACTCGGCCTGTCTTTGGCTGGATCTCCAGCTGGGCCTGCCTCTTAGACCTGAATGTAGAAGCCCGGCCTCACGCACCAGCACCCTGCTGCCTCCATGTTCCCACCACAGGCAAAACACTGCTGCTCTTCAATGCCAGGGACTGGCGAGTGACAGACTGGGCTTCCCGAGGCGAGTGCCTGAGGGGGTGTGGACAGCAGAAATCTATCCCTGCACGGCCTTCTAGGGAGGAAGGAGTAGGCTTTTCCCACGCTGCCCAGAAGGGTTTTCTTTTCCTTTCTCTTATGTGCACTCTCCAGACCTAAGGCCCTCGCACCTGCTACTATTCCTCTGCCTAAGATGTTACCCCCAGAGACAACCTGCTGTCAATCTGTCTACAGAGTCTTCAGATCTCAGGTCCTTACGGCCTCCCTGCCGGGCTCTTGCATTATCTGCACCCAGAGCAAGCCGCACTTCTCCTCCCCAGCGCTGTGAATTCCCTTCCAAATGCTTATTCACTACCCGACTTTCCCATGAGACTGGAACCTGCATAAGGGCTGGAACTCTGACTGTTTCATTGACTGCTGTATTATCAGTGTCTGGCACATGCATAGTAGGCTCTGAACACACATTTGTTGAATGAATAAAGGAATGGAAAACCTAAATCCGCAAACCAAAGACTGTGTCAGGACATGTGAAACTGCTCGTGATACAATGTTAAGATACAGATAGATAGAAAAATAAATATATATTCTAAAGAAGTAAAGGAGAGGGCATACAATCATATATGTGACATGATAGAATTTCAGGAAACATGCCCACAGGAAAATACTTGGAGTAAGATGGAAAGAAATAAGATATTAACCCAAATCAATCCTGAGTGTGGTATAATCTGTTTTTTTTTTTGTTGTTGTTGTTGTTTTTTGTTTTTTTTGCCTTCAACATGAAAAAGATGCGTGAATCTTTCAATGGACGGAGGCCGGAAGGCAAGAAGACTCCGGATAAGCATGGGGAACATTGGCTTCTGGTCAGAGCTGCCCTGGGCATAGGGCACGTCCAGTCGGTGAGGATACCGCAGTGGGGGCGGGAGCCCATGGGGCAGCAGCTGTGAGGGGATAGATGCCTCGAAAGGTCACTGGCTGCAGTGACCTACCCGGTCCCCAGGGCACTGAGATTCTTCTGAACAGCAGGCCCCAGTCAGTTGCTGACCAGGGGCCCGAACCCTGGATATTTGCTCTGGGCACACCTCCTTGGCATATGTGGGGCATCTTATTTACCCAAAGCAGGTGTGTTCATTTAGGGCCACCTGCATGTTCACAGGAGCACTCCCTGCAGGTGGCTTTTGGTATTTCACCTGGATATCCGTCTGCTTGAGCTGCTGTAACCAAATACCATAGGCTGGGTGGCTTCAGCAACCGAGATCTATTTCTCACCATTCTGGAGGCTGGAAGTCTGAGGTTGAGATGCCGGTGGCTTAGGGCCCATTTCCTGGCCTGCAGGTGCCCACCTTCTCGCTGTGTCCTCACATGACAGAGAGACTGGGTCTCTCTTCCTCTTCTTAGGACACTAGTCCTCTCATGGGGGCCCCTCCCTCATGACTGCCCCTAAACCTAATCACCTCCTAAAGGCCCCATCTCCAAACACCGTCACACTGGGGACCAGGGCTTGCACACGAACTCTGGGAGGCAGAGGTGGGCTCTGTGTTTTAGCCGGCCCCTGGGGGGCAGAAGAGGAGACCCTGACAGTGTGGACTCCCTGGGGTAGGAAGGAGTGGGCTGAGGACAGCGAATGTAGACTGTCTTCTGGGAAGTCTCTAAGAGAAAAGAAAGCGAGAGGTTGATGGGGGTGGGCACTGTGGGATCAGGGGAAGGGTTTTGGGGTTTTGGTCTCATATTTGTTTTCAAGCAGGGATGTGCGAGCTAGGCCCGGGGAGCCAGTGAGCAGGAGAGATGGAACTCAGTCCAGGCTGGGGCAAGCGGAGGGTGGGGCTAAGGCCAGGAGGGGAGGCTGGAGGGAGGGAGCGAGATCTGACTGGGAGCCTCCATATCCTCCGAGAAGTGGAGGGTGTTGTGGACGGACTGTGGCTCCTGAAATGCCTGGGTTGCACCCCAACCCAGTGTGAGCGTATAGGTAATTAAGGGTAAGTAAGGTCGTAAGCATGGGACCCTGATCTGATGGGACCTCAGCCTTATCAGAGGGGCAGGGGGACTGTCCCTCCACCTCTGCCAGCAGAGAAGAGAGGCCTTGCAGAATGGACCCTAGGGGCACCCTGACCTCAGACTTCCAGATGAACCGTGAGAACAAGCAGGAGTGCCTGCTGCTGAAGCCGTCCAGCCTGTGACGTTTCGTCACCCTGAAAACCAGGTGGGAAGAGGAGCTGTGGAGGGGCTGGGTGCCCCTTGAGGGGCAGGGTCAGGCTCCCAAGCTTCTCCGAGGACCCAGACCCAGGCGAGGGACATCACCTCCCAGAAGGGAGCTCAGGTCCCTGGTGCTGTGATAGGAAAGACATAGGGTGGGCCTAATGGGGGGTGGGTTTTGTGGACCCAGGGGGCAGAAAACGGGGTGCAGGGGGACAGAGGAGGCCGGAGGAACTGTGAGGTCAGGCTGGAGAGATAAAGAAGGCCCCACCGGAGGGGGTTGGGCCCCTTTGAGAGGGGATGTCAGGAATTGTGGGGCTTGAAGGGAGGTCAGAGAAACCTGAGGGGCAGTTGTCTGAGCATGACTGAGGGTTGGGGTCTGTCCCCTGGGGATGAGGGGATCACCAGTGGGCACTGAAGATTCTCAAGGCTATGACTGGGTGTGGGGAGGGGCGGCTCTGAGCAAGCAGCCATGGGAGTGGAGTGGCGGGTAGGGAGCCGTCAGGGGGCGGCTGGGGCGGGGGTAGAGGGGGTTTTAGTCAATGGGGGAGCACCCCCTTGAAGACACATCCGGCCTCCCACAGAGCCTGGGGCCCCTCTCAGTTCCAGCAGTTGCCTTCTAAGTCTCAGCCTCATGATCCCACACAGCTCTGGGCCTGCAGCCCCGGCCCTACACCCTGCTGAGTGTCCTTTCCCTCTGAGGAGGCCCTCAAGGCCTTATCTGGGGTGCCAGTTACCTCCGCCCACCCCTCCCTCTCTCCTCCAACTGACAGGCCCAGCCTCAGGGCATCCTTCTGTCCACCTGGAGCCCTCATCTCCAGACACCACATGGACACTCTCCCCTGCCACCAGCCTCTGCCCTGGCTCCTGGCTGGTCCCTTCCAGGCAGTGGGGCCCCTACCCTGCTCAGCGCCCCCACCCAACTCAGCCCTCCCAGCCTGCTCAGCTGCCCCAGCCTGCTCAGCCTCCCCAGCCCCCCAGCCTCCTCAGCCCCCCAGCCTCCTCAGCCCCCCAGCCTCCTCAGCCCCCCAGCCTCCTCAGCCCCCCAGCCTCCTCAGCCCCCCAGCCTCCTCAGCACTCCAGCATCCTCAGCTCTCCCAGCCTCTTCAGCCCCACAGCCTCCTCAGCGCCCCAGCCTGCTCAGCCCCATCTCACTCCTGGGGCCATCTGCTCACTTGATATTTCCACTGTGGGGCTGCCCCGCCACTCCCCACCACCGGCGCCTTTCTCTGTCTGCATCCCGGAGGTCTCATGGGCACCTGTGGGGCTCACCACCACCTGCTGAGTGAAGCAGGTGTGGATGGAAGATGAGGGAGCCAGCATGGGCAGCAGGTGGTCTGCGGGGATTGGAGAATAAGAAGGTGGCAGTGGGCAGGCTCTGTCAGGGAGGAAGGACCACAGAGCCACAGAGGCTGGCAGGGGCAGCAGAGGGCAGTGGGCTGGGGTGGGGGATCCATGTACAGGGAGCGAAGGGAGCACTGGGGCAGGGGCACCCGGGAGTCTCTGACCTGCCCTCCAAGTGGAGGGCAGCAGCTACAAGGGGAGCAGAAGGAGGGCCCCGGGTCCCAGGCAGCCTGGGCAGAAGAGCAGAGGCAGCCGCAGGTGCTGGCCTCGGGGCGAGGGCTGAGGCACAGTGGAAGGGTAGGATCCTGCAAGGATGCCTGGGAGGGTCACCTGGCAGGCCCTCGTTCTGCCCATGCAGGTGAGTCCTCTTGCCAAGTGCAGGCAATGTCCCGGAGGTGGCGGCTCGTCGTGGGCCTTGTGGCAGCCCAGGGCCATCCGGCCCAGGGGGGCAGAGGGCAAAACCGTGGCACCAGGAGTTGGACTGGCATGGGCTGGAGCCCGCCTGTGTGATCCTCAGTTGCACGCCTGGGTGACCTCACTTGTTTCTGCTGTGAGGATCATGCTCAAACCCAGTGACTTTGAACAAGTGACGAAGGTGCTTCCTGACGGTTCTGGGTGAGCTGGGGGACGGTTCCCTCTGGAGGCACAGGTGGGACGGGCTCCATGCCTGTGCTGGGCACACAGCAGGCAGGGCACACCTCCCCACTGAGGCCACATTGCTTCTTCACCCCTTCCTTCGTGACATCTCCCGCTCCTCTCCTCCATCACAGCTCCCTCTGCCCTCCTTTATAAGGAGAGCTGCGATTCTGCTCCGGGTCCATCCGTATAACCCCAGGTCATCTTCCAATCTCAAGACCCTCAACCACGTCACTTCTGCAGATCCCTCGGCTGCCGGCCTTTTGGCTCCTGAGACCGTGGCCCAACATGGCACATAGGGACTCAGGGAAAGGGCCTTTCAGGAGCCCTCTAGGGTGGCGTGGGAGCCAGACAGAGGTGGGGGACTCAGGGGCTGCCCCCCAGGAAGCCGTCCCCAGCTGAGCCCTGTCGGGGAGCCTGCGGCTGAGGTAAGTTTGTCCTGAGCCCCAGGCAGGCTGTCTCCAGCCACAGGGTCAAGCCAGGGGCTGGGGTTCCGGAAACTCCA
>NW_012107808.1:3338118-3347865 GCF_000951045.1 Mandrillus leucophaeus | reverse complement strand
TCCCTGGAAGTCCGGAGTTGTTGCTTTTGCCCCTGTGTTAGCCCATTCTTGCATTGCTACAAAGAAATACCTGAGACTGGGCAATTTATAAAGAAAACAGGTTTATTTGGATCACAGTTCTGCAGGCTGAACAGGAAGTGTGGCGCCGGCATCTGCTTCTGGTCAGGCTTCAGGAAGTTTCCAATCATGGTGGAAGGGGAGCCAGAGGAAGAGAGGGCAGAAGCACCACACTCTTCAACAACCAGATGTCCCGTGGACTCCCTGAGCGAGAACACTCTCATGTGGCAAGCGGAGCCGTTCATGAGGGATCCACCCGCATGATCCAGCACCTCCTGCCAGGCCCCGCTTCCAACATTGGGATCACATTTCAACATGAGATCTGGAGGGGACACACATGCAAACCACATCAGCCGCATTTGCCGAGAACCGACCACATGCCAGGCCCAGTGCAGCCTCCTCATGTGCGTGCCTTGTTTAGATGGGACCACAGCCCTGTCAGGTGAACAGTGTTACCCGTTTTACAGATGAGCAGATCGAGGACCAGAGAAGCCCCGGAAGCTGCTCGCGCTGGTGATGGAGTGTTTGGGGCCGGGATTCACACTCCATGCCGGACACCGCGGTCTACTTGTGCTCGTGTCTCTGCATGTGAGAGAGGGAGAGAGACATCGCAGGGCAGCAGGACCAGCGCAAGAGGGAGCAGAGAGAGTTCCAGCTTCCCAGCCACCAGCGTTTCCCAGCCGCCCTGCATCTTGGCTTCATGGAAGGAGCCCTTCTGCGGGGCCCACCTCTTCTCCCTCCCTGCAAATGCCGGGGGTCAAGGCCAGCTCAGTCTTGTTTCAAGAAGTAAAGCAACAATGCTCCTCCAAAGCTGACTGGGGGAGCAGCAGCAGTGCAGCATGTGGAGCTGCGAAAGGGGAGCTCTTGGGGTCCTAGATAAGCACCCCGAGGCTGGGGTCTCCAGGTCCCCTGCAAGGCCAGCCTTGGACTAGTCCCACGTGGGGCGAGTGTTATTCTTCCTTCACAAGCAGTCACCAGGGCTGGCAAAATGTTGCACCACAAGGCTGCTGGCCAGCTAGGTGCGCTCCACTCACCAGATTCTCGGAATTTGCGAGGTCCTCCATTGCTAATAACAACAGGCCTGATCTGTTGAGAGCCCACCTGTGCCAGCCTGTGCCTCGCACAATTATTTTCTGCATTTTATGCCAGTGAAAGCTGGGGCTCTGAGAAGCCAGAGCTGCATGGCGAGTACGTGGAGCTATGGGATTTGAACCTTGGACAGTGACAGGACAGTGCCCTGGCCCTCTGCCCTGCAGGAACCCCTCGGCTGCCCGTAGCCTGAGATGCCTGCTGCCGGGCACCATGGCCTGCCACGGACAGTTCCGGATGGAGAACTGACTTCAGTTTGTGTCTCTACAGGTCCAGAGACCCGACCTGGCCACGCTTTCCACTGGAGAGAGGAACGCTGAGGCTGGATCCATGCTGGGGCTAGGTCCCTGCTGAGGCTCACAGTCAGACAGCACCACTGCATCAGTGCTTTCCACACCTGATCTCTCTTGAGCCTCATGACAACTATTATCCGTTTGAAGAGGGGGAAACTGAGGCTTAGAAAGCTCAAGCAACCTGTCAAAAGCCACAGGCGAGTGAGAACTCCCACGCAGGCCTTCCGGCTCCCCGTCCCGCCTCCTCCCACCATGCCCCAGAACCAGCACTCCCTGAGTGCTTGCTTGAGCCAGGTGAGATCCAGAACCCGGCTAGAGCCAGGCTTCGGCCAGGCCGTGGCCACACTGCCATCTGACAAGCCCGGGGCCTGTCCCAGCAAGACTGAGGCCCGTGTGGAGACAACTGCACAGTCGTGACCGGTTGTCCTGACAGACCTGCTAGCACCGCCCGAGGCTGGGAGGGCGCTAAGGAGAGCTGGCCGGTCTGCCCGCCTGCTGGGGCCGCACCTCCGGCGCCTAGGCTCCCAGTTTGGCTGTTAAAGCCAAATTTTAGCTCCAAGTAAAAATGTGTCTGAGTATAAAGCTTTGAAGATACGGTTTCTTAATGAAAATGCTGAGTGAAGCCAATTAGACTGGCATGGGCAGTAATCACTATAATAAGGGTAATTGAGTTGGATTTATTATAGCTGACGATGGCTCTTTTCCCCTTAAGTAGAGAAAGAAAATAATTCACTGATATTAAAACATGATTGAAGTTTTCCTTCAAACCCCTGGGAAATGGCTCAGTTTCCGGGACTTCGTCTCAAATGTGAGGCTGGTGGGTAACAAGACAATGGCCTTTTTTTTTTTTTTTTAAGAGTCTCATTGTTGCCCAGGCTGGAGTGCAGTGGCACAATCTCAGCTCACTGCAACCTCCGCCTCCCAGGTTCAAGCAATTCTCCTGCTCAGCCTCCCGAGTAGCTGGGATTACAGGCACCCGCCACCATGCCCAGCTAATTTTGTATTTTCAGTAGAGATGGGGTTTCACCATATTGGTCAGGCTGGTCTCAAACTCCTGACCTCAGGTGATCCGCCTGCCTCGGCCTCCCAAAGTGCTGGGATTACAGGCGTGAGCCACCGGGCCTGGCCTGTGGCCACCTTTGGTGACTTGATTTTCTCAAGTGGGAGCTCTTCCTTCCGAAGCAAAATTGAACGCGGGAGAACTGGGGAGGAAGCAGCAAGGCCCATGGGACCAGCAGGACCTGGGGAGTCCGGCACTGTCATTTACCTGTGGGACTTGGATACGGTCCTCAGCCTCTCTGAGCCTAGGTTTCCTCGTGTGTAGAACGGGGATCAGAATACTGATACTGTAGGGTTTCTGGGGAAATGAAATGAAGCTAAAATACATGAAATCTGATTAAAGAAAATATATGACATGCCTGGCAAGAGGTAGACACTCAATAAATGTGAATAACCTTTCCTAATAGCAGGAAGCTGTCTATGGAGAGAGCCCAGAGCTCTAAAAGGTCTGCTGTAGCATATTTTTAAGCGAGATAAAAATGTATTTCTCATTTCAGTAAAAGTCTACCGGTAAACAGTCCAGGGCTGGTGGTGTGGTAAATCTGCAGGGACCCAGGCCCCTTCTCTCTTGCTGCTCCACCATCCTCAGCAGGAAGCTTTCACTCATGGCCCAGTGTGGCTGCCGTGCTCCAGCCACTGTGTCCTATTGCCAGCTAGCAGAAGGGAGGAAGGGTTCTCTTTAAAGGACGCTTCCTGGGAGTTACATGTAACGCATTGGGTTACAGACCTTTGGATAGAATTTGTCGCATGGTTCCACCCAGCAACCAGGAATTCTGAGGAACGTGGTCTTTATTCCAGCAGCCACGTGTCCAGACAAAGTTGAGGTCCTATTGCTAAGGACGAAGGGGAGGACTACTGGGGGAAATCAGGCCACCTCTGCCCCACTGTCCCATTTGACCGGTTGCCAGTGGGCTAAAGGGATAATGTACATAAAACTCTTTTTTTTCTTTTTTTGAGACAGAGTCTTGCTGTGTCGCCCAGGCTGGAGTGCAGTGGTGTTATCTTGGCTCACTGCAACCTCCGCCTCCGGGTTCAAGCAGTTCTCCTGCCTCAGCCTCCCAAGTAGCTGGGACTACAGGCACCTGCCATCACGCCCAGCTAAATTTTTTATTTTTTAGGTAAAGACGGGATTTCACCATGTTGACCAGGCTGGTCTCGAACTCCTGACCTCAGGTGATCCACCCGCCTCGGCCTCCCAAAAGTGCTGGGATTACAGGCGTGAGCCACTGCGCCCTGGCATTTTACTTTATGTATTTTTTTTGAGACAGAGTCTTGCTCTGTCACCCAGGCTGGGGTGCAGTGGTGTGATCTTGGCTCACTGCAACCTCTGCTTCCTGGGCTCAAGTGATTCTCCTGCCTCCTAGGTAGCTGGGATTACAGGCACCATGCCCAGCTATTTTTTGTATTTTAAGTAGAGACGGGGGTTTCACCATGTTGGCCAGGCTGGTTTCGAACTCCTGACCTCAAGTGACCCGCCTGCCTCAGCCTCCCAAAGTGCTGGGATTACAGGCGGGAGCCACCACGCCCGGCCTCAGCTGCATTTTAAATGGGCTGTTTGGCACGCTGGATGTTGCTGTGAGCAGTCTGTGTTTCTGGAGACCGCCACAGCTGCAGCTCTCCTCCTTGAGGCCTTTGCTCTGCCCTCTGCCCTGGGAGGGGGTTTCTTACTTATTCTTCCCCCAGGGCCTCTCGGGCCTGGACTGTAGAGAAGGACACAGATGACTTTGCTGGGCGACCTGGAAACCTGGGGAGTAGACGATGCTCAGAGATGCCAGTCAGGCCAAGAATGAGGAACCAAGGAGGGCCAGGCTCTGGTCCCAGCTCCAGGCCTCAGTCTCCCGACCTGTACAATGGAAGGGTTGGGCTCTGCTTCCAGGGCTCTTCGCTGGGACTGCAGGGACTCGGGGTGCCCTGCTACTGAGAGGCACTGAGAGGCTGAGCGGAGGCTAAAGATGCAGAACAGGCTCACCGGCCCGGCGCGCTCAGGCCGCTCACTCAGCTGCCTTTAATCAGATCTGCTTGCTTGCTGTTCCCAATCTACTCTTATCTAAGCGTCTCCAAGCCGCAAGAGCATGCTCCTTCCCGCAGCTGATTCGTGGCCTCTCTGAGTCACCCCACGTTTCCTCCCAGATGTGTGGGTAGGCCTGACTCCCCCCGGGGGCCTCAGCGGTGTGTCCCTCAGGGATGCAGACAGTGGGGTCTCCCTGGGGAGTTCTGGGTCTTGGGCTGAAGAGGAAGCAAGATGGTAGGGACAGACCCCAGAGGACGTGGAATGCAGAACCGCCATAGCTCTGAGAATTATTCCTAGAAAAGGCGCCTCCCAGGCCAGGTGTGGTGGGGCGCACCTATAGTCCCAGCTCTGCTGGAGGCTAAGGTTGGGGCAGGAGGTGGGGATATTATTTGAGCCCAGAGCTCAAGAACAGCCTGGGAAACACAGCGAGACCAAGTAAGAGGGTTTAGATGAAAAGGGTGGGGCCAGCACTCCCAGCAGCTCACAGATCACCATCCCCTCACTCCCTGTTTTTCACCCCCGACTCCCCGCTTGCATCACCCTGGGAAGATTCTTGCTTGCATGTTTACTATTTTTTCTAATTACAAAAAGAAGGCAGCTGGGTGCTGTGGCTCAAGCCTGTAATCCCAGCACTTTGGGAAGCCCAGGCAGGTGCATCACCTGAGGTTAGGAGTTCAAGACCAGCCTGGCCAACATGGTGAAACCCCATCTCTACTAAAAATACAAAAATTAGCTGGGCGTGGTGGCGCTTGCCTGTGATCCCAGCTACTCAGGAGGCTGAGGCAGGAGAATTGCTTGAACCCAGAGGTGGAGGTTGCAGTGAGCCGAGATGTCACCATTGCACTCCAGTGTGGGGGACAAGAGTAAAACTCCATTTCAAAACAAAAGGAAAAAAAAAAGAATGCTTCAATCACAGGGTTTTTGTTGAGAGAACATGATCCCTTCTTGCCAGTTTAAGAAGAAAGGTCTGTATCACAGGGTACTGGCTGGCACATCTGGCTTCTGGGCTGCCAGGGAACTGGTTTGGATGCCGTCTATCCTCCTTGTCCCTTCCCCATCATCCTTCAGGACTGAGCCTAAGGGGTTCTGCAGCACGGCCGGGAGCCTGCGCAGCAGGTGCTGGCATCAGATGGTCATACACAGCGTCCTGAAACCCAGCTCAGATTTATCCTCCCTGGGCTTCTGGTGTTTTGGGCTGAATTATATCCCCCGAAAAAGACCATTTGAAGTCCTAACCCCCAGTGCCTCCGAATGCAATTCTTATTTGGATTAAGCTCATTACAGAAGTAATTTGTCGGGATGAGGTCATACTGGAGTAGGTTGGACCCCTAATTCCATATGACTGGTGTCCTTAGAAGAAGAGGAGACACAGACACGCAGGGAGACAGAAGCAGGGACTGCAGTGATGTGCCTGCGACCCAAGGAATGCTGAGGACTGCTGACCACCACTGGGCACTGAAAGAGGCAGTGAGGGACTCTCCCCCATAGCTTCAGAAGGGGTGTGGCCTTGCTGACACCTTGATTTTGGACTTCGAGCCTCCAGAACTGAGATAATATACATTTCTGTTGCTTAAGACTCCTAGTCTGTGGCACTTTCTGATGACAGCCCTAGGGAAAGCCGTAGGGATCCTCTGGTAGGACATGAGGGTGGGCTTTGCTGGGCAGCCTGGGAACCTGGGCTTGGGTGGATGGTGCTCAGAGGAGCCAGTTAGGCCAAGACCGAGGGGCCGGGGAGGGCGGTGCAGCAAGGGGAGGGGAGTGAGCGCCAGCTTACCTGTGCCTTCAGGACCTTCTCAAGCCCAGCCGTGCACATGCCACCTCCCTGATGACTAACTGCTGCCGAGCACACCCAGCCTGTGGTTCCCTGGCTCACACCAGGCTCAGTTTGAGATGCATAGCTCGTGATCGTGGTCACTTGGTGTCCCTGTGGTTGACGTTTAGCCTCAGAGATGCTTGTGAAGTGCATCGCTTCTTGCTGATGAGTGCGGCTTTGCTCTGTCGCCCAGCACCTGTGCTGTGATGCCTTCATAGGGGCTGGTCTTGGACCCCTCATTGCCTTCACGAACACTTGGAGCATTCCTGGCTCTGTGGGACCATCAGCTCCCAGCTGGTTCTGCTCACCCCAGGGTCCTGCTGCCTGTTTCAGTCACACGCCCACCCTTCCCTTTGAAATCAGAGAGCCCATTTCAATGGCATAGATCCTACAGCTGTCCCGGCTTAGAGAGGACAGTCACACGCACACTGACTCCAGAGTGTTGAAAACTTGTACCATAAAATGGCACTAATTTTGCTATAGTTACACCATAGTAATAAAATCTGTCCATTCTAAAATTATTCCTTTCTTCCTAAGCTTAATAGTCTCAAATCCATTCTCACATATATTCCCCAAGTTTTTTATTAACTAATTAATTAATTTATTTATTTTATTTTTAGATGGACTCTCATTCTGTCACCCAGGCTGGAGAGCAGTGGCGCAATCTCGGCTCACTGCTGCAACCTCTGCCTCCCAAGTTCAAGCGATTCTCCTGCCTCAGCCTCCCAAGTAGCTTGGACCACAGGTGTGTACTGCCACACCCTGCTAACTTTTGTATTTCTAGTAGAGACAGGGTTTCACCATGTTGGCCAGGCTGGTCTTGAACTCCTGGCCTGAAGTAATCCACCTCTCTTGGCCTCCCAAAGTGCTGGGATTACAGGCGTGAGCCACTGTGCCTGACATATTCCCCAAGTTTTTGAAAAAATGCACTGGCAAATACTGCTTTTTGGGAGGCATACCCCTCCGATCTCCAGAATTGGGTACCGGCTCCTGCGTCCTGCTGGGTAACAGGTCTAAAGGCAATGGGTGCGCTGTGCACAGGGTCTCCAGCTCACTAGACAGGAGGGAGGGGCTGCTTTCGTTTGCAAAGGCAGCTCTGTGGGCTTTGGGGATTGGGAATCCGTGAGGTGAATATTCCCAAAGTCCTGGATACAATCCGAAGGCTCCTGCTGTTTGCCGACAACGCCATGGCGTTCCGGTCAGAGACCTGGAGGGGCTGTGAGTTCGCTCTGTGTTGATCAGAGACCTGGAGGGGCTGTGAATTCGCCCTGTGTTGAAACCAGACTCGGCTCTGGTTGTAAGTTCCATCAGTCCAGAGACTCTGACTACAAGCTCTCTGGCTGGTTCTGTTCCTATGCCTTGAGACTGTGGTTTTCCTTCTGCAAACCTCACTGTTACTGAGAGCTGCTGCCCCACAACCCGCGCATGCTTCACCCCATGGCAAGCAGCCAGCCGCATCCACGGCTTCCTGGGCCTTCACTCCCAGTGAGCACTGGCCACAGCTCTGTGACTTTCTCCACCACATGCCAAGGAAAGCTCCCATCTTCTAATGCCTACTGGGCCCTCGCCGCCTGTGAACCCAATAGTAAGGATGGCCCGTCTCAGGTCCTGTCCTCTTGAGGGTTCAACGCCAGCAGCCACTTCTGCTGCAAAAAGCCCGTCCTGGTCAGGGTGACCCTGCTGTAGCCAGGGCTACTAGGTTGTTTTCAGAGTTTCTGAAGAGCCAGGAGCCAAACTCGATGCCACCAACCAAGAGAAACACCCTTGGGAGACACTGAGGGGGTTCTAGAGGAAATCCCTCTTCACCCCACTTAGAATGCAGGGTTGAGACCCCTCACAGCTGCCCCATATGACCCAGCGTCTGGGTGCCAGGATCCAGGCCCCCGGCACGTGGCTGCCACCTCATGCTCCTCTCTTGTGCCCTCTAGGTTCCCATGAGGGCGGAAGTTCACCCCGACATAGGCTGAGGCGGCCTTGGGGTGTAGAGGGCAGAAGACCTGCCTGACTGGGGATGGGAGTTTTCTCTGTGGAGGAAGGAGAATGGGAGCTGGCCATTGGGAGCAGGCTGATGTTAGACAGGAGGGAGAGCCAGGACTTCTTGGCCGGGCCTCTCCCACCGCAGGGGGCACGTAGAGGCCCCCGCCTGCCGCAGGGCTCAGGCCCTCCTCACCCCTCTGTCTGCTGCTGCGGGCTCCACAGAGCCTCCCGCGTGACTGGGCCAGGGCCTGATCATCCCCTCCTCCGTCACAGATGACTGCAGCACAATGACGATTCGTGATTCAACACGTATCAGGGCCTGGGACACACGACACTCAAAGAACGTGACTTCCTTTTGAGGCCCCAGGCCCTCGACCTCCACGACCCACTGCTCTGGGGGTCCGATTCTGCATCTCCCTTTTTCCAGGTGGTCCCTGTACTCTGCTCTGGGGGTCTCGGACAGCCAGGCCCTGCCCTCCTCCCGGCTGCCTGGGAGGTTCTTCACTCGCATTTCTCAGACAGCCCCAAAAGCACTCATTCTGAGTTCAAGCAGGACACCGGACAGAAAGAGCTGTCTTTAGAGTTAGGGAGACGTGGGTTCAGGTTCTGGCTGTTTCCACTGGCTGGCATTGCCCCTTGGGCAATTAGGTGCGTAACCTCTCTGACCCCCCACGGTGTCACCTGTAAAAGGGAGGAGAATGATAGGAATAGGGATCGTTGTGAAAAAGAAACGCAACTGCACCTGTAAGGTACCAGTCATGATCCTAACAAAAGCACCTTGTATGGATGATCTCATTTAATCCTCAAAGCATCGCCAGTTGTACAGGGGAAGACCTGAAACTTCAGTAGCTTCTTCTAGAAGAGGCTGGATTCTCACCTGGGCGGTTCGGCCCCAGGACCTCCATTCACATGACCACACTGTCATTCCCACATCCAGGCAACAGTTCCAGTGAGAGAAGTGCTTCCCTTTTCTGTCCCATCGGGCTTGATGCCACTGACGTCGCAGATCCTTCCCGGGTCCCAGGCATACCCCACCAGGCCCAGGCCGTGCTCGGCAGCAGAAGCCTGGGCAGAGTGCGGAGGGCAGATTGGACCGGCTCCTGTCGCACTTCCAGCATCTTCTGGCCTCTGTGGCCTGGCTCCAGGTGCTGCCTTGAAGGAGGAGGGCACTTTTGGTTGCTGGCCTGCACTGGCCCCATCCTGGAAGTCACTTGATGTTCTCAACAGTCCTGAGAGACACAGAAGGCAGGGACACTATCCCAGCACACATGGAGGGAACCCAAGGCTCAGAGAGCTGCAGGGCCCTGCCAAGGTCACACAGCTGGGAAGAACTGAGAGCCCCGCCCGGTCAGGCGTGGTCACTCAGCATCTGCTGGCGTGGGAACCTGAAACAGGGGTTCCCGTCCAGGCCTTCACATTGGGATCACCCGGGAAGTATGTTCTCCGAC
>NW_012107808.1:3334464-3337201 GCF_000951045.1 Mandrillus leucophaeus | reverse complement strand
CCTGTGTATTGAGGTGTTTGGTGGGTCCTGTGTATTGAGGTGTTTGGGGGGTCCTGTGTATTGAGGTGTTTGGGGGGTCCTGTGTATTGGGGTGTTTTGGTGGGTCCTGTGTATTGAGGTGTTTGGGGGGTCCTGTGTATTGAGGTGTTTAGGGGGTCCTGTGTATTGGGGTGTTTCAGTGGGTCCTGTGTATTGAGGTGTTTGGGGGGTCCTGTGTATTGGGGTATTTAGGTGGGTCCTGTGTATTGAGGTGTTTGGGCGGGCCCTGTGTATTGGGGTGTTTTTTTAGGCTCCCCAGGTGAGTTGAATGTGCAGCCAGGGTGGGGATGCTGACATTCCCACGGGGAGGAGAAAGGGGGGCGCTAAGTGAGGTTTTCCCCAGAATCTCTATGATCTAGTTGATTTCAGAACAAACAGCGCTGGTGGAGGATACAGGGATGCATCCACCGAAACCCGGCCTCGCCTGGGACATGAACTCAGAAACCGCTGAGTGAAATGAAGCTTACATACGTGCGGTCAAGGCTGTTGACAAAGACAAAAGAACAAAATATTTACACAAGACACAACAACAAAAAGAAAAAGAAGAAGAAAGCAAATGTGGTGTCATGGAACTGCTGAGTGCATTTTTGCTCAAACACCCCCTGGGGAGATTTACTGATCTCCGGAACGCCCCTCCTTTGGGCATCCTGTGGCCGCCTTTCAGGAGGAATCTGGATGTTGGTTTCCTCTGGTCTGTGTGTCCTTCACACATGCTCAATGAATGTTGAGCCCAGTGGCGGGGAGGGGTCTCGGGGTCCCTGTTGTCTGCCGAGGCCCTCACCAGGGCCACTGGGTTACACCTGCTTGTCCTACACAGTGGGAGGCACCCACGCTGCTGCCTTTTTTAATGGAGAAAACCTGTGGCCTCGTTGGGGACTTGCCCAGCGTCCTGGAGCCGTTCCCAGCTGGCCAACCTCTGCTGTCACGGTCACTGATTCCCTGCCCTCCACCCCCAGCCTCCTCCCCGGTGGGATGAACGAGTCCCCCCACCCCAAGCTCTGATGGAATGATCTGTGCGCGTTGCTCAGCTGAAACCTCCAGTCCCTTGAGAACGGCTGTGAGACACGGCCCCCTTCTGCGATGCCACTTCCGGGCACAGCCTGGGCTGGACACAGCCCGGGACGGGGACTTCCAAGGGCTTCCTCCGGCAGCTCAGGGCGCTCAGCTGCCAGACCTCCTGGCTCGGTCCCCAGGTCATTTCCCTCTTGAAATTCTGTCCCCAAAGGTTTGGTCTGCAGCTGTTCAGACGTGGTACCTGGGTACCTTCCTCTCCCACACTGTTCCTAGAGATTTGGCCGTGTCCACCGACTGTTCCAGAAGCTCACCTGGTCTCTTTACAGCCTCCTGTGTGAAGCCTCTGTTCCTGCTCCCGCAAAATGGAAATGACCTCCCTAGATGGCGGGTGCCTGGTGAGACTGTGGGTGTGGAAGTGTTTCTATGATATGTCCAGAACAGACAAATCCGTGCAGACAGAAAGTAGGCGAGTAGTTGCTGAGGGCTGGGGTGGGGAGATGGGGGGTGACTGCTAAAGGATGTGGAGTTTCTTTTGGGGGTGATGGGAATATCTGGAATTGGATAGTGGTGATGGTTGCATAATTTTGTGAATGCACCAAAACCCACTGAATTATGCACTTGAAGTGGGTGAATGGTATGACATGCGAATTATATCTCAACAAAGCTGTTTAAAGAAAAAGCACGGGGTGTTGAGCCATTTTCCTACAATGGGATCGGTGAGCTGAGATAGCACCACTGCACTCCAGCCTGGGCGACAGAAAAGAAAAGGTGCATTCCTCACCAGCTGGTCCTTTTGGCTCCGAGACGCCTTCCTCTATTGAGAAAGCTGTTTCTCTTTCTCTTCTCTTCTGCCTATTAAACCTCTGCTCCTAAACTCCTTGTGTGTGTCCGTGTCCTAAATTTTCCCGGCAGGTGACAACAAACCCCAGGTTTATACCCCAGACAATGTAGCCACTTCATGACCAGCTGGGCAGTTCCCGACGGCCCCAGGAGCCACCCAGGAGACAGAGGTCATGTTCTGAGCTGGGAAACACAGGCCTGGGGACGAGGAAGGAAAACCAGGGTGGGAGGTTTGGGAAAGAGAAGGGCCTGGCAGGGAAGGCCAGATGACAACATGCCCAGAGGCCAAGGGGCCAGGTCCTCTGAGGACCACCCTGGCAGAGCTTTGTGGCTGCAGTTGCAAACAGTTGTGCCCTGTGCCCTGTCCTTCTCTTCAGGTTCATCCCAGGATATGTCCCAGACTCCACACTGTCTTCTCAGCTGTATGGGGCCCTGGTGCTATGCCTGGTCCCCTGGGCACGTGGCAGGAGCTCTGAACAGCCCCCGAGTTCTACTTCTCTCTAAGGAGACTGGGCAGCCTTCAAGCAGGCCACTTCTGCCTCTCTCCTGAGGGTAAGCTCAGAAGGTCAGAAAGAACTTGTTACTGGCCCAGCACAGTGGCTCACACCTGTAATCCCAGCACTTTGGGAGGCTGACGCGGGCAGACTATCTGAGGTCAGGAGTTCGAGACCAGCTTGGCCAATATGATGAAACCCTGTCTCTACTAAAAATACAAAATTAGCCAGGTGTGGCGGCGTGCACCTATAATCCCAGCTACTTGGGAGGCCAAGACAGGGGAATCGCTTGAACCCAGGAGGCAGAGGTTGCAGTGAGTCGAGACTGCGCCACTGCCCTCCAGCCTGGG
>NW_012107808.1:3328349-3334389 GCF_000951045.1 Mandrillus leucophaeus | reverse complement strand
CTTCTAGAATGAAACCCCAGAGTACAAACCCAACACCAGTGGCTTAGGGCTACTGAGATCAAGACTGGTGTGGACATCAGAGCAGCTCAGAGATGGAAGGGGTTTGCTCCCTGCCATGGTAAGGTGCACTTAGAGGCTGGTGACACCTGGCAGACAGATGCAGGGGGAAGTCACACATAAAACCTGGGTTATGGGACTCGGTACCAGGAACATTCTCCCTGGATCTTAAACCTCAGCAGAAAGATGTGGGCCTTCTGGTGAGTGCTTTGAGAAACCACCATCTGAACACACACAGGGGGCTATGACATTCCAAGTTTCCAGAGCCACCTACCTGGTGCTGCATTTCACAGACGGAGGCCTGATTGCCCTTTCTGTTTCCCATGACTGTCATCTTCCGCACACATTCTTCCCGTGTGGGACCTGGCCTGCTCCCAGAGCAGGTGTTTGCCTCACTGAGCAATGCAGAGACAGGCCTTGAGCCTGCCCGCCAGCCCTGTCACTGGCTGTTGGGGTGGCATTTTATATTTGGCATCGATATCCCTTGGGACTTGGATAGAGCGTTGCCTCCTGTCTGACTATTCTTTGGCTATTAAAAACAGAGCTGAGGACCAGGCGCAGTGGCTCACACCTGTAATCCCAACACTTTGGGAGGCCAAGGCGGGTGGATTGCCTGAGGTCAGGAGTTCGAGATCAGCCTGGCCAACATGGGGAAACACTGTCTCTGCTAAAAAATACAAAAAATTAGCCAGGTGGGCTAATTTTTTACATGGTGGGCGCCTGTAATCCCAGCTACTAGGAAGGCTGAGGCAGGAGAATCACCTGAACTTGGGAGGCGGAGTTGCAGTGAGCCAAGATTACAACTTTACACCCCAGCCTGGGCAACAAGAGCGAAACTCTATCTCAAAACAAAAACAGACAAACAAACAAACAAACAAACAAACAAGAGCTGAGCTGGGCAGAGTGGCTCACGCTGGTAAGCAGCATGTTTGGAGCATGCAGGAGAGCTGGAGTGTGGGGGAATGTGGTTTTCAGAATGGAGGGTGGCATCGTTTCTTCATTCCTCAGGATGGAGTTGGGGCTGCTGTCCTGGTGTGCCCAGGATTATCCTGGTTTGGGCAGGGGCCTAGCATTCAACCTGGTGGCTTCAGCGCCCAGCACACCTCCTAGAAGCCAGTAAGCTCTCAACACATGTCTGTGGGATGCATGATGAATGAGCCACCCTACCTCAAGAATTGTTGATGACTCGGTTTCCTAAGAGAGTAAGATTGACAAATATTTATCACTCAGATTGGTACTGGTCCCCGCTTGGCAGGTAAGTCAGAAGGTTACTTCTGCACCCAAAATACAGGGGAGACTGGGCACAGTGGCTCACACTTGTAGTTCCAACATTTTGGGAAGCCAAGGTGGGAGGATTGCTTGAGCCCCGGAGTTTCAGACCAGCCTGAGCAACATGGCAAGACTCTCATTTCTACAATAATAATAATAATAATAATAATTACCCAGGTGTGGTAGCATGTGCTATATACAGTCCCAGCTACTTGGGAGGCTGAGGCAGGAGGATCACTGAGCCCAGGAGGCAGAGGCTACAGTGAGCCATGATCATACCACTACACTCTAGCCTAGGTGACAGAGTGAGACCCTGTTAAAAAAAAAAAATACAGAGGTGCTTTTGCCCACATTTGTCTCTTCTTAGGGTCATGAAACATTTGCACAGTTAGGTGGATCCATTATGGATAGATAAATTATATTATCGGATTTTAATCAAAGTAACTGTTCTACATTGGAGAAGTAGCTTCAAAAGAACACAGCAAAAAAGAAAAAAAGTCCTAAAATGGAAAATAATCCTAACGTACAAGCCCCAGTGAACAACAGGGATGGTTCACAAAAATTCTGATCTTTGTCTCCAGTTCCTGGCACAGAACTCCTCAAACTTTTGGACTTTCCTGAGTGACAGAAGTGTCTTCTTTATGCTAATGAATGCTGGGTCCTGGGGGAATGGGGCACTGAGACGGTTTCCGGCTGGGGCTGGACACCAGCAAGACCAAACCTTGGTTGGAACTTCCAGCACCCCTAACTGATGGGATTCAAGGAGACTCCGAGTTAGCGAACGCATCCGCACACCAGCAGGGCAGCACGCCCCAGCTCCACCGGGACACAGGCTGCCATGACTTGGCCCCTTCCGGCACTCTCCGTGTGCCTCTCCACTGGGCTGCTTGTTTGGATCCTTTACAAACTGGAACAGCAATGGGAACACTTCCCTTAGTTCAGAGAGACGTTCTGGCAAATTAGCGACCCTGAGGGGTGGGCGTGGGGACTCCTGAATTGGAAGTCAGCTGGGCAGAAGTGTGGGTCAGCTGAGGACCCCATTTGTGGCTGGGATCTGAACAAGGCTGTCTTGTGGAACTGTGGGGTCTGATGCTAACTCCAGGTAGACAGTGTCAGAATCGAATTAACATGTTGAACACCAAGTTGGTGTTAGAGAATTGGAGAACCACACAACAGGTAACCCGGCTGATGAATATCAAGTAAAAGCATTAGAGACCTAATCCAGTGTGAAGAGAAGTCAGCAACCCTCCCTTTTCTAAACCACCAAGGCTATTGGAAATGTGGATTTATATAGCTATCATCATCGCTAACAAGAAGCCTCCCTCTAAGTCTATGCTATGCATTGGCATTGGATCATAGCTCAAGATTGCATACAACTATCTCAGTTAGCAACACATTTACAAAACTCAGCGTTCGGAACCCAAGACAAACCTCAACACTGTTTGTGATGTGTACAGTTCTACTCTTTATGGACTCTTGAGATTTAATGAAAAATATTTAGAAGCTTCTTTGAGGTGTTTTTGTTTTGTTTTGTTTTTGTTTTTGTTTTTGCTTTTTGACGGAGTCTTGCTCTGTCGCCCAGGCTGGAGTGCAGTAGGGCAATCTCGGCTCACTGCAAGCTCTGCCTCCAGGGTTCACGCCATTCTCCTGCCTCAGCCTCCCGAGTAACTGGGACTACAGCTACACGCCCAGCTAATTTTTGTGTTTTGTTTTGTTTTGTTTTGTTAGTAGAGACAGGGTTTTGTTGTGTTCGCTAGGATGGTCTTGACCTCCTGACCTTGTGATCCGCCCGCCTCGGCCTCCCAAAGTGCTGGGATTACAGATGTGAGCCACCGCGCCCGGCCTTGAGGTGTTTTTAAAAAAATGTTTATTTATTTTTTTAAGACAGGGTCTTGCTCTGTCACCCAGGCTGGAGTGCCGTGGCACGATCACAGCTCACTGTAGCCTCGACCTTCAGGGCTCAAGCAATCCTCCTGCCTCAGCCTCCCGAGTAGCTGGGACTATAGGTCCTCCTCTACCATGCCCAGCTAGCTAATTTTTAATTTTTCGTAGAGATGAAGTCTTGCTATGTTGCCCAGGCTGGTCTTGAACTCCTGGGCTCAAGTGATGATCCTACCTTGACCTCCCAGCGTGTTGGGATTACAGGTGTGAGCCACCGTGGCCAGCCGTCTGAGGTGGGTTTTTTTGTTTTGTTTTTGTTTTTGTTTTTTTAATAGAAAAAGTCCCAGAGGCAATACGATTGGGCAAATGCTTAAATGAATTACAGACTGGAAAGCAAGATGGCAGCAAACCAAGCTACATTTTTTTGGTCAACAAATAATGTTGGAAAATACCTGGAAAACACGGGTGAAAATGTGAAGACAACTATGAGAACAAATTATTCAGTGGGAAGTTTGCCACACGACTGGATGAAACCGCAGATACTGTTACTGGGTCTGGGGAAGGTTACGTTTCAAAGATGAAGTGCACAAAGAACTCCTTTTTCATGAGCCACCAAAGGAAGGACCTGCCAGAGAAGGCATTTTCTCAACTGTAAATGACTTCTGTAATGAAAACAATGTGTTATTGAAAAACTCTGTAAGCCAGAGGGTCTGCATTTCACTTGGAATTCAAAAGGAAAAAGGAAGGCAGGATGGGGTTACAAAGAGAGTGAACAGGGAATCCGTTGCCTTCGTCACTGAGGCAGGTAGGGGAGGAGACCAGAGAGCCGAGTGATTTAAAAGAGAAACATGGTTTCATGTGGGTGGACAAGGCCCTTCTTCCCTCTGGCTCTCTGTATCTTTGGCTGTGTATTTTCGGCTATGACGTCCATCAAAACCAAGTATTGAAATAACTTAGAACAAGATCTTCAGATCATTAAACCTATTATTAAACCAAGATTTTGTAAGAGAACAAAGCATACCCCATCACCTTGCTTTTACCAGCAAAATGTGATTGCTGAGATTGAGAGCAAAAGGTTATTTTTGAGCCATTAATGGAAACCAAAATCACAGTCATTTAAAAATATTGTTGATTTAACTTTATAGTAAGTCTTTCTGTTTCCATTTTTTTGTGTAAGTTTTATAGGTACTTGATATACCAGTACTTATAATATAATATATGTGTGGCCAGGTGTGGTGGCTCATGCCTGTGATCCCAGCACTTTGGGAGCCCAAGGTGGGTGGATCACGAGGTCAGGAGTTCGAGACCAGCCTGACCAGCATGGTGAAACCCTGTCTCTACTAAAAATACAAAAAATTAGCAGGGCATGGTGACAGGCACCTGTAATCCCAGATACTTGGGAGGCTGAGGCAGGAGAATCACATGGACCTGGGAGGCGGAGGTTACAGTGAGCTGAGATCACGCCACGGCACTCCAGCCTGGGTGACAGAGTGAGACTCTGTCTCAAAAATAAATAAATAAATAAACAAATAATAATATATGTATATAGTTTGCAAAGGAACATACATATCAAAGTTAGCTCCAAGACTTTTTACTGACGATAACAATAATCTCTATCTTTTCTGCTCCTTTGCAAAGCAACCTTGCCATGATTTCCTTAGGAAATCGTGCCAGCTTTTCCCCTCCCCTTTGAAGCTGGGCTTGTTTTGAGCAATAAAATGCGGTGGAACGAATGCTATGTAGGCTCCAAATTTTGGCCTTAAGAGAGAAACAGTTTCTACCTTGGTCACTTGGGAAGCCCATTCTAGGGGTCCATCCACCAAATTAGGAAAACAGGGAGAAAAGAAGAGAAGTCTTACTGTCCCAGCCATTCCTGCAAACACCAGATACAGTTGGAACCATCTTAGTTGTTCCAGCCCCAGCCATCCTGGGATAGCAGCTTCACAAGAGACCCACGCCAATACCACATGGAACCGAAGAACTTCCCAATGGAGCCCTGCTCCAATTCCTGACCCGCAGAACTGTAAGCAAATAAAGTGGTGGTTGTTTTAAACCTTTGAGCTTTGAGGTAGTTGGTTATGTAGCAAGAGAAAACGGAAGCAGACCAGTAGCCTACGAGGTGACGTCCAAACTCCTCAGCGTGCAGCACGCAACCCAAAAAGATGTCTGTACCTTCCAAACTTTACAAAAACTTGGTTTTATTTTTTAAAATTGTGGTAAAATATACATAACATGGCTGGGTGCAGTGGCTCACGCTTGTAATCCCAGCACTTTGGGAGGCTGAGGTGGGCAAACCACCTGAAGTCAGGAGTTCGAGACCAGCCTGGCCATCATGGTGAAACTCTGTCTGTATTAAAAATACAAAAATTAGCCGGGAGTGGTGGCGCACGCCTGCAATCCCAGCTACTTGGGAGGCTGAGGCAGGAGAATCGCTTGAACCTGGGAGGCAGAGGTTGCAGTAAGCCGAGATTATGTCACTGCCCTCCAGCCTGGCGACAGAGCAAGACTCTGTCTAAAATAAATAAATAAGTATACACACACACACACACACACACACACACAACAGTTATCATAAGCATTTTGAAGGGTACAGGTCAACGACGTTGAGTATGCTGGCACTGTTATGCGACCGTCACCACCGATCCATCTCCAGAACTTTTTCGTTTTGCAAAGCTGCAACTCCATGGCCGAGCGCAGTGGCTCACACCTATAATCCAGCACTTTGGGAGGCCAAGGCAGGCAAATTACCTGAGGTCAGGAGTTTGAGACCAGCCTGACCAACATGGTGAAACCCCGTCTCTACTAAAAATACAAAAAATTAGCCAGGTGTGCT
>NW_012107808.1:3319872-3327643 GCF_000951045.1 Mandrillus leucophaeus | reverse complement strand
GTGTGTGTGTGTTTTTAGTAGAGGTGGGGTTTCACTGTGTTAGCTAGGGTAGTCTTGGACTCCTGACCTCAGGTGATCCGCCTGCCATGGCCTCCCAAAGTGCTGGATTATACGCGTGAGCCACCACGCCTGGCCCAGAAGTTTTCTTTTTAAAGGTTGAATAGGCCAGGCGTGGTGGCTCACGCCTGTAATCCCACCACTTTGGGAGGCCGAGGTGGGTGGATCACTTTAGGTTAGGAGTTCGAGACCACCTTGACCAACATGATGAAACCCCGTCTCTACTAAAAATACAAAAATTAACCAGGCATGGTGGTGGGAGCCTGTAATCCCAGCTACTTGGGAAGCTAAGGCACGGGAATTGCTTGAACTCGGGAGGCAGAGGTTGCAGTGGGCCGAGATTGTGCCATTGCACTCCAGCCTGGGCGACAGAGCAAGACTGCCGCTAAATAAATAAATAAATGTTGAATAATTATCTATTGGCATCCTCCAAAGTTTATTACTAGACGCCACCACAGCCTTTGCTGTTGCAGCTGGTTTGATCTATTGCCCCCCGAACATGCCTTACAGGTGCCTCTCTCTGGTGCTTCGCTTATTCCATTTCCCCCTTTTAGAAAGATCTTCCTTTGTTCTTGCAACAAAGTTCCAAACACAGACCTTGTAACAAGGTCCCGAGTTCTTGGCATGAACTCGAGCCCTGTTCGTTCGGTATTGTGCAGCTCAACCCCAACTTCCTTTAGGAAATATTCTTGAATGACGCCTTTACCCCACACCCCAGGCGCAGGCTTTCTCTGTTCTGGGGCCCATAGATATTACCATCTGTGCTGAGTGAAGCCTCCTGTAACTGCTTCCCAGCCACGCGGCAAGCTCTTTGAAGGAAACCGTGGCGGTATATTTCTCTTGTACCTCTGCTGCGCTCAGTATCAGAATATGCACACAGCAGGTCCTTGATAAGTAGGTGCGAAAACACATGAATAATATAATTTGTCCTAAGTCCCCTCCCTTCCAGTACATTCGATTCAACTCAGTAGACACATCCTGCGCCTGCCAGCTCATTCAGCCGCTCAGGGCTGTGTCAGCCTGGAGTAGGCAAGGCTCAGATTTGAAGACTGATAGTCACGAACTCAAATTCCAGTTGGGCCACTCAGGGGCTGGGAGATCTTGGTCAGCCTTAATCAATTCACTCATGAGGAGGAAGATCCTATGGGCTGTCTAGGTTGGAGGAGCAGGTGTTCGATCCCAGCAATAAAGTGTCTCATCCGGTATTCAGCACTTCCCTGCGGTTAGTGTGGTGGTTAATTGTATAAGTCACCTTGACTAGGCTAAGGGATGCTTAGATAAGCGGCTAAACATTTTTCCTGGGTGTGTCGGGGGGGCGGGGCGTAGTTTTTGAAAGCGATCGGCATTTCCATCAGGGGACCCAGTAAAGAAGATGGGTCTCTTCCCTGCGGGTGGGCCTCATCCAGCCCATCGGAGGACCTCACAGAACAAAGTGGCAGAGGAAAGGCCCATTGTCTCTCTTTTCTCCTGAGCTGGAACATGCATTTCTCCCGCCCTCTGACGTCAGAGCTCCCGGTTCTAGGGCCCTTGGACTCAGCCTGGAACTTTCATCATCAGCTTTCCTGAATCCCCAGTGTGCAGACAGCAGATCTCAGGACATCGTGGCCTGTGTAAGCACACACCAGTCCCTCATAATAAATCGCTTTCTGTGGATCTCTACATATCCTGTTGGTTCTGTTTCTCTGGAGAACCCTAATACAGTCAGGCACCGAGACACTGTCCCACGGCGGAAGGCACGCTTCCCCTACCCGCCCTACCCTGGAGTTCTCACCAGGACAGGAACTAACCCAAAGCTCTGTGGTCAGTAACCTTTTCATACTCAGCACAGTAGCTACAGGAGTAAGCTGAGTGTGGAAAGAAAGACAGACAATCCCGTAGATCCTTTCATTACTAGACGGTCCCATGGCCTTGTCCCTGCCCTATAATTGACCTTCGCGACTACCTGGCTTCACCCCCAACTGCGAAAGCACACCTCCGCCCTGCCACTGCCACCTGGGCCTTATTTCACAGGAAACAAAACCGAGGGCAGGACTTGGCTCCTGGTCACATGACAGCAAAGGGCTCGTGCTGGGACCTGGGACCACCGCAGGCTCAGAGGAAAGGGATGTCCCAGACCCGTTCCAGTCAAAATCTGCAGCTGCCTGTTTTCATTCTGACATTTCCCCGCAAAGCCACGTCTTGGAGCAAGTGGAATTTCCAAAGTTTTTCACTGGTGGCCCCTGGTCTGATGACCGGCTCAGGAATCTATTTAAAATGGTTTTCTTTTAAATGACAGGACTAGGTAAACAGGCTTTGAAAAAATATAAGCAATACATATGGGTACTATCAAGAAAAAATAGCGCCTGCCCCTCCCCACAGCAATGCCTGGAGAGCAAACCAGGCCAGGGAGAAATGGTGGCCACGCGTTGAAAAAGAGCCGTCACTTTTTCACGTCTAGATTCTATCCAAGGAAAGCCCACCGTGTGGCTCCTGAAGCCACTGTTCTCTTTCATTCCTGTCGCTGTAAACTTTCCTGACAAGGGGTGGTTCCTTGCTGCTGCGGCTTTCCTTGCTCCAGGAGCCCTCAGTGCTTGCAGCCTGGCCGCGTGTGCGCCTCTGCTGGGATGACCCCGTCCCGTGGCCCCAGGGCCCCATCGGAAGGCCGGCTCTCCCCACCTTGGGCAGCTCGGCATCTGCCGGCTGACCTCAGCCCTTCCTTCCTGGAAGCCCTTCCTCTCTCGGACTCTGACCTGCCACATGGCTTTGCTCGGATGCTCAGTCGGTGGGCAGCAGATGCCTTAAGCAGCCACTGCTGGGGAGGATGTCCCATCTGGAAAGATCAGATCTAAGAGGTGATGTCATCCAGACCCGTGATCAGCAGAAACTGGGGCGAAAGCAAGCTCTGCAGTCCTCCAAAGGGGCCCATCTGGAGCCTGAGAGGGAGTTTGCTGATGAGAAAACAAGGCATGTTGGAGACGGCAGGGAGGCGTGTTGGAGACGGCAGGGAGGCGTGTTGGAGACGGCAGGGAGGCATGGTGTAGATTTTGTCACTCCCTGGGTAACGGAATTTGAAAAGAGTGGATCAGATCAGATCAAAATGCTTACTCTGTGCTAGATGCCAAAAAGAATACAAATAAATGTAAAAGACAGACTCCCCTCCCTCCCCTCCAAGGAAGCATAACAGTCTCCCTTCCCGGACACTGCTGGGATTTGACTATATTAGGCAGGAGATTTAGCAGAAAAATCCAAAGCCCTGTCCTCTCATGTCCCAGAGGTTCATTGTAGTCTCCAGCACTGGCACCAAAATCACAGGGATCAGGCTCCTCCCGGCTTCAGTGTGTCCTCCCTGGGGTGCAGGACCTGTCCTCGCGGCTGCTGGATCTTGGGTCATTATGTTGAAATTCCAGCCGTGGGGACGGAAGGGATGCTCCGTCCTTGAGGACATGAACTCCTAGAAGGACACATCCGCTTCTGCTCACGTCTCCTTGTCCAGAGCCCAGTGAGTTCAGGGAGGCTGTGAAGGCGGCGCTTTCTCCAGGGGCACGTGCTCTCTTTCGGGGTACCAGCTGGAAGAAGGGGAGAAGAGGCACGCAGGCATCACAAGCATTTTGAAGCAGCAAACAGTGCACTGTGGTGGGGATAAAGGAGACACTGATGTCTGGAGGCAGCTGGCATCTGGGAGACACTGGGCTGTGCCCAGGTCCTGAGACGCCACATCTCCTGAAGGCCACCCGACCTGTGCGCTCCGCTCACAAAGGTGCTCAGGACCTCAGTGCTGGAGGCTGCCCAGGGCCATGAGTCCTTTTTAATTGAACACACCCATCCAGAGGCGCTGTCGCCCTCCCGGGCAATTTGGCATTCCTCTAATGTATGTAGTTCTTTTTTGGCTTGAACTTCAACCTGCTCAAGCCTTCTACCCAGGAATAGCTAAATGCAGCAACCCAGCCCTGAACTGAGTGCCCGCTCTGTGCCAGCAGGGGAGAATGTGAGGGGCGGCTGAGAAGGGGATCCTGTCCTAGGACCCTTCTAAATCAAGTCACAGAGCGATGCTGACAAACGGCAAACGAGATCTTTACAGCCCACAAAGTGTGCAGAGAGTGGTGCTGGGCCTCGAGTGACAGTGTGTGCAGTGGTGAGGGGCAGGCACCCTGAGAGATGGGGACAGTGAGGCTGCAAGGCAGGACTAGGGGGGCAGCTAAGGGACTGGGGCTTGATCTCCAGGGGCACTGGGCCAGACACCTACAGCAACAGAACCCTTTTCCCAGCCCCAAGAGGGCGACTGGATGGTGGGGCCCCATCCCTGCCTGCCTTCCCTGGGCACCACCGTCCACTGTCTGCCTCCACCCCCGAGGCTCTCTGGGCCCTGGGGCAGACCTTGGAAAAGGTTGCTATGGACCGGGGGAACCCCCAGCACCCCCAGAAAATGCTGTCCTTTGTTCCATCAGACCCAGTAGCTCTCCACGCTCTCCTGACCCCAGTATCCCTGTGGAAAGGAGGCCCTAGGCACTGGGGAGCTGGGGCCTGTGTCCAGGCCAGTGGCGGGGGACCATACTCCCAGGGTCTGGCCACACTCCCCAGGGCAGGCGGCCTGCCACACGCTGCTGGCTTTTTCCATATTTACTCCTGAACTTTCCTTCAAACAATCAAGAGGAAGTACCCTCAGCCCAGCTGCCAGGATACACGTGTCCTCAGCCTTTTCCAGGGAGGGAGCTGCTGCCCCGGGGGTAGAGGGTAGGGGCAGTGCTGGGACGGGAAGGAAACCCAGCCCGCTCCATCCAGGAAGCAATAAGCTGGCATCACTGCTTCCACGGCCGCTTGTTCCTCAGATGGGGAAAGAGGGACATCCAGCACCACGTGGCAGTGGGTGCTGGGGGCTGCCCCTGCTCCATCCACGGCACTCAGGTTCCCCATGTTACAGTAGGTGGCTAGTCAGACATGAGCAGGGCAGGAGAGGCCCACCCCCACCTCACCAGGAGTGTCCGGTGACCATCAAGGGACAGTCAGGAGGTTGGTGACCGTCTCTCTAAAATAATAATGGGGCCGGGTGCAGAGGCTCGTGCCTGTAATCCCAGCACTTTGGGAGACTGCAGCAGGTCATCACTTGAGGCCAGGAGTTCGAGACCAGCCTGGCCAACATGGTGAAACCCCCGTCTCTACTAAAAATACAAAAATTAGCTGGGTGTGGTGGTGGCAGGCGCCTGTAATCCCAGCTACTCAGGAGGCTGAGGCAGGAGAATCGCTTTAACCCGGGAGGTGGAGGTGGCAGTGAGCCGAAATCGCGCCACTGCACTCCAGCCTAGGCAACAGAGTGAGACTTTGAAAAAAAAAAATTAATTAATTAATTAAATTAAAAAATAACAACAATAATAATAATTGGTTGCAGCCAGCTCCAGGGAAAGGCAGGCTCCTAATAGAAAACACCTGAAGCTGGCGAGCAGCGGCTTCCCCGTGAGATCTCAGGAGCTGGGCAAGTGGGCTCACATCTGTGCCCTGAGAGGTGAAACAGCGGAGTGTGAGTGGTATATGATGTTCTAGGGACATTCGACTGGCACGGGAAGAACACGCCTCAAAGGAGCCTGCGTACAGCTCCGGTGAACACACTGCGCGTGCTCCCCTCCCAAGCGCTGGCGGCCACTGTGCCTGCGACAGGCCACCCCGAGGGAGGAATCGGGGAGAAGGAATGCAAGCCCCCGCGTGCCAACATTCACAACCCCAGGTCAAAGGTCAAGCCCCGCACTTGTCTTTCGAGTCACTGCTGAGCCCTCTTTCAAGTGTACTTTCCTTTCTTTTCATTCCTGCTCTAAAGCTTTCGAATACACGTTCACTCTTGCTCTAAACTTGCCCGTCTCTCCTGCCTCATGCCCCTCAAATTTGTTCTTCTGACGAGGCAAGAACTGAGGTTGCTGCAGCTCTGTATGGATTCGCTGCTGCTAACATCTTTCGCTGCCGTGTGACTCAGATAACTCCCACCACTAACATGGAGAGGTCTGTGCCTAAGAGGGGCCAAGTCTGTGGCGGGGGCTTCCCATGGGTGAGCTTCGGACGCTCTCTCTCTCTTGTGCTCTCTCTCTCTCTCTCTCTCTCTCTACCCCCAGGACCTTGTTTTCCAGTCTCAATCAGCCATGCGAGGTGTTCTCTTCCACTACCCCTGAGGACACACAATGTTGCCAGAACCTAGAGGGCATCACTGTTGAAGCCCCCCTGGACTCGGGGACCGTGGGCAGAGCAGAAGCCCCTCCTTTAGGCCCCCAAGCTCCACTTCAACAAACCACGCGGCTCTAACTAGGGCTTCCAGGTACGTGAGTTTGCCAGGGCCGCTGTCATGTAGCACCACACACCGGGGGACTTAAACAGCAGGCACGTCCTGTCTCACAGTTCTGAAGGCCAGAGACCAAGGTGGGCAGGGCTGGTTCCTTCTGAGGCTGTGAGGCCTCTGCCTTGTCCTTCTAGTAACTTGGGCTGAGCAGGGGGACACAGCCGGCTCTTAAAGCCACAGTGCCCTTATGGTGCCCTGCAGGCTGGGGCAGGCACCACATCCAGTCCCAGAGTTGGGCGCCTTCAAATTCAACTTGCATCTGCCACCAGCATGAGGCTCATCACCTCCCCTTCCCAGCCAAGCAGTGACAACGAAGGCCAAAATCCCTGGAGGCTGATGCCAGGGGGAAAACGCCCTCTAGATGAGGAATTGGGATGTGTACAATTCGAGGAATCTGATGAATAACTTGGGTGTCACTGAAGTGGGCAAGGCCCCTGTATCCTTCAGCTGCATCACGCGCTGTGGGAGAACGCCGGGTGGGTTTCTTTCTCCTTTTTGATATCCACACTCACTGCCTTCCTCAAGAATAAAACTGCATCCATTGTAGGCTGAATTCCTGCTTCTGGAGAAGACAGGTATGGATGGGCGCAAGGGGCATTCAGGAAGGGGCTGATCCAGGTGGGCCGGAGACAGTAGGGGCACTCAAGGAGATGCCGACAGGGGTCCCAAGGGGACTGAGGATGGGAGCCTGGCGCGTGAGCACCCAAGCCCAGGAAGGTCCACCTTCCTCCCCTGGCCTGGAGGCTGTGGACACCACCACACAGGCCCATGGACTCAGGGCTCTCGGGCTTGCAACAGGACATGGAGAAAAGACTGAGAAGCCCAGCCCACAGTGGGGGTTTCTGGAATGTTCCCTTGGGAATGGAAGGAACAGGGACCTCTGCAAAGGCTGGTCTGATTTTGTTGCCAAGTCTTTTATATAAGCCTTTCTCAGTCACCCCACAGCCCCCCGAAACTTGAATTTCTGCTTCTGGATATGTGTGCACAGATGGATAAAAACCAAACATAGAATGTGATGTCACTCTCCAGAACATGTAAGGAACTACAATTCAACAATGACAGCAACAAAAAAAAAAAGCCCAGGCCGGGTGCCATGGCTCACGCTTGTAATCCCAGCACTTTGGGAGGCTGAGGTAGGTGGGTCACCTGAGGTCAGGAGTTCGAGACCAGCTTGGCCAACATGGCAAAACACCATCTCTACTAAACATACAAAAAATTAGCCAGGCGTGGTGGCAGACACCTGTAATCCTAGCTACTCGGGAGGCTGAGGCAGGAGAATCGCTTGAAACCGGGAGGCGGAGATCGCAGTGAGCCGAGAGAGTGCCACTGCACTCCAGCCTGGACAACAAGAGCGAAACTCCGTCTCAAAAGAAAAAAAAAGTTAAACACAGAATTACTGTATGACCCAGCAGTTTCACG
>NW_012107808.1:3310373-3319822 GCF_000951045.1 Mandrillus leucophaeus | reverse complement strand
GGGCAGAGCAGAAGCCCCTCCTTTAGGCCCCCAAGCTCCACTTCAACAAACCACGCGGCTCTAACTAGGGCTTCCAGGTACGTGAGTTTGCCAGGGCCGCTGTCATGTAGCACCACACACCGGGGGACTTAAACAGCAGGCACGTCCTGTCTCACAGTTCTGAAGGCCAGAGACCAAGGTGGGCAGGGCTGGTTCCTTCTGAGGCTGTGAGGCCTCTGCCTTGTCCTTCTAGTAACTTGGGCTGAGCAGGGGGACACAGCCGGCTCTTAAAGCCACAGTGCCCTTATGGTGCCCTGCAGGCTGGGGCAGGCACCACATCCAGTCCCAGAGTTGGGCGCCTTCAAATTCAACTTGCATCTGCCACCAGCATGAGGCTCATCACCTCCCCTTCCCAGCCAAGCAGTGACAACGAAGGCCAAAATCCCTGGAGGCTGATGCCAGGGGGAAAACGCCCTCAAGATGAGGAATTGGGATGTGTACAATTCGAGGAATCTGATGAATAACTTGGGTGTCACTGAAGTGGGCAAGGCCCCTGTATCCTTCAGCTGCATCACGCGCTGTGGGAGAACGCCGGGTGGGTTTCTTTCTCCTTTTTGATATCCACACTCACTGCCTTCCTCAAGAATAAAACTGCATCCATTGTAGGCTGAATTCCTGCTTCTGGAGAAGACAGGTATGGATGGGCGCAAGGGGCATTCAGGAAGGGGCTGATCCAGGTGGGCCGGAGACAGTAGGGGCACTCAAGGAGATGCCGACAGGGGTCCCAAGGGGACTGAGGATGGGAGCCTGGCGCGTGAGCACCCAAGCCCAGGAAGGTCCACCTTCCTCCCCTGGCCTGGAGGCTGTGGACACCACCACACAGGCCCATGGACTCAGGGCTCTCGGGCTTGCAACAGGACATGGAGAAAAGACTGAGAAGCCCAGCCCACAGTGGGGGTTTCTGGAATGTTCCCTTGGGAATGGAAGGAACAGGGACCTCTGCAAAGGCTGGTCTGATTTTGTTGCCAAGTCTTTTATATAAGCCTTTCTCAGTCACCCCACAGCCCCCCCAAACTTGAATTTTTGCTTCTGGATATGTGTGCACAGATGGATAAAAACCAAACATAGAATGTGATGTCACTCTCCAGAACATGTAAGGAACTACAATTCAACAATGACAGCAACAAAAAAAAAAAGCCCAGGCCGGGTGCCATGGCTCACGCTTGTAATCCCAGCACTTTGGGAGGCTGAGGTAGGTGGGTCACCTGAGGTCAGGAGTTCGAGACCAGCTTGGCCAACATGGCAAAACACCATCTCTACTAAACATACAAAAAATTAGCCAGGCGTGGTGGCAGACACCTGTAATCCTAGCTACTCGGGAGGCTGAGGCAGGAGAATCGCTTGAAACCGGGAGGCGGAGATCGCAGTGAGCCGAGAGAGTGCCACTGCACTCCAGCCTGGACAACAAGAGCGAAACTCCGTCTCAAAAGAAAAAAAAAGTTAAACACAGAATTACTGTATGACCCAGCAGTTTCACGCCCGGGGTATATATCCAAAAGCAGGGACTCCGACAGAGAGTGCACACCCATGGTCACAGCAGTGTCACTCACAGTTGCCAGAAGGTAGAAGTGACCCACTTGTCCCTCAGCTGAGGGATGCATCAGTGCAATGTGACATAGTCACACCGTGGAGGCCAGTCACGGACAGGCATGAAACTCGAATACCTGTTACCACAACGGTGAACCTCGAAAATACTACGTTAAGTGAAATAAGCCAGACACAAAGGGACAAACATTGCATGATTCCACCGATAGGAGTCACCTGGAAGAGGGAAATTCATAGAGAGAGAAAGTCCAGTGGAGGTTACCAGGGGCTGGGAGGAAGAGGAAATAGGGAATGTTTTGTGGGTGCAGAGTTTCAGCTGCGGATAATGAACAAGTTCCAGGGATGGATGTTGGTGATGGCTGCATGACAATGAATGGACTTCCTGCCACTGAGCTGCATGTTTGAAAATGGTTAAAATAAGGCCGGGTACGGTGGCTCACACCTGTGATCCTAGCACTTTGGGAAGCCGAGGAGGGTAAATCACCTGAGGTCGGCAGTTCAAGACCAGCCTGACCAACATGAAGAAACCCTGTCTCCACTAAAAATACAAAAATAGCTGGGCGTGGTGGCGCATGCCTGTAATCCCAGCTGCTCAGGAGGCTGAGGCAGGAGAATTGCTTGAACCCGGGAGGTGGAGGTTATGGAGAGCTGAGGTCGTGCCACTGCACTCCAGCCTGGGCAACAAAAGCTAAACTCCATCTCAAAAAAAAAAAAAAAGAAAAAAAAGAAAAGAGAAAAGAAAAAAGAAAGAAAGAAAACGGTTAAAATAGCAGAGGAATTCTCCCCATGCAAGGGACAGGCCATTTCTCCTTATGTGATGAAAAGTTCTGCAGATGCCCCCCAGGTGACAGTGTGAGGCTTGTTGAGCAGTGGGCCAGGCCCGGCCTGGGACAGGGTCCCGGTGTTGTGATGGAGGGGAGGCTGGTGTCCAGGCCGCCAGGGGCACCCAGTGCTCCTTCGGGTACTGGCTTCGTGCGTGGAAGTCGCGTAAGAGTCACGGAGGGAAATTCAAGTTGAGTCATTTGCAGGATGTGCAGAGCGGGACGGGCCCTCCAAACTTGGCAACCTTGGAGGAAATGATTTTATATTTTTTGACTCTCATGTAACCTAGACACTCAGCTGGGACTCTATTTCCTATTTCAAGACTTTTCCAAACAGTTGTGTTCCCAAAGAACTTCCTAAACACACGACCAAGGGAAGGAACAGGGCCTGCTGCTCCAATTCCCTGGGCTCCCAACGCCCCTCAAGTGTTTGCACAGGAAAATGGTAGCGCAGGGCACCAGGCAGGCAGGAAGCCGCAGGAATCTCAGAAGCTGCTTTCTGGGTTTGACCTCAGGCAATTAAAAAATAGCAAAATAGATGGTGAGTGGAGAGGGTTTACGGGCTGCAGACCCGCAAGGCGCTCGCAGGTACAGAAAGACACAGCCGAGAGTCTGCCTGTGCGCACGCAGGCCTAGCAACCAGCATTTGCTCATCTTAGGCTCCTGCACTCGCGGGGAACTTAGGGAGTCTCCCGCGGGGCAGGCAGAGGTTGGGAACTAGAGCAGGAAGGCCCGCGGGTCCATCCCATGGTCTCACTCCCTTTCCTCTTGTCCCCTTCCCCTTGAGGCATTTCCAAGACTGCAGATGCCGCTTACAGAGCGAGTGGGGTCCTGGTGGGGAGGGATGCGGGCCACAGCCAGATGGGACATCTGGTTGCTCTCTCCTGAGACACCCAGCTCATTTCCTTCACCTTGTGTGGCTGCGAGGACCAGCTGGCCTCCCTCCTGGGGTCCCTCAGCATAAGCCCCTGGGGAGCTCCCAGGCTTGGTCTCCTCTGTCTCAGCAGACCACTCGCCTTGGTGCCTTATCCTGTGTTTTTGTTTTTTTTTTTTTGTCATGGATTTTAATTTTTCCAACAGTTTTGGATTTACAGAAAAATTGAGAAGATAGTACAGGGAGTTCCCATAAACCCCACATCCAGATTCCTCCATTATTAACACGGGGCATGAGTCCGGCCCATTTGTTCCGATGAACGGACCGACATTCATTCATCAATCCACTGTTGGCTCAGATCTCAGTTTTCACCTCAAGTCCTTTTCTGTTCCAGGATCCCCTGCAGGACGCCACAGGCCATTTACTCATGGTCTCCTTAGGCCCCTCTGGCTAGGAGTTTCTTGGGGTTTTTATTTTTGTCTCCCTCTTTAGACTGGGAGCTCCTTAAGGGCAAAGATAAGGCTCGGCCCCGCGAGTCCCCCCATGGTGCCTGACATCATGCTCTGCCCATCCCAGGCCTCCGTGGGTGATGAGAGGCCCGAGTTGAGGCACCAGCTCCAACTGTGTGCGATGACGCTATTGAGCAGGGAGAGATGGGGATGGGGAGATTTCACTTGCGTTTGTTACATTTCTGTAACGTTTATGTCTTTAAAAATAATCAGCATACCTTTCTCTTCCAATTAGGAAAACCGCAGCAAATCAAGCCGGGAGCTGGGGCCTGGACAGTTCATTATCCGGCTGGGTTCCCTGCGCAGGCAGTTCACGCGGGCAGGCTGCCCTCTGGAAGAATTGCTGGAATGAGCAATTCTCCCAAGAAAGCGAAGACACAGACTCATAAGGGAGAGTTCTGGGCAGAAACGGAGGCGAAGATTGGAGTGAAGCATCCACAAGCCAAGGAGAGCCAAAGATTGCCAGCAACCCCCAGACACTGGAGGAGGCAGGGAAGGAGCCTCCCCAAGAGCCTTTGGAGGGAGCAGGGCCCTGCTGACACCTCAGTGTCAGACACCTGGCCTCCAGGACGGTGAGAGAGTGGGTTCTGCTGTTGTAAGCCACCCAGCTCTCGGCCGTTGGTTATGTGGGTCACAGGACACCAGTAGAGCTGTATCTACTCATTCATTTCAGAAACGTTTACCGCGTGCCAGTACATACCAGGCACTTTCAAACACACCGGGGATAGGGAAATAAACAATAAACAGGATCCTTGCTCTCAGTGGAGCTGCCATTCTAGTAGAGGAAGATGAGCAAAAGTAAATAAATGATAACTTCTGTCTGGGCGCGATGGCTCACATCTGTAATCTCTGCACTTTGGGAGGCTGAGGCGTGCAGATCACCTGAGGTCAGGAGTTTAGGACCAGCTTGGCCGACATGGTGAAACTCTGTCTCTACAAAAAATACAAAAATTAGCTAGGTGTACTGGCACACGCCTGTAGTCACAACTACTCAGCAGGCTGAGGCAGGAGAATCGCTTGAACCCGGGAGGCAGAGGCTGCAGTGAGCCGAGATGATGCCACTGCACTCCAGCCTGGGCAACAGAGAGAGACTCAGTCACAAAAAAGTAATAAAAATAAATAAATGATAAGCTCTAACAGCAGGGAGAGCTGTGAGATCCACACAACAGAGGCGTCAGACAGGGTGTCGGTTCCCTTGGGCTGCCCTTGCCAGGCACTACAAGGTGGGTGGCTGAAAAGGAAGCGCCACCACCAGGCCGTGGCTGGGTCTGGCCCATGGGCTACTGTTTGCCACCCTGCTCTGTGTAACAGATGCCTCTCCTGGGGGCACAGAATGGGTCATGCTGATCTCCCTGTTTTGTAGGGGGAAACTGAGGCAGCAGGTTGCCTGACTGGTCCCTGAGCAGCCGCAGGCGTGGACACAGGCCCGTCTCCCCAGAGTTCTTTCCGGTTGGAGGTGGTTTGTCTTGATCCATGGACCTACAGGGCCTGACTTCTGATGGGAAGGAAACTCACAGCCACTCTGCTAGGGGATGGGGGCTCTGGGCAGAGCGCCCCGTGTCTTCTCACCTGTCCTAGAGCCCTGGCCCAAAGCCTCCTCCTAGCCTCCCTGGCTCTGTCCTCGGCTGTACCCAGGCTGCATTTCCAGGAAATGCCTCTCGTTTCCCCATACAGGGAAGGAAGCAGAGGCCCTAAGCCAGGATCAGCCTCCAGCTCAGCTCCTGGGAAAGTGGGTGCACCTCGTCTCACCCCCACTCTTGGGCCCACCCTGGCTGAGGCTCAGAGCACCACACGCCTGGCTCTCCTTGGTCCCATGCTGACTGGAGACCAGAATTCGGGCTGTTCCGAGCCAATACAGATGAATTTCTTCCCTTCTCTCATGCCCTTCTCCATTCATTCACTCATTCTTTGAGCCCGTATTTAGTAAGCACCTGCCATGCACAGTGCTGTGCTGGGCAGCAGGTGCCTTGGTGACGAGGCCCTGCCATGCAGTGCCCACCTCGTGGCCACCAAGCCCTCCAGGGCACAAGTATCTTCACAAGACTTAGGCTTTGAAGGAAAATGAGTCCAGTTTAGCGGGACTGTGGGATGAAAGTGTGCTCCACTCCACATCCAAGCTGGACAGGAAGACCCCGCCCTCCCTGGGAAAACCAGGCAACGGGAGGCTCACCTGACTCCATCTTCACAGTGTGAGGAAACTGAGGCAGGGGCTGAGTGGCAGCCTCTGAGACCCTCCAGCCCCTGGTCCTCCCTTGGCTGTGACTGGGCCGGTGGCACAGCAGGGACACCACAGCCCAATTGTGAGCAGGAACATGGGGACATGTGACCCCCTCTTAGCAGAGGTGGGGCTCTCAGACCTGAGCAAGATTCTGCTCATGGGGCCCCACACAGAGAAGGGGTCCTGCTTCCTGCACTCCAGGAGCTGTCTGGGGTGCCTGTGGTGGGTCCAGCTCTGAGAAGAAGCAACGGCGGCGTGACAAGGTCTTTCCTGTCCAATCAGGACCACGGAGCTAGAGCAGCGCCCGAGGAGCTTCGTGTCCCCGTCCAGGGCTACAGTCTTCCCTGCCCCATTCATTCCGCCGCTGCTGCCTGCCAGGCACTCACACAGAGCCTCTGAATGTGGCGTGCCCCACGTCCCGTGACAGCGCTGTGTGTGCTCCAGTACGTGGAAACTGGGGCAAGGAGGGCGAATGACTCGTCCACTGTCACGCAGCTGCTGCGCGGTGGGGCTGAGATTGCACCCAGGGACTGACCCAAGCCCCTGCCCAGCCCCAGGACTCCAGTTTCTGGGCTGGCCCCTGTGCCCGAGTTTTAGGATCCCCACCACCGCCCCAGCATTGCCATGCTTTGTCTGCATTTCTGGGCTGAATTGTGTTCTCATGGAGGGAGGGACCATCCTGCTTATGCACCCACACCCCCATCCTGCTGCCCGGGACAGTGCCAGGCTGCCGGGGGCATTTGATGAGATGTGACATGTAAAGAATCTGATGGTGCCTGGCACAGGGTCGTTGCTGGAGGATGCTCGGCCTCACCCCTCCCCGCCCATCCCGCCAACATCTCTGGCCCAGTGCAGACCCAGCTCAGCCACAGATGTGGGTATGGCAGGAGCATTATTCTGGTGGGTTCTGTCCATAGGACAGTCCTCTAACCGCATGACAAGGTGCCACCACAGTGGCCTCTACAACATACAGTAAGCACTCACTGTGTGTCCAGGAGGAGTAACTGTGCTCTTTGCCACGGCAGAAGGTGGCAGTCGCGGCAGTGCTGGCTGTCATGGCTGCTGGGAGGCGCTGTGCCTCTCAGTTACAATGGGAACCAGCAAAATGAAATTTACTTATTGTTGCAAGATAATAGCCAAGCCTTTTAAACATATGCTTTTCAAACAAACCCATCGCCATGGCAACCCTCTTAAAACAAGATGTAACCTGGCTTAAAGAACCTGAGAGCTAATTCTAGTAGTGCTTTGTATTTAGTTACGCCTTTCTTCTGAATTTAATGGACCTCACTCACTAGGCTCCACTAACATCCTCTGAAGTCTTAGGGGACAGATACTATTAAACTCATTTTACAGATGTAGACAACAAGGCACAGACGGGTTAAGTGACTTGGCCACTAAGTGAAATCTTCGCCATGAGCAAGTCCAGGCCAGACCCGGGTCTTCTCTTGTTTCCTTCTGTTGTCTTCACTAATCAGACCATGCTGGATTTTGAAAACCCATCATCATGAAAGGCTTAGAGTTTCCCACAGCTTGGCCTGGGGAGCCCAGATGCTGCTGCCATTCATGTGCAGAGAAGGCTGCTGGACCAGGAGGCGAGCAAAGGGCAAAGAGGAAGTTGTGGCTGAGGTTCAGGGGATGAAAAGATCCCCACAGAGAGCTCCATGGGCTGGGACAGCAATGCAAGGACCCAAGTGCCCCACAACTCACTCTGGCACAGCTGACACCAAGCCACACCCGCCGGTTACAGGGGAATTTTAAACTCCCTGCCAGCCCCAGGGGCCAATGGCATCTTCCTTGAGCATCCAGACAAAGCCCTGCCTCGGGCCTTTGCACCAGCCAGTGGTTCTCAGGCGGGGCCACTGGCCAGCAGCAGCAGCAGCAGCAGCATCTGTTACGTTGGAAATGTAGGTTTTCTGCCCTCACCTCAGACCCACTGAATCAGAAACTCTGCCTTACATACCCTCCAGGGGCTTCTGATGCACCCTCAAGATCTCTGCCTAGAATGTTCCTCCCGGATACCCTGGCCAACTCCCTCTCCTCCTTCCAGGCTTTGCTCACGTCTCACCTTCTCAGAGAGGCCTCTCCTGAGCCCGCCGACTTCTTGCATTCTCAACCCTGCCCTCCCAGCTCTCTTTCCTGACCAGTGGCTTATGTGGCCTGCATCGTGTCTACTGAATCTTGTCTGTCTCCCCCGTGAAACAAAAACTCAAAGAGAGTGCTCTTTGCTGAGTCACCTGCACAGAGTGCTCGATAAGCAGTGCTTGCGGGAACAGTGACTTCTGGCTCAGGCTGTTAGACGGGCGATGAGGAGCAGCAGCAAGTGTTCGGGTGGGTGGGATGGGGTGGATGAGTTTTGCTTTGAGCATGTGGAACTCAAGGTACCAGCAGCCACCCAGATGAAAGGCACAGAGGCTAGCTGGGAGGCAGCTCTGGGACACTGAAGAGAGGTGACACTGTGGAGGAAGAAGAGTGACAGGCTTAAAGAAGACACCCTGGAGCATGTTAACACCTGTGTGGGTGAGGCTGAGGAGTCGGCAGAGACCAAGGAGGCCGAGGACAAGAGGGAAATGGAGGCCATGTCGAAACTCCCAGGGAGGCTAGCAAGGCTGGAGGAGATTGGGAGATGAGCTTCCTCTCCCACAAGCTTGAATGGTGAGTGGAGGGGACTGGAGGTGGGTCCCAGCAAGGAAAGGGGTGATGTGCAGGGGGAAATGGGGACAGGGAGGGGAGCGCGAGGAGAAATCAGAGCAATTCTGCAGAACCCTGGAAGGGAGACCTAGCCAGGGCAGGAGGGAGCGAGGGGAGGGCTGGGGAGAGAGGTTTTGATTCCCCAAATCTCAACTCACAATGAGATCATCTGAAATGGGAGAGAAAGCAACTGGGGAAATCCAATCAGGTAGGTGTCTCAGTCAGCTCAACGAGAAGATCCCTCAAATCCAGAGAGGCCAAGACTCGTGATTTTGTCCTGCGTTGGAAAGAAACCTAAGGCTACTAGAAAAATATAGTTGGCCTCCTTCCCACCCGACCGCTTTGAAGTCCCATCTGGGTTTACAGAATAGTCACACACAGGGTCTGCAACCGACAGCAGTGAGAAAATAGTAAGTTCCTCGTGCATTAAGCTGTGCGTCTGGGACTCTCACTGGGCAGGAAGCCTGGGGAGCGTGGAGGGTTCCACTCCCTGCAGGGAGCTGCACACTGGCAGCCCGCACCAGCATGGTGACCTGTGTCCCTCCTGATGCTCCCGCCTCAGGCCGTCCTATCTCCAAGGGTAAGGACTGACATTTTCTTAGAAGTTTCCATTCACCCAGTATGTGCTCACAGGGAACATTAGATGTTTTGAGGAGGAGGCAGCATGCTGGTCACCAAAACAGTTCTTTCAAATATTAACTGTCAGATTTGTTATTGTGTTAATTTTGGAAAATGTACATGTTAATAAAAAAAAA
>NW_012107808.1:3306998-3310323 GCF_000951045.1 Mandrillus leucophaeus | reverse complement strand
GTTCAGGGGATGAAAAGATCCCCACAGAGAGCTCCATGGGCTGGGACAGCAATGCAAGGACCCAAGTGCCCCACAACTCACTCTGGCACAGCTGACACCAAGCCACACCCGCCGGTTACAGGGGAATTTTAAACTCCCTGCCAGCCCCAGGGGCCAATGGCATCTTCCTTGAGCATCCAGACAAAGCCCTGCCTCGGGCCTTTGCACCAGCCAGTGGTTCTCAGGCGGGGCCACTGGCCAGCAGCAGCAGCAGCAGCAGCATCTGTTACGTTGGAAATGTAGGTTTTCTGCCCTCACCTCAGACCCACTGAATCAGAAACTCTGCCTTACATACCCTCCAGGGGCTTCTGATGCACCCTCAAGATCTCTGCCTAGAATGTTCCTCCCGGATACCCTGGCCAACTCCCTCTCCTCCTTCCAGGCTTTGCTCACGTCTCACCTTCTCAGAGAGGCCTCTCCTGAGCCCGCCGACTTCTTGCATTCTCAACCCTGCCCTCCCAGCTCTCTTTCCTGACCAGTGGCTTATGTGGCCTGCATCGTGTCTACTGAATCTTGTCTGTCTCCCCCGTGAAACAAAAACTCAAAGAGAGTGCTCTTTGCTGAGTCACCTGCACAGAGTGCTCGATAAGCAGTGCTTGCGGGAACAGTGACTTCTGGCTCAGGCTGTTAGACGGGCGATGAGGAGCAGCAGCAAGTGTTCGGGTGGGTGGGATGGGGTGGATGAGTTTTGCTTTGAGCATGTGGAACTCAAGGTACCAGCAGCCACCCAGATGAAAGGCACAGAGGCTAGCTGGGAGGCAGCTCTGGGACACTGAAGAGAGGTGACACTGTGGAGGAAGAAGAGTGACAGGCTTAAAGAAGACACCCTGGAGCATGTTAACACCTGTGTGGGTGAGGCTGAGGAGTCGGCAGAGACCAAGGAGGCCGAGGACAAGAGGGAAATGGAGGCCATGTCGAAACTCCCAGGGAGGCTAGCAAGGCTGGAGGAGATTGGGAGATGAGCTTCCTCTCCCACAAGCTTGAATGGTGAGTGGAGGGGACTGGAGGTGGGTCCCAGCAAGGAAAGGGGTGATGTGCAGGGGGAAATGGGGACAGGGAGGGGAGCGCGAGGAGAAATCAGAGCAATTCTGCAGAACCCTGGAAGGGAGACCTAGCCAGGGCAGGAGGGAGCGAGGGGAGGGCTGGGGAGAGAGGTTTTGATTCCCCAAATCTCAACTCACAATGAGATCATCTGAAATGGGAGAGAAAGCAACTGGGGAAATCCAATCAGGTAGGTGTCTCAGTCAGCTCAACGAGAAGATCCCTCAAATCCAGAGAGGCCAAGACTCGTGATTTTGTCCTGCGTTGGAAAGAAACCTAAGGCTACTAGAAAAATATAGTTGGCCTCCTTCCCACCCGACCGCTTTGAAGTCCCATCTGGGTTTACAGAATAGTCACACACAGGGTCTGCAACCGACAGCAGTGAGAAAATAGTAAGTTCCTCGTGCATTAAGCTGTGCGTCTGGGACTCTCACTGGGCAGGAAGCCTGGGGAGCGTGGAGGGTTCCACTCCCTGCAGGGAGCTGCACACTGGCAGCCCGCACCAGCATGGTGACCTGTGTCCCTCCTGATGCTCCCGCCTCAGGCCGTCCTATCTCCAAGGGTAAGGACTGACATTTTCTTAGAAGTTTCCATTCACCCAGTATGTGCTCACAGGGAACATTAGATGTTTTGAGGAGGAGGCAGCATGCTGGTCACCAAAACAGTTCTTTCAAATATTAACTGTCAGATTTGTTATTGTGTTAATTTTGGAAAATGTACATGTTAATAAAAAAAAAACAATTTTAAGAATAAAAATTTTCAGGACTGAAAATTTCCCCACGTTCAAAGAGATGGGTAATGTCCTAAATCAAGCTACAATAACTATAAATGGTTAAATATAAGGAAACTCCAAATAAAGGTAATTACAGCATTTCCCAAGGGGAAGGAAAAAAAATTATGCCAACTTGTATATATAAACTTTTTAGGGATGTCAAAGAAATGAGCAAATATTTACTCACAGTATTTATTTATACATACACTTTAAAAATCATGTATTCTAACGCTTTGCTGTTTCCTTCCAAAGTTTTGAATAGAATTCAGTTGCTCCAAGACACACATTCATTTACACGTGGGTTTTTTTTCTTTACTAAAATACATTTACTTTTAGTATTCTCAAGTACAAAAGAGACATAAATCTTCTATTGCATATGAAATGGAGACCAGTCTTCCACAGAGTAAAATTAAGTTTTGTAATGGTCATCATCTGTAATTGTTTACAATGACAGCATACACTCTAGGATTTTAACTTCATGGCTACATGGGTAAAGTTAGGTTTGAAAATCATTTCAAAAACAAAATTAATCAAATAAAAAACCTGGACAGGTTTTTATTTTTATTTTTTTGAGACAGAGTTTTGCTCTGTTGCCCAGGCTGGAGTGCAATGGTACGATCTTAGCTCACTGCAACCTCTGCCTCCAGGGTTCAGGTGATTATCCTGCCTCAGCCTCCTGAGTAGCTGAAACTATAGGCATCTGCCACCATATCTGGCTAATTTTTTTGTATTTTTAGTAGAGATGGGTTTCACCATGTTGACTAGGCTGGTCTTGAACTCCCGGCCTCAAGCGATCTGCCCTTCTCGGCCTCCCAAAGTGCTGGGATTATAGGCGTGAGCAGCTGCGCCAGGCCCTGGATAGGTTTTTAATGCACTGAAAGTTTTCCTTAGAAAGAACCACAAAATCTTTTAAATTTTCCTATAAAACCCTGTAACTATTCCATAATTTATGCTGAAAATAGAGCTTTGAAAAAAAAGAATTAAAAACTCATCTCATGTCTTCAGTCAAAAAAAAACCTTCTCATAAAACTCCAGCAAAACGTTTCATTACACAATTTATCACATTACAATAGGAACAATTACATATCTGAGGGACACGTTTCAGTATGGGCTTTGTCAACATACTCCTGCAAGAATGCCATCAGTTGATTAGGGTAGTAGGCAATGATTCTCAACTCGGGTTTGCAGCCATCATTAGTGGGTGGTGGAACCACAGTAATGGGTATGAACTTTTTTGGGGGTGAGGTGTAAAGGAACTAGAGCAGGATTGGATAGAAAAATCACAGCGTCCTTTGTATGATGCAAGATAACAGTTTTCTAATACCTTTGATGTACATGTATTCTGCACCATGATGCCAAATGGATTTCGTATGGGACAAAGTAGGAAAACATTGAGGGAGGCTGAAGCATGAGAATCACTTGAACCTGGGAGGTGGAGGTTGCAGTGAGCCAAGATCGCGTCACTGCACCCCA
>NW_012107808.1:3302983-3306533 GCF_000951045.1 Mandrillus leucophaeus | reverse complement strand
GGGCGGATTGCCTGGGCTCAGGAGTTCGAGACCAGCCTGGGCAACATGGTGAAACCCCATCTCTACTAAAATACAAAAAATTAGCTGGTCATGGTGGCACGTGCCTGTAATCCCAGCTACTCAGCAGGCTGAGATAGGAGAATCACTTGAACCTGGGAGGCGGAGCTTGCAGCGAGCAGAGATTGCGCCACTGCACTCCAGCCTGGGCGACAGCAAGACTCTGTCTCAAAAAAAAAAAAAAAAAAAGAAAAAGAAAAAAGCCAGAACCTAGGTTTCTCAACTCCATGTCCTTTGCTTTTCTGACTATAAGAATCAAGAGGTATCTTCCTAGGATGGTCACAGGGAGGTAATTCCCCCAGCACGGAGGGTCTGAGTCAAGAGTAAGCTCTGTGCAAGGTGCATGGCGGGATGGGAGAAGGTTACCTTGCCCATGACCTTGCTGCTTAATCCAGGGAGAAAAGAGAAGCAATCAGAAGAACATGTCCACCTGCTCCCCTCACTGCATCTGCCTACCTACCCACTTACCTATCTACATTTGCCAGGTACTCCGCCTGCCCTCTCCCTATGATCCGCCATGTTTCCGTAGGCCTGAGCTCTACATATGCACTATATCCCATTCCCTTTGGCTAGTGCGGCAGTTTAAAAGGATGTCCACAGATTCCTTCTGAGGTTGCCAAATCTAACAAATAAAAATACAGGTCATACCTTAACTTTTGAGTTTCAGATAAAGTCATTATTTAGTATAAGAATTCCCTATGCAATATTTGGAATACACCTATACTAATAAGTCTTTATCTTTATTTGGATGTCTGGCCACCCTACATTGTACTTAGCGACTCCCTTCTAACAAATCAGAGTAAGGGATGACATGCAACTTCTAATACTAGGTCATAAAAAGCACTGCAGTTACCATCTTAGTCTCTTGCTCTCTTGGATGGCTTGCTCTGGGGTAAGTCAGCCATGCTGTGAGGACATTCAAGCAGCCCTGCGGAGAGGCCATGTGGCGAGGAACGATGGCTGCCTGCCAAAAGCCATGTGTGGGAACTTGGAAGAGGGCCCTTCTAGCCCCAGGCAAGCCTTTAGATGACCGTAGCCTTGGCCAACACTGACTGTATCCTCAGGAGGAACCTGGACAGAATCACCTTGCTAAGCTGGATTCCTGATTGACTGAAACTGTGAGATAACTTTCTTTTAAACCTCTAAGTAGTGGGTGGTTTGTTATGCAGCGACAGAGGACCACCACACGGACTTCCTGACATCACTCCAGGAGCTGCCCTCTCTCTGGCATCGTTGCTTTCAGTCTTTCCTGATCATTTCCAGGGGCACATAGACAGGTTATAATTCCTACCCTCTGAAAGAAAGCCATCTCTTGATCTCAACTGTCCTATTTTCTGTTTCCCTGTATCAACTGTTGTCCACAATCACTATCTCTGACTCCTTTTCCCCATTCTCTCCTGAACTACTCCAATTAGGCTTTTCAGCATTCCCAGCCCCTCTCAAACAGCTGTAGTCAAACATTTAATATCCCTCTTGTATTAAAGCCAGAGTTCAATCTTCAGGCCTCATCAAACTTGACCCAATTATTCATTTAATAAATATTTATAAGTAGCTACTAGGTGCCAGGCATTGTTCTAGATGCTGGATATACAGCAGTGAGCAAAACACATCCAAACCCACATCCGGAACCTTACTAGCCTGCTGTGGAAGGCAGAGGGCCTGGGGGACCAACAGTAAACAAGTAAACCGCTATGAATATTTATGAATGAAACAATACAATCTCTGGGATCAAACATTTCAAAATAATGGGACAATGGGTAGGAGTGAGGACGAAAACAGGATTAGCTATTGTTGACTACCGAAGCTGGCGCTGGGTACATGGAAGCACATTAAATTCTTCTCTACTTTGGTATAGGTTTGACATTGTCCATAGTAGAGTTTTTTAAAAAGCAGGTTGCATATCATCTCATCTGCAGTCCAGGAGATGGGGTGTGACAATCTAAATAGGGTGGTCATGACCTGACGGGGTGGGTGAGAGAGTGACAGGAGATGGCGGGGGAAGAGCATTCCATGCAGAGGGAATCACAACTGCGGAGGCCTTGGCTTAAGAGAATGCCTGGAGTGTTCTAGAAATGACGGGGAGGCCAGCATGCAGAGGACAAGTGGGCGGAGGGGAGAGCGCTGGACAGGCCAGCTGGGCCACATGGTGCCTTGCGGACTGCTGTGGGGACGTGGACTGTTACTCTGAGTGAGAACATGAACCACCGGGTGTTTCAAAAAGAGGAGAAAAATGATATGCATTCAATCTAAAATAAGTCTGCAATCCCAGCTACTCGAGAGACTGAGGTGGGAGGAGCATTTGGGGCCAGGAGTTCAAGACCAGTCTGAGCAACATAGCAAGCCCCTCTTAAAATAAATAAATAAATAGTAAAATGGCTCATGTCTGTAATCCCAGCACTTTGAGAGGCTGAAGGGGGAGGATCACTTGAGTCCCGGAGGTTGAGGCGGCAATGAGCCGTGATCACGCCACTGCACACCAGCCTGGGCAACAGAGCGAGACCCTGTCCCCAAATAAATAATACATACATAATAAAACAAGCTAATTCTGGTCAAAACAGAATTCCTCATTACCTCCTCACCCCCAAACTTATTTCTGCTGTAGTTTTTGTGGCACCAGGCAAGGACAGCTCCATCTTTGCCATTGCTAAGGCCAACTATGTCAGAGCCATGCCTGACTCCTCTCCTCCACATCCTGTCAATCCTACCTGCAAAACCTATTGGGGCCCTACCCTTGTTACCCCCACGCCAGCCCCATCACCCACCCAGGGCGCTATGGCACTTCCCAAGTGGTCTCCTGCTTCTGCCGCAGCCCCGTGCAGTCCACCCTCTCCTGTAGCTGAAGAATAACTGAGGGCGTTATTCACAAGAGATGGGAAATCCATAGACATGTCCTAGGAACTTGAATAATTTCAATCGTTGTACCATAAATGGTACTTAAAAGAATGTTATGAAGATTGTTTTTGCTACTTTATAACAAAAATGTTATAAAGTATTTGTTTCTGCTCTTCTGATAAATGATGAATAAAAAAGATGCTAACACTCTATTCTAACTGCTTGGAGTTAAAACTATCAAGCCCCATATAGTGAAGAAAAAGAAAGAAAATGGTAACTGAAATGACATTTCCATTGTTTTTTACTACATACAAATGTTTTGCAAAGTTACTACATTCATTTAAAAAATAACTTGGGTTATACTTACTACAGAAATGATTTTCATGGGTACATGTGGTCATAGAGATGGAAATAACCGGCCGGGTGTGGTGGCTCATACCTGTAGTCCCAGAACTTTTGGAGGCTGAGGCAGGTGGATCGCCTGAGGTCAACAGTTTGAGACCAGTCTGGTCAACAGAGTGAAACCTCGTCTTTATTAAAAATACAAAAATTAGCCGGGTGTGGTCGTAGGTGCCTGTAGTCCCTGCCACTCAGGAGGCTGAGGCAGGAGAATCACTTGAACCCGGGAGGCTGAGGTTGTAGTGAGCTGAGACTGCGCCAC
>NW_012107808.1:3256558-3302933 GCF_000951045.1 Mandrillus leucophaeus | reverse complement strand
GTAGGTGCCTGTAGTCCCTGCCACTCAGGAGGCTGAGGCAGGAGAATCACTTGAACCCGGGAGGCTGAGGTTGTAGTGAGCCGAGATCGCGCCACTGTACTCTAGCCTGGGCGACAGAACGAGACTCTATCTCAAAAAAAAAAAAAAAAAAAAGGATAAAACAGACACAGGGAACTCCAAAGGCTGGGAGGGTGGTGAGGGTTGAGGACCTGCCTACTGGATGCAGTGTCCACTATTTGGGTAACGGGTGCATTAGAAGCCCACTCCCCACAGTGTGCAATATGCCCACCTCACAAACAAGCACATGTGTCCCCTTGAATGTAAACCTTTTTGCAAAAAGATTTTAAAAGGTTATTTCTTTAGATTTTTAGGTTGAACCATACGTAGACAGGGAGTTAAACAAATTATGCATCAGCCATGTAATGAAATACTCTACACAAAAGAATGAGGTAGATCACCCTACATATTAATATGTATAGAACTGAGAAAATCTCTCTCATATATTGTTAGTTATAAAAAAATCAAGTTCAGGAACAGTATATGTAGTGTGATCCCATTTGCATTATTGAAACAGATGTGTTTATCACTGTCTATAGAACAGAAAAATATCTGAAAAACAATCTTACAGTGTTATGAGTTATCTATGGAAATAGTTTTGTGAGGAGCCACGAAACATGTCCCTTTGATAAAGCAATTCTTTTTCTTTTTCTTTTTTTGTTTTTGAGACAGAGTCTCGCTCTGTCGCCCAGGCTGGAGTGCGGTGGCACGATCTCAGCTCACTGCAAGCTCCACTTCCCGGGTTCACGCCATTCTCCTGCCTCAGCCTCCTGAGTAGCTGGGACTACTGCTGCCCGTCACCACGCCCAGCTAATTTTTAGTAGAGACGGGGGATTCATCATGTAATCCCAGCCTTTGGGAGGCCGAGGGGGGCGGATCACGAGGTCAGGAGATCGAGACCATCCTGGCTAACACGAGCAATTCTTTTTCAATGAAACTTTCTGTTCAAGGATAACAAGCACAGAGAGAGATGAGTCGTGAGCAGCCCAGGAGTGGTCAAAGTGCACCCGTGGGAAAAGCCACCACCAGGTGAGGGAACAGGACCAACCAGGATCCCCCACTGTGTCCCAGCCACGTTCCCCTCTCTCCAAAGCCACCACTACCCTAACTGCTGAGCACAACTTGGAAAAAACAAACAAACTTGGGCCTTAGGTCTGGGGTATTGGAGGCTGAGGGGATCTGGAGCAGGGGAAGGGGAGAAATGGCAGCCCAGGACCCCCCAGCTCAGTCGTGATGAAAAGCCATGACCTCAGAGCCCCGTCTGCGAGGAAATGCTTCTCGTGCTGGCTCACAAACACCCCCAGCTGCACGTGCCTGGGACGGAGACCCACGGGAAACAGCCATTTCCTAGCGCCAGTGAGCAGTATATCACACACACGGAAAAATTATGGAGCAGAGTATGAAAGCTGCATAAAACTTGAAAACAGGAAACTTCGAAGACATGAAGGATTAGAGCAGGCACTCTGGGAACCAGCCCTGAAGAGGCAGGCCTGTGTTAATGGCTGAAGCGGTAGGAAAACTCGGGCAACGAGAGGGACGGGTGGGGCCTAGGAGGAGCGCCCATGCAGCTGTCGTCAGCGGACGCTCCTTCTGTGTCCCTCAGACTCAGCAGTCCCTCCGCCCGCCCTTCAGCAACTCTCCAGAGCAAAAGTGGAGGCAGCTCCCCTGCTCTTGAAAACCCTCAATGGTCAAAAAGCTTTGTCAGTTCCTCATGAGCCTTGCACAGTGCCAGTTGCTGCACCTGATATAACCCTAATAAAAACTAAGTATTAGACTGATCTACAGGAGGAAATAAGATTCACAGAGATTAAGGGAACAGTCAAAAGACACAGAACTAGTAGGCAACAGACCTGGAATTCGACCCTGTGTCAGGGTGGTTCCAAATCCAAGCTCTTTCTACTACACTGCCAGCCTCCCAGGTCCCGGAAGTGATCCTGGCCCTCCTACCCTACCCTGATGGCCTGATCTCCTGGTGTGCTGAGAGCACTGGCTGAACAGAGCAGTGCTGCCTGTGGAATCTGGCCCTGCGGAATACTGGCTCCCCACAGAACTAGGAGGCCCTCCAAGAAGGAAGGAAAAGAGGGGCCTCGGAAAGCCAGGAGTAGATGTGACAGAGCCTGACCTCAGGAAACAGGCCAAGGGCATAAACACCCAACCCCTAGGGACAGTCCAGCCAGCAAAGTGTCTCTCTCTAAATTTGTAAAACCCCCCATCCCTAAGGGAGGCAGTGTGGAAACAGAAGAGAAGGCAACAGGAAGCTGCAGCCCCTTCCTTTGAGAAGAGGTAGACACTGAGCAAAAGTTTAGGGGGAAAGAAGCTGAGGAAGGACAGCACTGGTCCAGCGGTTGGACCCGCTAGAGGACTCCCTGGCACCACAGCACAAATGGGGCTGGCTGCCCCAGGAACAAGAACACACACACACCCCACCCTCCACACACCTTTTTTCTGGAAATAGACCTCATTTCTCCGACCACAGAAGTGGACACATGGCTGAACTGTTCCCTGCCTTGGGAACAAGCCAATCGCACAGAAGCAGAAGCGGCACAGACAGCAGAGGCAGGGGAAGGGAAACATATTGGGAAAAGAACAGGGGAGGCCTGAAGAGAGAAGGAACAACGGTGAGACAGCAGGAGGAAGGCGGGAGTAGGGGAAGGAGAGAGAAAGAGGGAAACAGAGACAGAGTATGAATGTGCTAGCTGACTGAATGTGGAGCCCTGGATCTAGGTGTTCCTGAGGCCAGTTCCATGTCCCAAGCATGGTTACGTCAATTAATGCATTCTGCCTCTCGGCTTACGACATTAGAAGTTAGGCTGTATCATTTACAGTCCAAAGAGTTACTATTTCAGTTGTACATAAAGACCCTTAAAAATCTATAAAGGCACCTCCAAAATCACATCAATTCTGGAAAAACTAAGGAAACCAAAGTTGGTTCTCTTTTTTCTTTTTTTGAGACCCGGGTCTTCATCTGTCGCCCAGGCTAGCCTCGACTTCTCAGGCTCAAGCTACCCACCTCAGCATCCTCAGTAGCTGGGACTACAAGTGCACACCACCGTTTGTCTAATTAAAAAAAAATTTCTTGGAGTCTTTCTCAAAGAAGCTATTCAAATGAAAGTATATTTATTTTTATACATGTTTCCTCCAGTAAGTTTATGTTTGACTGTATGTAAGAAACAGGAAAAAAACCAACAACCTGTAATTAAACTGGTGCCAAGATTAACCAGCAGCCTCCACTGCTTGTTTCCCATTATTACAGGTTGGGTATCCCTTATCTGAAATGCTTGGGAGCAGAAGTCTTTTAGACTTTGGATTTTTTGTGTGTTTTGGAATATCTGTATTATATTCACTAGTCGAGTATCCCAAATCTGAAAATCCAAAACCTGAAAAGCTCTAATGAGCATTTTCCTCCAATGTCATGTCAGTGCTCGATATGGTATTGCTCTGTGTCCCCACACAAATCTCATGTCAAATTGCAATCTTCGGTGCTGGAGGAGGGGCCTGGAGGGAGGTGACTGAATCATGAGGGCGGACCTTCCCCTTGTTATTCTGTGCTAGTGAGTTCTTGGAGATCTGGTGTTTGAAAGTGTGTACCATCTCCCCCTTTGCCCTCTTCCCCCAGCTCTAGCCATGCAGGACATGCCTGCTTGTGCTTCACCTTCCGCCACGATAGTAAGCTTCCCGGGGCCTCCGTAGCCATGCTTCCTGTACCACCTGCAGAACTGTGAGTCAATTAAACCTTTTTTCTGTACTTATAAATTACCCAGTTTCAGGTAGTTCTTTCTAGCAGGGCAAGAAAAGATAAATACAGTGCTCAAACAGTTTTAGATTTTTGGATTGGGGACGCTCTCAACCTGCGCCATTAGATTATACTCTCTCGGTATAAATTATTTAAAAACAAATCCCAAACTAGTACATAAACAAGCCAAACAAACCTATCAACATACACTTATAAACACAAACACAGGCAATACACAGACACCAGGTAAAACAGAGATGGTATTTCCGGATGGTTTAATCATGAATGGCAGTAGGCAGTGTAGGAACAAAGTTCCTAGAGCATGATAAATCTTGGTTTCTAGCACAGGATAAACCTTTCATTTCATGGTGTACATTTCACAATATTAAAAAAAACCCCAACCTGGTTTACATGATTAAAACCATGGGGAAAGGACAATGTTTCCAGGGAGCAATGACTTGCAAGCTCACCCTTGGGCTATGTGGTGGCCATCGGCAGGGCCCAGCTTCACAGTCCAATCCACAAAGCACAGGTTTTCAAATCTTTACCTCTGTGGACAAGAATGTACATGGAACTTTAAAAACGTGTGTTCCCTTATCTGTGTTGAACACTCTTAACGACAATCAGTTTGGGGGAGACGTACCCCTCCCTAATCACAGGTAGGATGACTTCCCAAATCAATGAAACGACCGTCCTCTTTTGTGTCTTGACTTCAGGTGTCCGGCTGAACGACGGAGTCTTTTCCTTTCTTGTCGATGCAGTTTCTCAGCCTCCTGTTGCTTCTTCTGCTGTTCAGACTAAAAGAGAAAATTAAATGAGTAGAGGGAAACAGAGAAAATCCTATACCTCTTCTCTGGTAACCGTCAGGATGCCAACAGTACTGCCACCAATCTCAGACCTGCTGCCAGGAGAAACGCTGCCCACAGGCTCCAGGGGACATGGTGGGGCTGCCTGGACTCCGCTCTGACAAACGCTACCTTGGCAGAAACAGCAGGACCAAGGCCAACTTTCACCATCAATGCAAAAGCAGAAATTCTGAACCCCAGGCAAGAGAAGGGCCCTGATAGACCAGTCTACTACAAAGTAGGAGACTGGTTTTTCAACCAACACACTCACACGACCACTGTGTTGTTTTAAAAGAGCCTACAAAAGAGCCACCTTGAAGATGGTATCACTTACAGAGTGTCCACTTTCCTTTTAGAGATCTTTGTTTACAAACTAGAGCCATTCGTTTATTCCCACTGTTTTTAAAAACAAAAGAAAAAAATACTTAAATGTACTAAAAGTACATTATTAAAACACTCATTCATAGAACTTGCTCCCAAGAATTTTTAGCTGTTTCCCAAAACTCCACCTCTCCTTCCTTAAAAGCAGCAAACTGCTCTCATTAATCACTGATGAAAGCGAGGCAGACGATGCCCAAGTTCACAGCTGCAGTAAGCACGTGGACTCCCGGGCTGACTGCTGGAAACGTGCTCACTTTTGTTGTCAATGCTCATTGGCTCACATGGGAGCTGGAACTCCTCCCTACCCATCCCCAGCACCAAATGGTTTAACTACTTTCAGCAGAAATCCTTAGAAGATTATCAATGCAGAAGCCACAACAAAGTAAGAATTATACAGTTTTAAAAACACATTTGATGATTTTGAAAATACAAACTCCTGAATGTAAAGCTCAAAAAAAAAAAAAAAAAATTAGTGGTGGAACAGTGCAGATGGTAAACTGAGAAAGCATTGTCAGGGGCCTCAGTTGATAAAGTGGAAAAGCATCGCCTTATGGACACCCAGGGAACCTGCTTCACTGGGATCTGTATTTTCTTTTTCTTTTTTTGAGATGGAGTCTCGCTCTGTTGCCAGGCTGGAGTGCAATGGCACACTCTCGGCTCACTGCAACCTCCGCCTCCCGATTCAAGCGATTCCCCCGCCTCAGCCTCCAGAGTAGCTGGGACTACAGGTGACTACGCCTGGCTAGTGTTTTTTTTTTTTTTTTTTTTTTGAGACCGAGCCTCCCTCAGTCACAGGCTGGAGTGCAGTGGCGCGATCTCTGCTCACTGCAAGCCCCGCCTCCTGGGTTTACGCTATTCTCTGCCTCAGCCTCCCGAGTAGCTGGGACTATAGGTGCCCACCACCACGCCCGGCTATATTTTTTGTATTTTTAGTAGAGATGGGGTTTCACTGTGTTGTCCAGGATGGTCTCAATCTCTTGACCTCGTGATCCACCCACCTCGGCCTCCCAAAGTGCTGGGATTTCAGGTGTGCACCACCACGCCCAGCCAGGATCTATATTTTCTACACACCTAACACAAAACATGCATCTGTATGTTACCCTTGAGGAGAAAGTCTCCACATTCACCTCTTGTGGATATTACCCAATCTTCTAAAATTAAACAGTTGAAAGTGAGAGAATAGTGGGGAAGGAAAGCAATTTGTAATGTCAAAAAAAAAGATGCATTTCTCCTATTCTAAGAAGCTCTTAAACCGGGTTTCTGAATAATTCTTTAAGTCCCTTCTCTGATTATTACCATTCTTCGACTGTCTTTTCAAAGTAAATCCTATCCTGTGTATTCTGATCCTATCCCAAACTCCTCTACTATGCTCTGTCTTGGAGGGTACCACCCGAGCCCAGGCTGCTGCCCGTCCTAACCACGGCCACCACGGAGTTGCCTTCCTTGTGCTCTGCTTCCTCTCAAATACCCCTTAAGGCAACTCTCCATGCAACAGCCGGAGGATTTAAAAATAAAATAGAAATACTATGTCAGTTCAGTCCTGTGCTTACTGAAACTGTGCAAAGTTTGGTCCTTTACCAAACAATCTCACAGCCCTCTGCTCACCTTTGAAGCACTTGCCATAGTTCTAATGACATAATTAGAGGTATATAATTTTTACCCGCTGTCTCTCTCTCTCCCATAGACTGAGAACTGTGGTGGCAAGAGCCATGTCTGTCCCTAGCATGAAGCACAGGGCAGGCATCAATACACACGCATTAATGGAAAACTCAGAACTCCTTCTAACACTCCCTAGCTGAGCGAGTGATGACATCACCAGGAGCCCGGTAAAGTGAACCAACACCAGTTATTCAATATTTCGCTTCTTCATGTTAATCAGAATTTATTTAAAAAGGGTTTCTTCAGGCCAGACGTGGTGGCTCACACCTGTAATCCCAGCACTTTGGGAGGCTGAGGCAGGCTGATCACAAGGTCAGGAGATCGAGACCATCCTGGCTAACACGGTGAAACCCCGTGTTTACTAAAAATACAAAACATTATCTGGGTGTGGTGGTGGGGGCCTGTAGTGCCAGCTACTTGGGAGGCTGAGGCAGGAGAATGGCGTGAACCCGGGAGGTGGAGCTTGCAGCAAGCCGAGATCGCACCACTGCACTCCAGCCTGGGAGACAGAGCGAGACTCTGTCTCAAAAAAAAGAAAGAAAGAAAAAAAAAAAAGGAAAAGAAAAAAAAGTTTCTTCATATAATTTTGGAAAATGATGTGCTAAATACAGATAAACAAGGTGTGTTGGAGCTTCTAAGTTAAGGCACCTTCATGAGTCTTCAACATGGACATCAGTCCAAGGTTTTTCCCTTATCTGTCTGATAGCAAAAGTAATCTTCCAGGGTCACTATTTACATCTCCTGGAACACATGGTGGGAAGCTCTGTCAGACTTTCTCCACCAAGGTAGGAGCTTGGAGAGGAGCTTGTAAGCAGTGGTTATTGTTCTGCAGACAAATTTCAGTGCAGAAAAAGGACTAGGACTAGCCTCTCTCCCACGGCTGCATCGGAAGGCCTTGCCGCCATGTGGCGGATCCAGGAGGATCTATGGGCCCGTTAGCGCTTCTCCCGGGTGCTCCTGCCTCCTCTTCCCTACTAGTTCACCACAGCCTCCAGCACTCCTGTCACAGAGGGAGGAGAAGGACAGGTGCAGACAGACACACTTGTATCAGCAACAGCCTCAGGCTTGATGAGGAATTGTACTAAATGAAATTTTAAAATTAGATTTGCGACTGAATCCCAGTTTTACCACTATACAATCTTAAACGACATTAAAGCATAGATTTTTCCTCTTAAATTTTACTGAAATTTTAGGAGATACATATGCAAATATGGGAAAAACTCAAGATTCTACCTGAGCGTATCAAACATGCAGTATAAAAAGAGACTTCTATGAACAACTGCCTGAATAAGTAAAATTTACTGAAAACCTGAACTCAAGTAAAACTGAGATTTAATAATTAAAATGTTTATCAAGTAAGGAAACAAACACATCAAACATTAATTGACACATCAAAAACAGTTTCAAAGCCTCTGCTTGATTCAGTAATGAGGCCATAACTTAATTTAAGCAATTCTTCATACTTTTTTAATAAACAAAAATATAATTTCAGAGCCATCTTATTTTCATTTTACTACAAATTTTAAACTGATTTTCAACTCAGTTCCTTCCAATTTAGAAAACAGTGGGAAAAGGCTTGTATTTTCAGGTTACTGCAAAGTAGGTGCTCACTCAACCCAGCAGAGGGGCCTCTGCAGGAGCTGAGGTGGCTACGCTGCAGACCTGGGATCCTTCCAGGCTGTGCTGCTCCTGCCCCATTTGACATCATTTGAGTTTCAGAGGGAATCAAGGATTGCTTCCAGGTATAAAGAAAATTGATAAGAAATGAGGAAGAGGCACAATGAGGTCCCTCCGAATGTGTATTTGGCTGATATAAGTGATAAATGTAAGAGGGCAAATTTGCTCTCAGCAAACAGAATTAACTGAAAAGCTTTTTGCACTTAGAATAATGAAGTTTTTAAAATTACTTGGCAAGCCTTCTGATGCAGGTTGGGAAAATTTTAGAGAAATCAGAGAGGAATGGGTACAGGATGTGATGAGGTGGTTCTCCAGAGATGATACACAAATGACCAATAAGCACATGATAAAATGCTCAACTCATTAGTCATTAGGGACCGCAAATCAAACAACACACCACTCACACCCACTAGCATGGCTATAATAAAGATGACAGACAGCAACAGGTTTGGTGTGGATGTGGAAAACCTGCAACCCTTATATGCTGCTTGGTGGGAATGTAAAATGGTGCAGCCACTTTGGAAAACTGTCTGACAGGTTTCTTAAAAAGTTAAATAGCTATGCTGTATGACGCAGCAATTCCGCTCCTAGGTATAGACCCAAGATAAATGAAAACACATGTTCATGAAAAAATTTACACATTCATTTTCATAGCAGATTATTACTCACTTCCCCCAAAAGAACACAACTCAAGTGTCCCTTAAAAAAGAATGAATAGCAAAATGTGTTATATACATACAATGGTATATTATTCAGCCATAAAAAGAAATGCAATTCCGATGCAAAGTTACACCACTGAATGAATAAACCTTGAAAACATTATGCTCAGTGAAGAAGCCAGTTACGAAAGACTTCACATTGAATGATTCCATTTGTATGAAATGTCCAGAACAGGCAAAGCTATAGAGACAGGAAGTAGATTAGTGGATGCCAGGGGCTGGGGGATGAAAATATGGGGGTAAATACTAAAGGGTATAGGGCTTCTTTCTGGGGTGATGAAAATGTTCTGGAATTACATAGTGTGATGGTTGCCCAACTCAGTGAATACACTAAGAATCATTGAATTGTACACTTTAGAAGGAGCATATGGTCTGTGAATTATATCCCCCTACTACTGCTTAGGAAAAAAAAAGGGATGAAATCTTTGTCATTCTATTTGGTGACTATATTGAAGAGGACTGACTACGAATGAGAAAAAAATTTTTTGAGAAATACAACTGGATCCAGTTAACAGTAAATACTTAAGCAGTTTACTCTCCCTATAATGTGTGACAGGCATTATTACCAGTGGCTAAAAAGATGGATCTTATAAATCAATTTAGAATAGGATGACCACTGGCAGAGTAGTTTGTCTTCTAAAATGATAGTATCTGGGCAAGCTGGGTGTGACTGTCACGAGGTATCAGAACTCACCAATTCCCATTCTTCTTCAAAGTCCATATACATGCGAGGTAGCCCTACATCCTTAGAGGGTCAGGATGGGACTTTTGCTTTATAAGCCACACCTCAGGTCACAGAGCGATCCAGAAACCAAGACAGCTGGTTCATCTCCAACAGAGCTAACTCCAGGGCCACTAAGTCCCTGTCTCCCTTGGGACACCAGTGACACTCCTGGCTCTACTGTAGTCACACACTGTGCTCTTGGCCCACCAGGGGCTCTGGTTGCAGAGAAAACGCTAGAACAGGGAACACAGCTTCCTCAATAGGGAAGAGGTATGAGAAGGCTGGTCTTAGGACACACACACAAAATACTATTGAAAGCCTATTATTCTTTTGTGAATTAAAAAATAACAATAAAAGATAACTCACCCTCTTTAATGTGAATGTCAATTGTTTGCTGCCAACAGTGGTATCGGATACACTCAACGTCCCATTTTTTGCTTCAATTTTCAAACGATCTTCAAGTGTTTTGCTACAGGAAATTTAAAAGAATGCCACATTAATCAAAATTATGTTTTAATTTACTATTTGAAACAAGTTTTGATTAGAATTGATTGCGAAGAAAAATGTTTACACATGTAAATGAAAATATCATTCACTTAACACAATAAATTGAAAGAATTAGGCGCACTCAAATAGTCATTATTCATATTCCAGAGATAGACTGTAAAACAATGACTGGCAAAAACACCCACTAATTTAATATCTTAAGTGGCAGTATCAAACACTTCAATGCCTGCTACTTTTCTTACTAAAATCAATCATATTTCTGAAGACCAAATGCAAAGAGCAATCTACTTCTGAAGCCTGTAATTGACCATAATGGTCAATGGCATTTATGATATAATGATGTATTTAAACAATACACAAATTCGGTATGTGAGTATTTTAGCCACTCGTCCACCTTTTACAAAGGAATGAGCACAAATTAAGTCCTCCAGGTCAAGTCACAGAGAAGAGCTATGATAATTCTTATTTTTCCTTCACTCAGTCTTAACTCAGTAGACTGCAAGCCATCATCCCACAGCATGAACAGCTTGAAACATGAATCTGTCTGATGACACTGAGAGAAAACAAAAGCAATTACACTTTGGGTAATTCCACCTGATTCAGCTCCAGTCACTGATATCTCTCCAGGTATCTTCCCTTTTAGTTTCTTACTTGACTTACTCTTTCTGACATACTTTATCCCAAATTTAAATCTCATTTCATTTCTCTTTTTTTTTTTTTTGAGACGGAGTCTCACTCTGTTGCCCAGGCTGGAGTGCAGTGGCCGGATCTCAGCTCACTGCAAGCTCCGCCTCCTGGGTTTACACCATTCTCCTGCCTCAGCCTCCCAAGTAGCTGGGACTACAGGCGCCCGCCACCTCGCCCGGCTAATTTTTTGTATTTTTTAGTAGAGACGGGGTTTCACCATGTTAGCCAGGATGGTCTCGATCTCCTGACCTCGTGATCCGCCTGTCTCGGCGTCCCAAAGTGCTGGGATTACAGGCTTGAGCCACCACGCCCGGCCTCATTTCATTTCTTGATCACATTTTCCAAATTTTCCTAGGCTCTCTTTATATAATCTGTGTCTCTGTTACAGTCTGCTGTGCCCTGCATTTCACTGTTATCTGTATAATTAACACAACCCCCCTCTGCTTTCCAATAAAGAGGTTAAGTATGAATTTTGTACCCGTTATATGAAACTTCACTGAATGTTATAATAATTTTTTATTATAAACTAGAACACTGGCCCTTTTTGTTAACTTGGTTTAGAGGGAAATAAACTGAATTAAGCCTAATGATATATATTTTCAGTATGTTTAAACAGTTACTTTAACTTTTCTAGAAATGGCTAAAGCAATAGATTCTTATTCCCCTGATAAGACTGAGATAGATGAGACGGAAGACAAAACAAAGAATATGGTTCTCTTCTATTCTGTTCCCTCCTCAAAAATAGTATACTCCGTCTCCTGCCCTCCGTGCCCCAAATCACATTCAACGCAGCCTGTTAAAGTGAGGGCTAAGAAACCTGACTGAAGAAAAAAAAAGTCTGAACTGTGTGAAAGGGTCTTCTTTTCCCTGAAATATGGTCTTTGTAACTAATCACTGAGGAGAACACAGCTCCTAAATGATCCCCCAGACAAAGTGATCCTTCTTTGAAATTCTGAAGCTAATGTTTGATGTTCACACCATGAGAAATTTATCTCTAGTTTACAACTTGTAGTAACGTACTAAACACACCTTCTTTATATAATTTGAGACATGAAGTGGTTAGCATAAAAGTGGCACTCTTTTCTAAGCAATAATGTTATTAAGAAGCACTTTTAAAGTACTTTTCATCTTCAAAGTTCTTTATAGACTAACTAATTAATCCTTTCAACATCCCTGAGACAGAAGTATTTATCCTTTATAGATGGCAAAAAAGGGAGGTAAGATGTGAAATGACTTGCTGCAGGCCACGTAAGATTCAGTTCTAAGCCGGATTCCAGTTTCAGAATTGCTGGTTTCCAGGCGAGTGTCAGGCCATACTTGATTTACACAGTTTTGTTCAGGAAACTTGTCCATTAAGTATTCTCAATGACAAGCTTCCACATGACAAACGGAATGAAATTAAGATTTAGGTTAGCTTTTTTTCTCTTCTAACAATTCAAAAGTAAAGTGTAAACGGACTGTAGTGTGCATGTGAATTATGTGAGCCTCAGCAAATTCCTCAACCTGCTCATTTCATTCTTCTTTCTTTTCACAGCTATAAACTCTGAGGTTTCAAAGTTAACAGGGCTGCTGTGCCTATGGAGTAGCCATTCTTTTATTCCTTTACTTTCTTAATAAACTTGCTTTCACTTAAAAAAAAAAAGTTAACAGGAATTCCAAATAACTATATAACCATTGAGAGAAGATGGTATACAGAAAACACTAATTTAGGAAGAAAAAGACTTTTCCAGTCAATTGTGGGCAATTATTACTCTGTTAAGAATGACCTTACTTCCTCCATGATAGGGCATACACATTCTGGGGTTTCTCTCAATGTACTTTCAATGTGCACTTGTAAAAACTTGTTCTGTCTAGGCTATTTGGAAAGACAAGCTGAGTTTTGGAACAAACCATGGCAGAAGATCAGACACAGAGACCATGTGTGGAGATTTCTACATTAAAGAAGTTCCACTTCCCTCCCTTTGAAAGTCAGTTTACTGAAAGCGTTTGCTAACCAGCAGTTCCACAGCCTGCTTCTTGAGTGTGACTTTGGTCAGAGATGACCTAAGTAGACACTGCTGTAGGAACACCTGAAAACTCCTTATTGAACAGAAAAACAAAAGGGAGAACACCACACTGCATGCGCTTCTCAGCATGTTTCTTCCAGGACACTGGCAGGTGGCAGAGGAGGGCTGCAGAACTGGCCTTTCCCTCCTCCTCCTCCCCCCTCCCCCACACCCCGCCCCTACTTCTTTTCCCTGCCTAGGCTTTACTTTAGGTCTGACGGCCATGGGGGACTTTTTCATTGGTTTATAGTAAAGGATTCTAGGGGAAAATCTAATTGGAACAAGTAGATAAAAACAATCCCCAAATTTGTGATTGGTAAGAAAACAGATATAGGCTTTACAATGTTAAAAGTGGGTAGAATTACTCAGTATAGAATGTAGAAAGCTCCCAGGGGAAGAAACGAGATTATTAGTATATTTATCTTAAAATAAAAAGGAAAGTGGGCAGAAACTACAAGGAAGAAAATCAAATTAAATATTTAGATGCACCAGGAAGGTTGACTGATTTACTTTGGGGTTTTAAAATACGAACACACATGCACACACACATATTTAATTAAAACGTAGTGCTCCTCAGATGAGAGGTTTTGAATCCCGCTGCAGGGAAGGGGCAGTGTGGGGGGTGGGGGTCATATTCATAAAGGCATGTGCTTCAGGACAGAACTGAGAAGAGTTAATTAACTCTAATTAAAGGAGCCCCCGCTCCACAGTCTATACTGGAGGGAATAAATTAGAAAATGGAGAAAGAGAATCCGCAGATAAAGGATTAAGTATTTTTTAAATTTAAGTACTTTGCTTTAAATAACTACCTCGGACAAATATTTACATATGCCATAAAGTTTACTAAAAACTTTATTTGAATGCTTTCTGTTTCCACGTGTTGCTTCAAAGGCCCTATTTCAAGAGACTGAAACTCAGGCAACCATCAAATCTGATGCCTCTTCTATAGGCATAATGAAGATTTAAAAGATTCCTAACATCCGGCGATGCTGGAGTGTGGGGAAACAGGCGGTCTGGCCACAGTGCAAAGTGCTCAAGCCTTTTTGGAGGGTGATCTGGCAGTCTCTATCACACACCCCTGCTGATCCAGCAAACTCCTATTAGGAATATACTCTAAAGAAATACTTGTCCGTGTGCATACATATTTGTGACTGTGAAAAGGGTAAGAGAAAAAGCAGCAACCTAAACACCCACAGTTAGAGGAATAGTTACATAAATCACAGCACATCCACCTTATGAAATATTTATGCAGCCAAAAGGTAAGCCTACTGAACTTATAAAGAAACATTTCTAAGACTTGCTGTTAAATGAAAAGAGCAAGTTAAACAGTATAATTAGGCTGGGCACAGTGGCTCATGCCTGCAATTCCAGCACTTTGGGAGGCTGAGGCAGGAGGATGTCGTGAGGCCAGAAGTTCAAGACCAGTCTGGGCAACAAAATGAGACCCCAACTGGACAAAAAATTTAACAATTGTAGTGGCCTGTAGTCGCAGCTACTCAGGAGGGAGGGCGAGGTGGGAAGATCATTTGAGCCCAGCAGATCGAGGCTGCAGTGAACCATGATTGCGCCTCTGCACTCTAGCCTGGGCAACAGCGTGAGACCCATCTCAAAAAATAACATAAAGAGTATGAACCATTCACGTTAAAGAAAAAAAGCCACAGGTATAGATCTGTGAGTGTGGACACATACAGGAGTGAATGTATTTTTTAAAGGCGAGAAGTATGGTGCGCACACAGCCATGACCTCAGGAAGGGAGGTGGGGGATAGGAGAGGCTTTAACCTTCCGTCCACACTCTTAGGTATTACAATGATAACATGCCTACACAGTACTGAGGACATATTCATTGAGTAATACAAGATTCTCTTTTCAAAAATGTAAGTCTGGAATTTAATTACTTCCCAGACTAGATTTTTAAATGCTTATATTAAAACAAAGCTGCATTACCTCAGCTCTTATCCACTATCAGAGGAACGTGAGCTGAAGAGTAAAAACATGCCATATTAATTAACAAAGTGGATAATGTTGCAGACATGATAAAAAGCTCACCCAAAGCTACCAAGCTACCCGGTGAAGAAGATGAGCTCCCCAAAGGCAGGAACTGTCTTAAACAATTTCTAGGACCTACCACAGGGCATTTGAAAGCATTCAAAGAATGCTTTCATAAATGGAACTGAAAGGCTGCCTGGCAGCTAGTATTGACTACCCAAGAAGAGAAGTTATCCCCATCTACTGAAATGTGGAGAGTTTTCATTCTAAGGACTCTCTTTTTCCACTGTTCACCAACGCACACAGCTCCACTCCTATACTTTGCAGGTCACGGCTGCTCCAGATACCAGAAAAGGTTGATGTGCCCAGATTCCTGAGGCCAACAAGCATGGCCTTCCCAATCTTTCTACCTCTAACCAGAATTACGTCCCCTATGTCCATGCATCTGGAGTTCTTTCCTCCGTGTCTCTGAGGATGCACACCTTGTCTTTTCTGAGGCTCTCCTTACCTGGTTCTCGGGCTCACTGCCACCCGGTTCCTTACCAGATGCTACTTTGGCAATTGACTCAATTCTCTCAATTCCTTACTATCCCCTTTCTGGGGCTGAGTCTTCTCTGCCTACTAACAAATCATGTCTCTCGAGTCTATAAACCGCTTCCCATCAAGTTATTGGCTTTCATCCCTTTCTTTCACTACCAAACTTCTTGAAAGACTTACCTACACTAACTGTTTACCATGTTTTCTATCTCCCAGTCACTCGTCTCTCTACTGCAGTTGGCCATTTGGCGGGACGGAGAAACAATGCCAGTGAGGCCAGCTGCATACCGGCCTTTTCCCAGCCTTCGTGCCTGGGCTTCTCTGCTCCGCTGGGTGGCAGGACCACTCCCTTGCCTCAGACACGCTCCAGGTTTGGCCCTTGCCAGTTTTCCTCTCAGCTGGTTACTGCCCATCTTCTTTGTCTGCTTTCTAACAGAATTCTTAGTCCTAGGCAATCAGTACCTCTGTGAAGTCTCTAAAATTCTATGCAAATACATCACAGGCATTTGTAATTTTCTCTAGAGAGGTGTATGGTATGGATTTTATCACAGGTTCAAGTACAATAATTGTTTTTCCCCAAGGTTCCATTCTTAGCCCTAATCTTACTCTATACAATGATAGTAAATCTCTTTTCATTCATGATCTTGACCACACAATAAATGAAAAGGATAGTAAATCTCTTTTCATTCATGATCTTGACCACAGATCTCTCAAACTGACATCTCCAGCCTCCTCTTCCTGGGCCTGATGGACATTGCCATTGATTTACTGAATGTGACACAGAAGACGCATGGGCTCAACCCAGCTCATTACTTTTAGCCCTAAACCTACTCTGCATTCTGTATTTTTTACCTCAAGGGCAACATTGCTAGACATCTCCACATCATCCCTGACTATTCCCTTCTCCTTTGATATTATCAGGAACCGATGGTGGAGTTTGTGCCCATTTTTCTTTCTCACTCTTAGTCTTCTGGTCTGTCTGCTCCTCTCCACCCCATTATTCAGGTCTGTGGCCCTTCTAACTGGGACGATTCTAATAGTTTGAGAGCTGGTCTCTGGGTGTCCAGCTTCTCCGCACATTGTCTTTCTAAAATGGAGGTATTTTGCTAATGGGTTTCTGGGATTAGGGACTTTTTATGCCTATGCTTTTATTTGCTATAACAAACATGTACTGCTTTTATTATAAAAGTACTTATAATACTAGGGGAGGGGTTGGAATAGATTTGATCCCATTCTTCTAAGCTGTTCAGATTGTGGCTTTCCAGTGCTTGCTCGGCCACCCCTTCAGGCACCCGGTGCTCTGGCTGCAGGAAGGCACCCCCCACCCTTCGAACGGCCCGCCTGTGGCTGTGCTGTGCCTCTGCCAGGAATGCTATCTTTCCCACCAGCCCTGAGTGCTCCACTCTGCATCTTTCCACAACCAGTTTCCATATGACTTCAAGGCCCCCCAAATTCAGTTCCGTCTTTTCCCATGAATGCTTCAGGTACACAGACCACGTCTTTCTTCCCATCCCCTGGGTCTAGAATGCGGGTCTGCTCGCACTGAGCAGTTGATAAATGCTTGATGAATGGGTGGTGGAGAGGCTGATAAGTGGATGAACAGACTCACAAATAACGTTAGCACACTGTAAGGCATAAAAATACATGTCAACAGACACACGTTTATCTAAAGCCATATGACCACACCAAGCAACGCAGACAGCTCACTCAAGTCTCCAGTTACCATTCATGATCCACCTTTCCCTTTATAGAAACAGTTTTAAAGCTGGGCAAGTCCAAGTCAACATTTAAATAGAACACATTCAATCTGATGTTGTCTCTTGTTAACTGGCTTGCGGTAACTTGCAGAATAAACATACAGAGTCACTTTAGTTCTCTGAAGGATCATGGTTTAATGCTTCACTAAATACTCATGTAAATATTATCACTTGTATAGTTCTCAAAAAGGATGTTTAACTTAGAGATATTTAACTTAGTAAGAATGTTTAACTTGGTGATATTTAACTTAGTAAGAATGTTTAACTTGGTGATATTTAACTTAGTAAGAATGTTTAACTTGGTGATATTTAACTTAGAATGTTTAACTACAGTTTATTCACCTCACTATGGTTTATTCTTAGATATAAATTTTTATTCCCTTTGTTTTATACTTCCATTTCCTACTACAGCCCCCAGGCAAAAGGAAGAATGTTAGAGAGATTAGTCAGACCGCCTACCCCCAAATCACAGCCTCCTGTTGCCGTGGTCACACTCAAAACAACTGCTTCCAGATTTTCCTGGTCAATGGCTATGGGGAAAATGAGTCCTTTCTCAGCAGATTTTGAAGGAGTAACTTCTGTGTTGTCACGGCAAAGAAGATTCAACTTTCAGCAAGTATTTCTCAAGTGCCCACTCTATTCTAAGTACTTAATCAAGAGCCAGAGATAAAGCAGTAAATAGAGCAAGACAAAAACAGCATATACTCAACAAATAAATTTAATCCACAGAACCAGAACAGCACAAACCAAGTAGGACTCCCAATAAAACACCTACACATAACAGCTGTATAAAAAGTGAGGCTGCACACACTGCTGGAGAATGTAAAATGGTGCAGCCTGTGCACAAGTTTGCCGGTTTCTGAAAAGGCTAAACGTAAGAGTTACTATATGACCAGCAATTTCTTCTGATTCTTACACATAGATGAAAACATACGCAAAACACATGTAAAACTGTATAAACCAATGTTCGCAGCAGCATTATTCACAATAGCCAAAAAGTGGAAACTACCCATGTGTCCATCAACTGACGAAGGAATACATAAACTGGTCTACACACACACTGGAATATTACTTGGTAATGAAAACAAATGGAGTGGAGTTGTCCCTTGGTATCCGCTGGGGAATTGGTTCCAGGACCTCCCTTGGATACTAAAAATCCATGGATGTTCAAGTCATATAAAATGGTGTGGTTATTTCCATATAACCTGTGCACATCTTCTCCTATATGTTAAATTATCTCTAGATTACTTATAATACCTAATACAATGTAAATGCTACATGCATAGTTGTTATACTATTGATTAGGGAATAAAGTCAAGAAAAAAGTCTGTACACGTTCAGTACGGTTACAAATTTTTTCTGAATATTTTCAACCCATATTGGTTGAATCTATGGATGAGGAACCCTCGGATACAGAGGGCCGACTATACCAACAGATGCTACAACACGGATGAACATTAAAGACACTGTGCTAAGAGAAAGGGGCCAGCCACAAAAGGCCACACATCGTACAGTTCCTTTTACATGAGATGTCAGAATAGGCAAATCGATAGAGACAGAAAAGTAAACTACTGGCCGCCTCAGGATGGGATATGGGGTGATGTGGGGTGACTGCCCATGAGGCATGGGGTTTCCTTTTGGGGTGACGGTAATGTTCTAAAATTATGGTGATGGTTCCAGAACTCTGTGAATATACTAAAAACCAGTGAACTGCATGCTTTTAGTAGATTAATTGTATGTTACATAAATTATATCTCAAGAAAGTTGTTATTTTAAAAAGTGAGGTTGGTCAGTAAAGAAAACATCTTCAAAAGATACCAAGAACACTAGAGTTGACCCTCGAACGACATGGGTTTGCACTGTACTGCTCTACTTACACACAGTTTTTCCAATAAAAGTTAACACCATTACTTGCCTCCCCTGCCTCCCTTTCACTTCCTCCTGTTCTGTCTTTGCCCCTGAGACAGGAAGACCAATCCCTCCTCTTCTTCCTCCTCAGACTACTCCACATGAAGACAACAAGGATGAAGACCTTTACAATGATCCTCTCCCATCTAATGAATAGTAAATATATTTTCCTTTCCTTATGATTTTCTTAATAACATTTTCTTTCCTCCAACTTATCTTATTGTATGAGTACAGTATACGATACATAGAACATACAAAATATGTGGTAACTGACCCCTAACTGTTAAAAATTCTGGTCACTAGTAGGCTATTAGTAATGTTTTCGGGGATATTCTAGGATCTAAGTCACCAGGAAGGTTTAAAAAAAAAAAAAAAAAGTTTTCGAGAAATCAAAAGTTGTATGTGTTAGGTCTAGACTTTCTAGTGAAAATAAATAAGTAACACAAAAAGTTAAATGCATGCATATATATATATATCTTCTTTTTTTTTTTTGAGATGGAGTCTAGCACTGTTGCCAGACTGGAGTGCAGTGGTGCGATCTCGGCTCACTGCAACCTCCACCTCCCGGGTTCAAATAATTCTCCTGCCTCAGCCTCCTGAGTAGGTGGGACTACAGGCATGCACCGCCACATCAGCTAATTTTTGTATTTTTAGTAGAGACAGCATCTCACCATGTTGGCCAGGATGGTCTCAACTCCTGACCTCATGATCCACCCATCTAGGCCTCCCAAAGTGCTAGGATTACAGGCATGAGCCACCGTGCCCAGCCTAAATGCACATTTTTTTTACTTTCCAGGGCATTGGCACTCCTAGCCCTCAAGTTGTTCAAGGGTCAACTCTACTAGCTTCTTTATTCATGGACACATCTTTTGTTAGTTCATCAGAACCAGAATTTTGAGGTGCTTCTGAATTCTAAATTGAAGGATTCACTACCTCTGGTGTTGCAGATACTTGCTAGAAGATGGTGAAATAAAGATGAGTAAAATACATCTCAACCCCAGAAACAATTCCACCTGTTCACTGATGTCCTCCCCACCCTTTTCCTCCTCCCACTTCGGAAAAAACACCTTCTTCTGCATGGAGAGCTGGGAGCTGGAGAAGTGCAAGGTACAGAAATGTACTGACCCCAAGCTAACACCTCGTCTATTCTGCCCAATCCTTCTGCTCCACCTCAAGACTGCTCCCTTGGCTCCCCAGACATTCCAGTTATTCTTTTAAGACACCTCCTGTGACTGTCTATCATATTCCAATCCTGTGCATCAATACTTTGCCTAAGAATTCTCAAAGCAGAGAATTGCATAATTTAGAGTTTATATACAACTTGGGCTTGACACCTAGCTTGTTCCTCATGCAGACTCTTGACAACTGAAAATTATTCAAATAAAACTACCTTTTCTGGGGAAGGTTAATTTTTTTGGAGTGGGGGTAAATATAACATAAAACCTACCATTTTATTCATTTTTAAGTAGACAGTTCAGCAGCATTAAGTACATTCACACTGTTGCACAACCACCACTACCAACTATTTCCAGCACATTTTCATAATTCAACCTGAAACTCTGTACCCATGAAACACTCCACAACCACCATTCTGCTTTCTGCCTCTTTCTACATATTTGCCTATTCTAGAATACCACTCTTTTTCATCTCTCAATTTTCCTGAAAAAGATTTAAAACTTCTGGCAAATTTTCCAAGTAACTTTTTCAATAACCAGGTAAAACGAGATGGGGTAAACATAACCGAGGTTCTAATTTTTTAAAATAACTTTGTGAAGAAGCAGAAAAGTTGTCATCTCCTAGCAACCACTGTCCAAAAGGCTTCAAAGCACCGATCTGTAGGGCACAGAATAAGTATTTGTAGGTGAGGGAACCTCATGGGGAAAAAACAAGGACAAGGAAAGTGTGTGGCTTTTGCAGCTTAAAAGTGTTCCACTGATACTCATAAGGTTACCTCTACCCTATATTTTACTGCATGTAAACTATACCTCAAAAAGTTGTGACAAATAAGTAAATCCCCTAGAGACCAATGTACTTCAATAGCAACACTCCCCTCCGGCCTCCTGCGTGCTTCCCTCACACCACCTCCCACATGGCCTTACCTCCCGCTTCCCTCGTCCCCTCTACCCTCTGCACCTCCATCATCCAAAGACAGAAATGTCATCTTTAGGGCGATGTGCCAGAGAGGAAAAGCAAGGGCTTGGCTACATGTCAACTGTGTGCTCAGGCAGTGCTACTCACTTCATCAGTTTCTGCTTTGTGGCAGAATCTTTGAAGCTTCTAAATTCTTCTCCTGCTTTGATCTCATAAAACTGGGGCTTTAGGACTGTCTGCTGGTCCTCCTTGAGTCGTTCCTGTCGCTTCACTTTTTCCTCCTGCTGGAGGAGTCTGCGTTGCTTCCTGACCTCTTCAACCCAGGCTTTTTCATCATCTGAACTCTCCGAACTTTCTGCATCACTCGGTTTTCCTTCCGGCTCTTCCTCCTCTTCCTGAGAATAAAAATAGTAAGCAGCAACTCCTTTCCCCCAAACACAGACCCCTTGTTTTCTCTGAAGCAGCAACTGGCCCATTAATGAGTGCCTAACAGCTACTCTACTGCATGCATCAGGAGAAATGCCTTTAATTAAATAATACTCCTAAGCCCAATGTCAATCACTTAATATGGAATTAATTACATCTCAAGTATAATCGAAGACTCTTCTAACTTACAAATAAAACATTATATTAAAGAAACAGTAGCAAATTCTAAATGATAAGGAGTACATTACTTTTTCACGCAGTTCTTGTTGCTCTAAGAGTCTTAGCTTCTTTTTCCTTTTTTCACTAATTTTTGAAACAAGTGGATTCAGAAGCCTGAATTCTTCACTCTCTTCATCTACTTGGAAGTCAGGGTTCTCAAACATAACTTTAAATCGATCATCGGTGAGAATACTAGGAAGACTCTATAAGGAGGAAAAAGTATGTAAAAATTTAAGTTAATATCTGATTAAAATTTGACCAGAAACATGGTTTTAAAACACTGATTCTATTATAAATTAATAAGCGGCACGAGGCATACATTATTAACTCATTATGAAATTTCTTCCAGGACTTCCATTGTGCCCCTAGGTTTCAGCTGCCACCACCAAAAGAACCTCTACTAATCTACTTTGCAGATGATCTACACCAGTTGGCCATTACACACAATGAGCTAAGAATGAGTCTTTTGGCTAACTTTATGCTTAACGCATTAGAAAGAATTTCTTCAATTAACATTTTAATGCAAAAAGTACCTTTCAAGAAAATACGTAAGTTTTTAAAACATGGCTTTTATTATTTTTTAGAGACAGGGTCTCACTCTGTCACCCAGGCTGGAGTGCAATGGCACAATCACGGCTCACTGCAGCCCCAACCTCCTGGGCTCAAGAGATCCTGCCACCTCAGTCAGCCTCCCAAGCAGCTGGGACCACAGGTGCACCACCGCACCTGGCTAATTTTTTATTTTTTGTAGAGATGGGTCTCACTATGTTGCCCAGGCTGGTCTTGAAGTCCCGGGCTCAAACAATTTCTGATGCCTTGGCCTCCCAAAGTACTGGGATTACAGGTGTGAGCCACTGTACCTGAAAACAGGGCTTTTAAACAAAGCTTAGTTACTACGCTGACTTAAAATAAGCAATTCTTTCAACTTCAGATTCCAAAACTGGGAGAGGAAGTATACAAAGTCAGTAACTCACATGGTGGGATGGAGGAAGCTGGTGATGTAAGTTTACCAATTCCAGCTGAGTTACTGGGAAACAGAAGGGACGTTTCCATCTCCTACCGGGTGATTTCATTAATATTTCCCCTCAGGTCAACTAACTGTTGTCAAAGGATATTGTGTATCCTTCAGACACAAAAACTTTGGCTACTGAGACCCATTTAGATAGCTCGGGACTGACACTAAATTCCTTTTTATTTGTACCATTTTCAATGGAAAGTTTTCTAAAACTGTACTGTAAACTTACCTGTTCACTTAAGTAGATGACAGAGAATCTTACACATTTAGGACTGTCTTATCGTTCCTTCTCTGCTATAGGCTTGGAAGCCAGATCAAACAGCCTACTTAGAATTGTTTGTCAATCAGAGTAAACAGCCCTGAACACTGCTGGAAGAAGCTGACCTGTTTGTGATGGACTCTGACTCTGCTGAACAGACTACTTTACTATTTCTCCACTGTTGAGAGTAAATAAGGTTGCAGGCAGTTGAGTTCTGACTATTACTTGTGATACTGACAGACCTATACAAAAGTTTAATAAATCATAAGATATTAAGGAACTTGGCCTGTTTATTATTTGTATATACCTAAAAACAGATAAACCCTTACCTAAAATTCTGAGATATTAAATGCAACAAGTCTTCCCTGATTAAACATCATTTCCAAGAAAGACTTAGGACGAAGGGAAAAAGAAAGGTAAGATTGGGTTCCTGATCCTAATCTAGTAAGGAAGAAAAAACACTGCAAACACATTTGCTACCAGGCCTCTTCTGAGGGCTGCTCGGTAATGCTGAAAGTGTCACAGGAGAGGACAGATAAAGGAATCCCAACAAAAGACACCCCAGGAGGGGCCTTGGGGGGTGTGGCATCAGGGAGGGGGCTTGAAAGATGAGGTTTCAACAAGTAGAAATCTGAAGAAATAGCATTTCCAGCCGACAGAAGTGGTGAATAGTCTGGTGACATAAGAATGATGTAATTTCAAAAACAATTTTTTGATCAGGCCATACTGTAAAGGATTTTAAATACCATGACTGTTATTTTGAAGATATAAGGGGAAACCACTAGCGAAGAGGAGGAGGGGGAGGAAGGAGAGGAAGAGGAAAAGCAAGAGAAACGAAGAAGGAGGGAGACAGGGAAGCAGGGAGGAAGGAGAAGATGGATGATCAACAGAAGTGTGCTTCAAGACTCTTCAGATGATAGAACTGTGCTTCTGGCCAGGTGTTGGTTCACACCTGCAATCTCAGCACTTTGGGAGGCCAAGGTGGGAGGACTGCTTGAGGCCAGAAGTTCGAGATCAGCTTGGGCAACATGGTGAGACGCTGTCTACACAAAATATAAAAAATTAGTCAGGCGTGGCGGTGCACGCCTGTAGTCCCAGCTACTTGGAAGGTTGAGGTAGGAGGATCGTGTGAGCCTGGGAAGTCAGGGCTGCGGTGAGCTGAGATCATGCCATGCACTCCAGCCTGGGTGACAGAGAGACCTTGTCACAAACAAACAAACAACCCAAAATTGTGCTTCAAGAGTCTGCAGCAGCATGATGTCTGACGGACTGCCAAGTAAGAAGTTAGCATCATGAGAAGACTAAGAAGCCATTTTAAGAAACTGGCGAGAGAGATGGTCTAAATTAGGGCAATGGGAACAGTTTTTAGGAAAGAATAATTGTGAGATACAGTTCTAAATTAGAATTGACAGATCCAGCTATGGAGATAGGAAGGTTAAGAATTAAAAGCGGTTAGAAACCTCTCTCAAACATGTAGCTTAAGCAACCAGAAAGCTGGCGACAGTGAGTTAGGATCCATCACTGGTGAGCATTAGGAAAAAACGCAGGGGTGGAGTAAACGGGAAGAAATCACGCTCCATTCAGGGCTGCCTATGCCTGTGATACAGGGAGAAGAGCACCAGGATTCGGACGGACACCACTAGGTGTCTGGGAACTAGGCGCCATGTCTCAGGAGAAAGAAGGGGGCTATGATGTAAATTTTGGAGTTATCTGTAGGTATCGGACAGGTGATATTGTCAAAGATATTTTCAAATGAATACCTAACTGCCTATTACACATTTTCAGGTTAAAAAAACACCAAGGGCAAATATTTTCTTTTCATCTTACTATATTTATTAAAGTAATAGTCATATTTAATAAATAGATAAAATGTTACAAAGACTATGTATGTTGCTGGTATTAAGCTTTTTTTCTTAATTTAAAAAAAATCAATTGCTTTGCCTAAAGACAAGTATGCTTTGGATGAACAACTATAAAATAAAACCTCTTCTGACCCATCTGTAAAAATATTTCCTTCAGGGTTTTTTCCTAGTCTGTTTGTTTTCACAGCTGTCTTAAGGAAAAAAGTAGGATAAGGTATAGCTATTAATGTTCTATAGGAGCTTACAAGTGTCTGGCTAGTGATTCATCCTATAAACACCTGTCTACACATGCTCAACTTTACCATTAAAATACAGAAAACATTAAAGTACTGTCCATACCACAGTCCTACCTGGAAGAATGGTATCTGTCTACCTGAGTGGGATGCCTATTATTAGTTCGTTCCACATAGTAACATATATGAAGAATGACTGCCATTTGAAACAAATTAGTTCTTTTTTTTTCTTTTGAGATGGGGTCTTGCTCTGTCACCCCAACTGGAGTGCAGTGGTGTGATCTTGGCTCACTGCAATCTCTGTCTCGGGTTCAAGTGATTCTCCTGCCTCAGTCTCCTAAGTAGCTGGGATTATAGGCACGTGCCACCACAGCTGGCTAATTTTGTATTTTTAGTGGAAACGGGGCTTCACCATGTCGTCAGGCTGGTCTCAAACTCCTGACCTGGTGATTTGCCCGCCTAGGCCTCCCAAAGTGTTGGGATTACAGGCGTGAGCCACCGCGCCCCAGCCAATCAAATTAGTTCATTCAATGCTATGATACCTATGAAGCTAGGCTGGTACAGACTTCTGAGTAAAGACGGTAGCTTGCACACTAGTATCTTCTTCTCATCTCTCCTAAAACCTCACTAGAACAACAGAAAAGGAGCTTTTTAAAAAGGACATAAACCCTCAAAAGAAGGAAAGGAAACAGGGGTAATAAAAATTTGAGAGTCAGAAAGAAAGCCTATTTAAAATCACACCCCAGCTCTGGAAAGCCTGGTCCTGGCCCTTTCCCACTGAGGAGTTGTCTGGCTGGGGTTGGCACTGCAAGAGCAAGAGAAGTGTGCTGGCCACAAAGAGGGGAGGACAAGGCTGGCACGTGGGGGTGAGGTGCCCTCTGGAACCCTCCAACCTCTTGTGACCTACGGTGGTCAGTTCTAGGAATGCTGGTAGCCAGGCCTTTACCCCCAAGCAGGAGGACCTGACCAGCCAAGAGAAAGACTTAAGAGACAATGACATGTGCAGCGTCCTTCCCCAAATAGACAGTGTGGCCAAGTCACTGCACAGTGACTGAGGGACCCTGTCCCCACCTAGAGTTTTCATTCACTTTTTAAACTCTTATTCCTCACTGCCAAAAAATAACTATGGATCATGGCAGGAAAAACTAATAGAAATTTTCTTTCAAGAAAATTCCCCAGCACTGAAGACCGAACTTCTAGACTGAGATGGACTTGCAGCACAGTACAGTCGTTTTGTGTGAGGTTTCCCAGGATGCTTCCTCTTTCTGTTATTTTAGAGAAGCAACTCCTCTAGCAATTTCCCAAGGAAACACAGCATTTAAGGGGAATTGGCTGCTGTTGAGAACTTGCACGTCTGAAAAAATTTACCATACTCTCACATGGACTGACTGCTTGTCTATGCTGGAAACTGTATTTCTTAAGGAAACTGAAGGTTCTTGTAATTCTCTGTCCAACATGGGTTGAGGTGAACTGAATCCACAGGATAATGGTAAAGGGAGCTCCCAGGATTAGAAGGTGACCAGGCCAGAATGGAATGGGGTAGAAAGTTCTAGAAGCAACTTCTTCAGGAAGGTAAATAAGTATAAGTCTAACCTATCTAAATACCTCAAAATAAGACTTAGAGAACTGGCATAAATTGGGGGTTGATTAGTGATAACTACATAGAAAACAAGGAAGAGAGACAATTATTAACTTCAAAGGACACAAAGATTGAACAAGAAATGCAGTCACAGATTACTACTGACTCGGCTGGAAATAGCACCTACATAGGCCAGGCATGGTAGCTTGTACCTGTAATCCCAGCACTTTGGGAGGCTGAGGTGGGAGGATCTCTTGACCTCAGGAGTTGGAGACCAGCTCAGGCAACACAGTGAGACCTTATCTCTACTAAAATATATACATACATATATATTAGCTGGGTGTGGTGTGCATCTGTAATCCCAGCTACCTGAAAGGCTGAGGTGGGAGGATCACTTAAGCCAAAGAGACTGAGGCTGCAGTAAGCTATGATTTTGCCACTGTACTCCAGCCCTGGGTAACAGGCCCTGTCTCAAAAAAAAACAAAAGTTACAACAATGTAATGCTGAATACCAACTTAATCAAAATCACAATATAGCTTCCTTGGAAAGGAAAGTTATCAAAAGATAATGCCTAATACTAAAATGTTAAGAGGTAGGACGACAGGCAAGAGGGAAGGAGGGAGGAGACAGAGAGAGACAGAGAGACAGATTCATACCAAAATAATCAGCTAAAAAGGCAAAAGTGGTTGTCTGAGAAGAGGTGAAAATGGAGGAAGGGGGAGGGAGGAAAAGGGGGGGACAATGGGATGGCCTACATTCCTAACAAACCTTGGAGAAATGTTTAGTTTTTTTTGTTTTTGTTTTTGACAGAGTCTCACTCTGTTACTGGGCTGGAGTGCAGTGGCACGACCACGGCTAACTGTGGCCTTGCAGGGAGATCGTCCCACCTCAGCCTCCTGAGTAGCTGGGACCACAGGCATGCACCACCACACCCAGCTAATTTTTTGTAGAGATGCAGTTTCGCCACGTTGCCCAGGCTGGTCTTGAACTCCTGGGTTCAAGTGATCCTCCCTGCTTTGGCCTCCCAAAGTGATGAGATTACAGAAATTTTATTTTATTTTATTTTATTTTTGAGATGGAGTCTTGCTCTGTTGCCCAGGCTGGAGTGCAACGGCGTGACCTTGGCTCACTGCAACCTCTGCCTCCCAGGTTCAAGCAATCCTCCTCCTGCCTCAGCCTCCCAAGTAGCTGGGATTACAGGTGCACACCACCATGCCCAGCTAGTTTTTCTATTTTTAGTAGAAACGGAGTTTCACCATGTTGGCCAGAGTGGTCTCAAACTCCTAGTCTCAAGTGATCTCCCTGCCTTGGCCTCCCAAAGTGCTGGGATTATAGGTATGAGCCTGTAATGTTTGTGTTAGGCATTGTGTCCAGCCTGAAATATTTAGTTTTTAAAACTATGTATGTATAACTGTAATTTTAAAAAAAAATGATACTAAAAAAGCTTTAAAAATAATATTTTGGATGTAAAAACTAATCTGATCCAACCCAAAGTATCTTTACCTAATTGTATTCCCTAGACAGATGAAGTATTACTTTAATATAAGTTCTTAGTGGTATTTAGTGATTCTTGAAACTGCTAAAATATCTCTTCCATGGGTTTCTAGCCACAGAATACACATGGCCTAGAACAGTGGTCCTCAACATTTTTGGCACCAGGGACTAGTTTCACAAAAGACAAGTTTTCCACAGATGGTGGCAGGGGGAGCAGGGGTGGAGGGCGAGGGAGTTTTGGGATGATTTCAAGCGCATTACATTTATTGTGCACTTTATTTCTATTATTATTACACTGTAATAATAATGAAATAATTATACAACTCGCCATAATACAGAATCAGTGGGAGCCCTGCACTTGTTTTCCTGCAATTAGAAAGTCCCATTGGGGACTAATGGGAGAGAGTGACAGATCATCAGGCATTAGATTTTCCTAAGGAGCAGGCAACCTAGATCCCTCGCATGTGCAGTTCACAATAGGGTTCATGCTCCTATAAGAATCTAATGCAGCCGCTGATCTGACACGAGGTGGGACTCAGGCAGTAATGTGAGCGATGGGGTGTGACTGTAAATACAGATGAAGCTCAAGGCTCACCTCCTGGTGTGCAGACTGATTCCTAACAGGCCCCAGACCAGTACCATGGCCTGGGGGTTGGAGACCCCTGGCTTAGAGATCTCATGCACAGTCCTGCCTGAGCTGTTGCAGAATGCAAGAAAAGTACATTCATCAGAGACTTTAAGGCCACAGCCAGAAAGTGACAAAAAAGGCTAATATACAAAAAATGATACCTGTAGGAAAAACAGCTCTAATCAAAACTTGTACCCTCACAAATCAAACAGATCACAGATGCCAATGCCTCTCAAAGCTGTTTGTGCCTACTGGGAATTCAACACCTATGTGTTGAAAGAATAAATACATTCTTTTTTTTTTTTTTTTTTTTTTTTTTAAAAGAGATGCTGTCTTGCCCTGTAGCCCAGGCTGCAGTACAGTGGTGTGATCATGGCTCACTGCAGACTCAAACCCCTGGACTCAAGCAATCTTCCCACCTCCCAAGTATTGGGAACACAGGCATGAGCTACTGCACTGGTCCTTAATTGTTAACTAGAATTAATACAACCAAAATTTCTGAGTTTGGATAATGTCCACTGATTGACATTATGTGGTGGGCCACCTCCCATGTGAGGTTCAATATCAACCATACAGTAAACATCTTACTAGATTTTTGTGTTATCAGTGGCAGCAATATTTGGGAACACTTTTCACTGTCTCCCTCCAGTAAATTTCAGCTGCAGACAAGGCAAAACATACCTTTCAAATTGGTATTGCAAGACACCAACTTTCAAATCAGGAGGTATCATAGCTAGTAAAGCTCTCAAGCTTTTGAGGAGCTGAGTTCAAAGGCGAGACTAATGATCTGCTGATGGGACTTAGCAATTCTTTCAAGTATTCTTTTAAATTATAATGAAGGATTCTTTCCTTAATTCATGAGTGATTTCTACGATCTTCACTTTACCTAAGATGAAACTGTTCAACAACAAATTATACAAACTTTTTCTAAGCACAGCCTCAGATTCTCAAAAGACCATATATAAATATTTCTGGGATGAAACTGAGCTCTGATAATAGGTCTGATTTGGGCTAGGAAGTCACCAAAAAGCAGATTAGGGGCACATTTTACAAATACTACTCTTTGGAAGAATTCTGTTATCATGTGATATGGCTACAAAGATCGCATTTCCAGCTATGAAGAGCTGAAGAGAAACTGCTGTTTGATGGAAGAAGATAAGAATTTCTAAGGTTCTTCCTCCTTTTCACTGGAAGTAAAATGGTACACGGCTTGGTAATTCTTTACAGGGTGACCCACAAATAGGTTCTAAAATAATCAAATGCCACCCTGATAGTTAATTAGAGAATATGTAGCAACAAAATGAGCGAACACCAACGGAACGTAGATGTGCCTGGAGATAACAGAAAGGCAAGTCCTTGATTCGCACAGTGCCAACAGGAAGGAGTAGCCAAGGAATGTAGTTAAAGAATACCAGGTGCCCCAACAAGATGGTTCAAATTTCAGTTATCTCTGTTCATCAACTGAGTATGTGCATAAAGTGTAACTCCGCTGCGAGCTCTTTAGTCCACAAATCCCTGCGTAAATAATGGGTCACCCTTCTCAAAGCCTGTCAGTGACTGGTCACTGCATTGGCAGTGTGATGCGCAATGAATTTCCTGTTCGGTTCATGCAGACAGGATGCGTGTAACTGTTGCGTTGCTTCTTTAGATACCAAAGACAAACTCTTTACAAAAAAGTACAATTTAGAGAGAACTAATCAACAAGATAAAACTGCAACAACAAAAATGTGAATCAAATGTAAAGAGAGTTACAGAAGAAAGAGCTGGCTGTGGGAATATAGGGAATGTGGCTGCTGTCGCTGGCTGGCACTCTTTAAGTCTTTAGTGAGGGGAGCGTGTAATGGTAAACTTCTCTAAACAAATGAGGAAAACAGTTGTGACACGAAGAAGAAAAGTGTCCCAGTGGAAGTGACGCTGGCAAAGAACTTCACATTAAAGGAACTCTCAGAGACATTTCATAATGTCAAAAGAGCAAAGGATAAAACATCGGAAGCTTATCTAAACTTAGAAAATGAGTATGACAATTTGCTGAGGCAAAGAAAAATGCTGGCTCCATATCAAAAGTTTAGGAGGAGAAAAAAGCACTGTTCCAAGTACTACTGACAAAAGAAAGAAAGAAAACAAAGAAAAAAAAATTACGCTTTATTCCTAATGTTTTAAATTACAATATACTAAAAAGATCCTAGTTTTCCAATTTATAATGGACAGTAAGAGAGTTTTTAATGTTTTGTCAAAAATGTTTAAAGGCATGGAACAATGCTAATTTTCCCTACTGACCATGAAGACTGCTCTGCATGTGTTCAACCTGTAAGGTCATTTCTACCATCCTGCACTACTGTGTATTCTAAATCTTCTCTGGCCGCCCTCAACCTCAACAAAAGTCTACCAAAGAAATGGGGGGAAGGGAAGGGCCGCCCTCAACCTCAACAAAGGTCTACCAAAGAAATGGGGGGAAGGGAAGGGCCGCCCTCAACCTCAACAAAGGTCTACCAAAGAAATGGGGGGAAGGCAAGGGCACTTCTGCATCTTGATAATCACAGGGCCTTATCAAAAGGCTCTGGTATACCATGCCGCACAAAGTAGCAACATTACATTGTAACTTACGTATTCTCATCTCTATCAGATAATAAGGACTCTGAAGCCTTAGGGCATGTACACCCAAAGATCACTTCCATTTAGCTTTTACTGTGAAATGACATTACAAAGCTGAAAAGTTACCTCCCTAATCATGCTTAGGCTTGGCTAACAGGAAGATCAGTGTGAATACTCTGAGGAGAGAGTCAACACAGCAGGAAGGACTTGTATTTTAAACACTTAAAGACATACATATTCATTTATACACATTGGTGTAACTCAGGAAGGTGCAGAGCCATAGCACACAGACATAAATTCAAATATTAATAAGTTTGAGGAATTATTTCAACATTGGCATATTATTCATGTCATGAAAATGGAAACCTAAAAGTCCTCTATTTACTTGAGAGGCTTCCAGAAATTAAAATTTAAATAATATATTAAAGAATGTAATAAACGAGGATGAGGCGATGCAGGGAGAGGCTAAGGAAGCAGAAGACAGCAAGGGGGAATCTTGAGTCTGAATTCATTTGGAAATCACAGCTCTAAGAATGCCCATCTCTGGTCCTTGCATGTTACAGATGAAAAAACTGTGACCCAGTGAAGATGAGCAATCACCCAAGATTACACAACCGGTGTGCAAAGAGCTAGGAACAAGATCCTTTAGTTGCAGTCCCTGGGTATTGAAGAGCATGAACAGAAACGAAGACAAAAGGAGCTCACTCATCTTAGATGCACGTACCTGGTTAAAAACCAGAGGACAGAGAAAGAATAAGCTAACAAAAGAAACCTCACGAGGGCACCACACAGCTGGCCCAAAGCTACTAGGTCATCTATCTGAAACCAGAAAAATCTCACCTCTGGACAATACCAACTAAACAAAGTGCGAACTTTTACTTATTTTATGACTGATCTTTGTCTATTTTCACATTTATAAAGGAAAGCAGGTAGAAGTTACACTTCAGCCTGCATATATGCCCTAGAACACCAAGTCTCAATAAAAATCAGTTACTTCTGGAGTTATAAACAAAGAAAAACAATAACCTAAATGTTCAACAATAGAAGGATTGAGTAAATTATAATCAGTTCATAGAACAGAATATGTAGCCATTAAAAATATCTACAAATAATTTTTAACAACATGGGAAATGACCTGGGTTATTTTAAAGAATCAGGATAAACATTTTACACATACAAGACTCTTGCTATTGTAGTTTCTAATTTTGAGACAAATAAGACAGGAAGAAAATTCACTAAAATATTAACGGTGCCTTTCTCTGGTATAAGAATTATAAGGATAGTTTTCTTCTTGATATTCTTTTCTGTTTTCCAGACTTCCCATCTTAAGCATATACTAATCTTGTAAGCAGGAAAGAAAAAGTCCTACATGTACTTTTAAAGTAAAAAGAGACAATAAAAAAGATGTAAGTTACTATCAACAAAATGCAGAAATGATTTCCGATACTTTTACATCTTACCTTAACTTTCTTTTTCCATGTAGATTTCTGCTTCTCCTCTTCTTCCTCAATTAATTTAAGTGCCAGCTCTTTGTTAACTTTTGGCAACTTCTAGAAAGAAAATAAAAGCTGATATTTTATTTTATTATAAAACCTAACATATTTACATATTAGCTTAAAGGTTAACAGTTCTGTGAGTATAATCTCATAAATAGGAGATAACTAATTCTTATTTTATTTATTTATTTTTTTGAGACAGAGTCTCACTCTGTCGCCCAGGCTAGAGTGCGGTGGCACGATCTCGGCTCACCACAACCTCCGCCTCCCGGGTTCACGCCATTCTCCTACCTCAGCCTCCTGAGTAGGTGGGACTACAGGCACCCGCCACCATGCTCGGCTAATTTTTTGTATGTTTAGTAGAGACGGGGTTTCACTGTGTTAGCTAGGATGGTCTCGATCTCCTGACCTCGTGATCCGCCCGCCTTGGCCTCCCAAAGTGCTGGGATCATAGGCGTGAGCCATAGGGCCCAGCCAACTAATTCTTATTTTTAAAATTTCATTATCCTCATAGTAGGAAACGTAGACAGGTGATGATGCCGGGTGGGCCACATGGCACAAAAACGGCAACTCCAGCTCACTGTTGGGGAACTCGCCCGCATGTCTCTTCCCAGGGCACTGAGAGCCTCTTCCAAGCAAACTGAGAGGCAGTGCAGTGGCTCATGCCTGTAATCTCAGCACTTTGGGAAGCCGAGATGGGAGGCTCGCTTTGGTCCTGAAGTTCAAGACCAGCCTGGGCAACACAGCAAAATCTTGTCTCTACTAAATCTACAAAAAATTAGTTGAAATGGTAGTGTGCGCCTGTAGTCCCTAGCTACTTGCGAGGCTAAGGTAGGAAGATCACTTGAGCTCAGGTGGAGGCTGCAGTGAGCTCTGATTGTGCCACTGTACTCTACCGTGGGCAACAAAGCAAGATCCTGTCTCAAAAAACACCAGAAATCTTTTAACAGTCTGGAAAAAGAAAAAAGTACTGAGGGTAAATGCAGAAAACAGTCACTAGTCTTTTACAGTGACAGAGTATGTATGCATACCAATGTTCAGTTACAAACACTGGTATCATTTGGTGGTTGAAATGAACCAACAGAGGCGGCTGCAGACAGACTGCAAGGCAGGCGAGGGAGCAGGGCCTGCCCTTCCCTGTCTGCGCTGGCACCACACAACAGCAACTCTTTGTCCTGGAAACAACAGATGATTCCACAGCAGTGGTGGATTCCAGTTTGCAGTTTCCAACGCTCCCGGGAACATCCTTGCTATGCCTCAAGGGCCCTGGAACCTGCCTGCGGCCTCTCCTCAGAAGCCTGAGTCCAGCTCCACAGGGCCTCCTCTTCCTATTCCCCAGGCTGCTCCCCAGCCCTGAGCTGGTGGCTACTTCCTGCAGTTCACCGCTCTCCTCCATCCTTTAGCAGTTCTGCCTTTTCAGTTCTTGAATACCAAGTTAATCATTCTTTACATTAAATTCTATGTACTCAGACAGCGAGTACAGTTTATGACTGTCGACCATTTCTGATGATCCAAATAGCCTAAGATACGGCCAAAGGTCAGTAAGAAATGAGGATTAGCAAAGCCCTGATACTCTAAAAATCGAAAACACATTTAAAAATGCTATCAGGTTTTTAGTGGAGGTGATAATATCAATCATCCTAGCATTATTTCCCACAGTACAATTACCACAGAGGTCATAATGCTAAAATTGTAAAGAGTTTTTACATCCTCATGACAAACATGACACACTGATGACAAACAAACTATACCAAAAATATTAGCAAAAGACGCAGATTAAAGATGGAAAACCAAGAAAAGAATGGCAGATTTCTTTGGAATAATACACAAAATGAAAATTAAGTACTCTTCTCTGATAAATTCAATGGTAAGTATAATATTTACCTTTAACTGGACTCTCTGTGCACGCGTTTCTTCTATTTTCTGTCGTATTTTATCTTTCCTATATTCTTCATAAGCAAATGGATTTACCATCAGTTTCACCTTTTCAAAATGAAAAAAGTTTTTAAAATAAAAGAATGGTATTTAGTAATATCATTTTCATATACACCATGACAGTTATACCAAAGAACAGGCAGATCCCCTACAAATCCCATGTATGTTTTATGAAAGTGCGAGTAGCGAGGAAATGGCTACAGATTGCTCATTAGTTACCTGAAACATAATAACTGTAGTTTTCTGTTTACCTTGTGATAGAGTCTTATATCCATGAAAAACCCATGCATATATGCCCGGAGGAAAGGAGATCCAATGAGGTGGGTGAGCCCTGGGAAAGGTCAAACAGAAGACAGCAGGTCCTTATGCAATCTTCATTAAAATTCAACAGTTTTTCTTGGACCACAATTTGATTATAATAAGATTTCACTTCAGAGTAAAAATTTGAGGATTAGAATTACTAATCTTCTTTGATATCTATAGAGAACATTCAATCGACTTCAGCAATATCATCCTTATTTATTTCAATGTTATAATACTACACACAAAAATGATGAGAAAGTCCTTATGAACCATGACAAAGAGGATTCTCTTATACCCTCTGAGTGGTCCTCAGATTTTTTATTTCCACAAACCAGTTCAATTTAGAAAATAATACTGCGAATCAACAGTAAGTTGCCAAATTGAAATGAGAAGGGAGTGAGGAGAAACACTGTTATCTCCCACCATTTGCAAAAACAAAGGACACTCACAAAAACAAAGTAGAAAGAACCGTTTTCCAAGAAAGAACCGCTGACAAATTCCTACCACCATATAGAAACATACATACATGCATATTAATACATCACATACGCATTCCTCATCAGGGACTAATGAAAAGTCCACTGCCAGTCAGGATTTGAGAACCCTGCCTCAAACGATACCTTTCAGAGTTTCCCAGTTGTAACAGATTACACTTAGAACTTGTGGTGCTGGTGGTCACAAAAGAACGCTCCGACTATCTCATAGAAATTATTTATTAATTGCAAATACTGACACACAAAAAGGCTGAGACGATCTTCAAAATAAGGCCACATGTGATGTAGTCACATGCAGAACATTTATGGTATATGTCAGTGGTCCCCAACCTTTTTGGTACCAGGGACTGGTTTTGTGGAAGACAATTTTTCCACGGATGGGGGGAGGGATGGTTTCAGGATGAAACTATTCCACCTCAGATCATCAGGCATTAGATTCTTACAAGGAGCACACAACCTAGATCCCTCGCACGTGCAGTTCACACTAGGGTTCATGCTCCTATGAGAATCAAATGCCATGGCTGGCAGGAGGCAGAGCTCAGGCGGTCATGCTTACTTGCCACTCGCCTCCTGCTGTATGGCCCAGTTCCTCATAGGCCACCGACTGGTACGGACGGGTCCATGGCCCAGAGGTTGGGGACCTCTGGTATAAGTGACTATCTTTCTAAGGAAAACATTACTCTAATTTCCAAATTTTAGAAATACCCATCCTTCTAGACCTGAAAATCAAGCACTAAGCAAAATCATAAGGTAGTGCAAAATAGTATAAGTTGTAGAACAATATAAAAAGCAAAAATAAATTTAGGATACTCTCATAAAGCAATTCTAAAACTTGATTAGGAAAATACTATTATAGAATTCATTAGGTTAATAAAACTATGGAAAAAAAATAAAAAAATAAATAAAACTATGGGGTTTGAACTTTCACAATGGAGTCTTAAAAAAAGAGGGCTGAGCCTTAATGAAATGTGAATGTATACAACTGCACATGTATATTCTCTAAACCTTCCTCAGGATAAGGGTCTGATTAACCACTACATTATAAAATACATATACCAGTGATTCAAGTAATTTTTTGTTTCCTTTATTAATCTCACAGAATTATTCCAAGTCAGGCCATAAATAAAAACCGAGTGAAGTGCTTTTCACAGTGAAACAATCCTAACCCAAGAATCAGATGCAGCAGCATTTCCTACAGTTAACCCCATGGATCACTAGTCCCAAGAGATCTTCTGAGAAAACAGGGCTCCATGGTCAAGTAAGTTTGGGAAATGTTTCATACTTTCCTCCGGTGTTTGGAGATTTACAATGTATAATGATATTAAAGGCTCTAAGAAGTGAGACAAAGAAATTGATTTAACTGTGCTTAATCTAGCATTTCCCAAATTTATTTGCCACAAATCTCCTAAAATAACAGGGTGCTGAATATTTTCCAAGCATTTTCTGATTCATTCCCCAAGCAACCCTATGGGTAGGGACCAATATTATTCCCATTTTACAGATGAGGAAACCAAGGCTTAAAGAGGCTAACTGAACTGGCCAAGTTGTGCAGATATTAAGTGAGAGAGGTGGGATATAAACCCATGTCAGTCTACCCGTGGTGTCCATGATATCAGCCACTATGCTATCTACTCCAGTCCTTTTTACTTTAGTAATATTCCAAAGAACGCACTGTGGGAAATACCAAGCTATAAGATCTGCTATAGGCCATATCCGGAACAGTCAGAACTTGCAAATCTTCAATACACTAATGTTGCACTAAAAATAATCTTAGGAAGTAAGGGAAGTTCATTACTTACTTCTACTCTTAAGATATCTATTTAGAAGGTTTTTTATATTATGGGGAAAAGATAAAGGCTCATTTGACATCAAAAGATATTAGTAATATACATAAAATGCTTTCTAGTATGACTGTCGTTTTGTTGAATATCTATTTCTATAGTTTTAAAAATTAGCAGTACAATTACATTTTAACAAAATATACCTAAACTTATACAACTGCTTTCTTCATCCAAAATAAACCCAGTAAAGAGACTGAAAAAGAACCCAAAATGTACTAAATATAGTAGTTTTAAAAAAATCCACAAAAGAACAATGACCTTTTTTCATTCAATTTAGGAAAGTAGGTGAGTGTGACATAGCATATTATAAAAATTACTCTGGAGACACTTAAGAAGGCACTGCACTAAGAAGGTCCTATTTCATTCAACTCATTTTTTAAAAGGCTAAACTCAGTTCTTTTTTGGTAGTAACTGACAGAAAGTAATTCTGCCTGGATTAACTGTGCTATGAGATATGGGTTAAAAAGGAAGTTTAATTAATCTAATGGTAACATGATTCTGTTTTCTTTTAATACTCAACTGTTGTTGCACATCTATTTGTTCCAAAGACAACTAAGTTGCCTTGCCTTGTACAGAATGGATCCTCTAAGTTTTCCCACTCTCAGTAACTTCTGCAGTAGCCCGCTGGCAGCAGCAGAACAAGATGAGCACCATCTACTCTAACCTAGAGGAGTGCTAGGCAAGCAGGCCCAACATGTCCTGCAGGGGCTGGGATGGCTGGGGGAGGGGCACAGACTCTGGATTTAAAGCTCAACTCTCAAGTTTACTACGACTGAAACTTCTGGCGACACACATTTATCTTTTTTTTTTTGGCCTCAGTTTCCTTATCTAATGGAATCATAATAGTACCCAATCCATAGGGATGTTAAGATTAAATGAGTTATGTGTAGAACGCTTAGAATACTGCCTGCACAGACTGAGTGTGGTGGCTCACACCTGTAATCTCAATACTTTGGGAGGCTGAGGTGGATGGATCACCTGAGGCCAGGAGTTCAAGACCAGCCTGGCCAACACGGTGAAACTCTGTCTTACCATACCGCATGGTGGCACACATCTGTAATCCCCGCTACTCAGGAGGTTGAGGCAGGAGAATCACTTAGCCTGGAAGGTGGAGGTTGCAATGAGACAAGATTGGGCCACTGCACTCCAGCCTGGGTGACAGAGCAAGACTATCTCAAAAAAAAAAAAAAAAAGAAAAAGAAAAAAAATACTGCCTGCACATAGTAAGCCCTATCTCATAAGTATTTGCTGTTCTTTCAAGACATTTCTTGGCTCATGACCTTTAAACATAAAGTAACTATTAAGGTTCTTGTAGATCTAAAGTTTCAATGTATCACTTCTACGTTTTAGATTGGGTCTTCTATAATCAAACCTAAAAGGGAGGCAGGAATCATTTACTTGCCGTCTTTGAGGTATTTTCAAAACCTTATTATACTTCAGATAATACTGGGAAAAAAAAAATCACTGCTTTCGTGACAATTTGTTTTCTCTATATAGCTAGTATGCTAAAAGAAATTATTTGCTAAAATAAATTCTCATTTAAAATACAAAAAGGCTTCAGTATGTTAAATTTACTTAAACTTTTCTCTAAGGAGAAAGGTTACAAATCTGGCAATTTATAATATGTTTAATATCTGATTTGGCAGAAAGGGAAGATTTGGGAGATGAGGGAAACATGGCTCAGCCAATTCTCGTGTTCAAAACTCAAAAAAAAAGTAGAAATAAAATAATTACATAATATTTTATCACAATTTTTTTTTTTTTTACCTAAATTTTCAAGGTCTTTCTTGGTGACAAATTTATAATCATCATAAACTGTGCTTTCTGGATTCTCTTCTAATTCTTCGGTCAAGTTGTCTAAGAAGGAACACCATCGAGGAGCAGGACCTAAAACCTGTTGGTATTTATGAGAAGGTCAGCAAAGGCACAGTTTCCCACACCATCCAAGTCTCAGTCATTTATAACCAAATTTTGTTAAGTATGATTTCTAAATCCTTTTTTCTCTCAGAAGTATTGACAAATAGATGCAATATGGATAATGAACAAGTATGTAACAGAAGAGAATAAACAAATCAGTAAATTTTTAGGCTTGTAAGAGAAAACAATCTCAGTCTATGGCACAAAAGTATTAATGAATGTTCTTATATTAGCACTATCAAAATATAGATAAATAATTCAGATACTTATTAACATCCATTCATTCATGTATCACCTCCTTCCTTCAAAATACTACTAGAATTCTACAAAAGCATTATTTGGTATACTAGATTTTTTAGGTTTGCCAAACAAAGGTCTAAAAGAAAAATTACCTTTTTTAAAAACAATATTTATTAGTATTATTATTATTTTGTAGAGGTAGGGTTTTGCCATGTTGCCCAGGTTGGTCTTGAACTCCTGAGTTCAAGCAATCTGCCAGCCTCAGCCACCACACTCGGCCCAAAATTACTTTCTTTTAAGGTTTTTCAACTAATTACTCGACAATTACATTCCATTCTGCATGGTCCACTTCATTTAATTCATTTAACTCATTAAAAACTAAAATTCTAGACTATAATTAATGGCAATATATTGTATTCTTGAAAATCGCTAAGAGAGTAAATTTTAAATATTCTCATTACAAAAAATGGTAGGTACTATGTGATCTGATGCAAATGTTCATTAGCTCAATTTAGCCATTCCACAACATACACGTTTCAAAACATCACGCTGTACACAACTAATACATATAATTGTTATTTGCCATTTAAAAATAATTAGTTGATTTTTAAAATTTCTGTATAAAAAATTCTTCAAAACTAAATGGGTGACCAGGCTCCATGAGTTATCCCATGAAAGGCTGAGGAACAAAAGGCTGAACAGAATTATAACCAACTAATAAAATATGAATCATTAAGTTTATAATCCAACTATGAAAAAACATAATCCAACTACTTTCATAAAATACTATGATCGCTTTGTACATTTTTGCTATTTTTACAAATCTTTCCTAACAAAATGCCACACCCGCTGAGATGAATGTATGCCAAAGGAAATCTGCTCAGTCAACAGAGAAGATATGCTAGTGAAATCCTCCCTTAAGCCAGAGGTATTCCGATGAGAGAACACTGGGCTCGGGCAAAATGGAACTTCCAGTGACGACTTAACCTGTTTATTTCAGTAACAATCAAGCATACCGGAGAAAAACCCGGAAATCATAATGGAAATCATTAAATCTAGCTTGAACTTTCTGAAGAAGGAAAGGTAGAAGGAAGAAAGTTATAACAAAGAAAAACAGCCCCTGTTAACACCCTCTTCAAATAAAAAGAAAATGTTAGATATGGCCATAATAATTTAGTTATAATATTTTGCCTGATTAGAAAGAGTGATTCTCTTCACCCCAACACAGCTATGGTACTCATAAACATGAAAACACTCGAGCATAAAGAGTCTTCCACAGAAATTTCATATTAGCGCAATCTACAATTTTTAAAAATAGAAGTAAAGGTTTTTACATACTAAGTGGTTTGACTTCAACCATAAAAGACAAACCTTCAAGAAATGCAAGGCATTTTTAAAAAATTCCATATAGAACACTTTTTTAAAGAACTGCCATGGTTTTAAGCAATTTTAGTATAGTAGCTTGAAGTCAACAACTAAATGCTACCACATACAAAGCACTGTGCTAAATTAAAGACACTGACCACAGTCTCCCTGAAGAAGTTTAAAATCCAGCTGAAGCACATGTGTGCACTTGCGTGTGCACATGTACGCACACACAATGTGTGCGCGATGAACTCAGATTGCACACTGAGTCCAAGGGGAAGATGGCTTAAAAAAAAAACCAGGGAAGGCTGGGACACCGAATAAGTCTATTTGAAAGGACTTCATGTCGGAAGGAGCACATGAGCAAGCCAGGAAAATCACAGGCATCTTCTGAAGCCGAGAGTTGAGGCGTTTGTAACTACAGGGGTATTTGCTTCCAGTGAGTCATAAACCTGCAAATGCAAAGCTCTATCAGATAATGGTGTACTCCCTAAAACAGCAATCTTTTCTTTTCTAGACTAGATCAAAGTATGCTATTATTGCTTTTTTAGAATATAATATCCAAGATATTGTCCTCTGAGGAGAGGGGAGAGATCTGTTTTTTTAACTGCTGAATTTTTAGTACCTAGAACAGTGCCTGCCAAATAGTAGGTGCTCAATAACTATGTGATAAATAAATCTATTCGTGTATAAAACACATTCGAATTTCATATGCATGAAGTACTAAAACCTAAAGGGTCCCCTGTGGCAAAAGTATTTCTAAATTGGTCTAATATTTCTTATTCAGATAAAAACAAGCAAATACCTCACCATAAGGCTACTGGATATATGAACACTTCTGGTGAAAGTCAGATCTATCTTGACTCCTATGCAAGGGTACACTGCTACCCAAAGAACATCAAAATAAATTGTTCCACCTTTTTAAACCAATCATAAACATAGGCTTCCAAGACAATAAAAAGATTATACTGTGTGCACTGACTTTTGGAGGTGAGGGGCAGGAATACTAAAACAGTCTAGATGTGAATTTACTTTCATATAGCCCTCTTTTATAATGTTTCACAACATTCTTTCTGATTATCTAGATTTTAATGGAAGTGGTTTAAATTGCCTGTCAGGGGACACGTCTAGTTATGGCAAATAATCTCCGCAATCAGATTCATGGCCATTAAATTTTCTAGGAAAAAATATTTCCATCAAAAACAAAATTAAATCTAGTAGTTGACCTTATTAATCACATTTCCTGAGTTCCTTTTCAGAGAAAAAAACATCAAAACCACCATAACAAAGTTGAAATGACTGATTTACACTGGTATAAACTGCAGGTTTTATCCACATTAGACCTTTCCTCAGAGGCCTACCATTAAGTTTCAAAACAGTGGCCGGCTTGGCCGATAAGGAAGGCTCAACCACAGGCACGTCACACTCTCTGATGTAGCTACAATGACCACAGTGTCAATGTGTAAAATGTCTTTGTTGCCTTCACAGCCATAAAATATGTTAAACCTCAACTAACCCTTTAAAATATATTAATTTACTTTCTAAATTCCACATTTTGCAACTTGAGGAAAACATCCTTTTTAGCCATATCTGGACTATCACCACTACCTCAAACTCTCCAGTTTTCTGTCCTGCTGTTACATTGCTGTATTCTATGTTTCGGTCACACCATGTTGCCCATGCTGTGGTCAATTTACAAGCCTTTCTTTTTTTCTTTTTATTTTTTCAGAGACAGGTTCTTGCTGTGTTGCCTAGGCTGGTCTTGAAACCCTGAGTTCAAGACAGCCTTCAGAATAGCTAGAATTACAGGCACTGGCACTGTGCCCAGCAAATATTTCTTCAACTCACAGGTCAGTATTAACAAAAGTAGAAAATTGAAAACTGATTCATCAGATTGCTAGAAAGGGACAATGCGGCTCCCTTAGCAACTTTAATGATAATCATATCAACCAATCTAAATGGAAATACTTGATTCTCCAAAACATGAAAGAATCTTTATGTACCAACATGCTACAAGAAGGCTGCAATTCAAATGCAGCAAAGTATCTGCTTGTGCCAATCTATTTGAGCAGAAGAACCAATTTTAAAGGACATGAAAATACATGCCATGTGCCCAAGATGATCACTGCTTCTATGATTACAATCTGTCTTTAAGATGCTAATTATAAAACTCAAAATTCTCATATATTTCTGTAAAGGACTACAAGTGGGGAGGAGAAAGGGTGAATACTAAAAATCTTAGGGGCTGGGTGCAATGGCTCACGCCTAACCTCAGCACTTTGGAAGGCCAAGGCAAGAGGACTTCCTGAGCCCAGGAGTTCAAGGCAGCCTGGGCAACACAGTGAGATCCTATCTCTACAAAAATACATATTGTTGGCCAGGTGCAGTGGCTCACATCTGTAATCCCAGCACTTTGGGAGGCTGAGGTGGGCAGATGGCCTGAGGTCAGGAGTTCGAGACCAGCCTGGCCAACATGGTGAAACCCCATCTCTACTAAAGATACAAAAATTAGCCAGGTGTGGTGGCGCATGCCTGTATCCCAGCTACTCAGGAGACTGAGGCATGAGAATTGCTTGAACCTGGGAGGTGGAGGTTGCAATGAGCCAAGATTGTGCCACTGCATTCCAGCCTGGGTGACAGAATTAGACCCTGTTTCCAAAAAACAAAAAACAAAAAAACAGATTGTCAAAATTAGCTGGGCATGATGGCATGTACCTGCAGTCCCAACTATTATCCCCGGAGGGTGAGATGGGAGGATTCCTTAAGCCCAGGATCTGGAGGCAGCAGTGAGCTATGATGGTGCCACTGCCCTTCAGCCTGGGCAACACAGTGAGACCCTGTCTCGAAGAACAATACAAATAAAAATAAACTCTTAGGGAGCTGAAAGAGGATACTCCTTCCCTCACTCTACTTCAGAAAAATCACTGTGCTACATCCCAAAGCTGTGCTGAGACAAAATAAAAGACTGAGGATTACCAGATAAATGGCTTTAACAGATCAAAGGTGATTAAAACAACAAAGTACTATTAATATTACAGACAAAGAACCAAAGTCTACTAACCCAATACAAATGCCATCATTTTTTTCTGCTTGCTTATAATGCTACTGAGTATGACAAAGCATTTCATTATCTAATGTACTATTAATGGAACAAACAAGAAAATAACTGATAACACAGAACAGCCATTAAATCTGAAATTATCTTTTTTCAGAATTTTTTTTTTTCTTTGAGACACAGTCTCCATCTGTATCCCAGGCTAGAGTGCAGTGGCATGATTTAGGCTCACTGCAACCTCTGCCTCCCAGGTTCAAGCGATTATCATACCTCAGCCTCCTGAGTAGCTGAGATTACAGGCACTCACCACCACACCCAGCTAAATTTTTGTATTTTTAGCAGAGATAGGGTTTTGCCATGTTGGCCAAGCTGGTCTCGAACTCCTGACCTCAGGTGATCTGCCCATCTTGGCCTCCCAAAGTGCTGGGATTTCAAGAGCGCCCAGCCTAGAAATATTCTTTTACAATCCTGGGCAATGTAGTGAGGCTTTGTCTCTACACAAAAATTAAAAATATGAAAAAATTAACCAGGGATGGTGGCATGTGCCTGTGATTCCAGCTATTCCGGAGGCTGAGGTGGGAGGATCACTTGAGGTTGAGCTGCAGTAAGCCATGATCACGCCACTGCATTCCAGCCTGGGCAACAGAGTGAGATCCTGTTAGAAAAAAAAAAAAAGAGAGAGAGAAAGAAGACCAGAGAAGACCAGATAAGACAAGACAAGACAAGAGAGAAAGAAAAAGAATCACATGGAAAAAGGACCTAAGTATATTATTGTAATTTCAGGAATAAAACTGAAACCATTAAACGTAACGAGATAGATTTCAATTCAATTTTTATTCATCACATATTTATTAAATTCCATATTTATTATGTTCCAGGTACAGTATACTCTATAAAAATAGGTAGTAGAATGAAACCCAAAAGGAACAGAGTTGTTTCAAATATAGCAATACTTATGTGGAAGGACTAAATGATTCTTAATTTCTTCAACTTCATTCATTCATTCAAAAAGTTAACTGAGCATCTGGTAAAAGTTAAGTGCTAAAATCAAACATAAGTATGGAAAACAATCAAGTACAATACAATGGGATTAGTGCCAAAACAGAAATTTTTAAAAGGTTCTAGGAAGCCCTTTATCTGCTGAGGCCGATCAAGATAGCTTTGCAAGGGGGAATTGAGCAAGGCCCTGAACAACTGAGAGGCTGTGGTTTCATAGTCAGTAAAGCTTAACTGCCACACTAAACAGTTAGAATGTAATGCTACATAAAAGTTATATATTTAACTGATTGATTACACAGAAGATGTTTAGTTAGGAGAACTGTCATTTTTACCTTTTAGTGATCTTACACTATTACAATCCTAGAAATTCAATTTAAACTTTTATGTTATGATGACACTATTAAATCAAACAGGTAAGAACCACATTTACTGACTAGCAGCAACAGGGAGTTTGAATATAAAAGTTTTTTTACCACCTAGCAACTATATCAAGTATCTAGTTATTTTATTATAGAACTGTTTTGAGGACACTCTAAAAATAGATATAAATATCAGTTCTGTAACTGGAACAATAATAAAAACAATAATAGGACTAGCAACCCACACTCTAAGAGGTAGACGGTTTTAACCCCCATTAGAATTTTTTTTTTTTTCCAGATGGAGTCTCACTCTGTCACTCAGGCTGGAGTGCAGTGGCGCAATCTCGGCTCACTGCAACCTTCGCCTCCCGGGTTCAAGTGATTCTCCTGCCTCAGTCTCCCTAGTAGCTGGGACTACAGGCGTGCACTACCACGCCCAGCTAATTTTTGTATTTTTAGTAGAGATGGGATTTCACCATGTTGGCCAGGCTGGTATTGAACTCTTGATCTTGGGTGATCCGCCTACCTCGGCCTCCTAAAGTGCTGGGATTATAGACATGAGCCAGAGCGCCCAGCCCCCTATTAGAATTTAAATCCAGGTCTAACCACAAATCTGTTACCCTTACTGTGAGGCCATGATTCTTTTTGGGAAACAGGATCTTGCTGTTGCCAAGGCTGGAGTGCAGTAGTATGACCGTAGCTCACTGCAGTGAGGCCCTGGTTCTTTATCAGAAACAACTGGGGCCAGG
>NW_012107808.1:3233174-3256508 GCF_000951045.1 Mandrillus leucophaeus | reverse complement strand
GAGTCTCACTCTGTCACTCAGGCTGGAGTGCAGTAGTATGACCGTAGCTCACTGCAGTGAGGCCCTGGTTCTTTATCAGAAACAACTGGGGCCAGGTTTTGAAACAAATAACGTTTTGCATTTTAAAAAAGTAATACCGTACGTATGCTGTATATAACAAAAAATCTTCAGTGAGGTCTGGGTCAGTGGCCCATGATCAAATGATATTAACATCTCTGCAGCAAAACCTACACATATTCACACCAGTGATGTGGGATAAACACAGACCTACAAGGAAACTCATTATTTCACACAGGTTGAAGTCCTAATGAATCAGGTCCAGTCGGGGTTCACCACAGAGTTATAAACAAATTTTCAAGGCTTTTTAAATTTCAGAATTGCAGGTAAGAGATGATGGAGCTGTACTATAATGTATATACACACCATACATAGCTACATATGGTAAATATATACTAAATATAGATATAAATATCACTGACCACTATTATGATTAATGATAATTTTTCTAATTACATAGCCTGTATCTCCGGTGGGAAAATGGGATTTTGCCAAGTAAGAAAACCAACTCTGCATATAAACTCAAAAGAAAATTTTCTTTTCCAGCTTTTCTTCCATTATTGGTGGAAAGGCCCCACTAGCAGCAGCATGTATTTTCAAATTCTGACAGCTGAGGCTTAATAAATGATCATAAACCCAAGAGAAACAACTGGGTGAGCCAGAGGGAGTGGCCATGACCTTAAGCATGTAATTGCATTTGCAGCATAATGAGCTGCCTAATTGCATACCCAAGTTTACATGCATTTGTGTGAGTAATTATGAGTCATTTAAATGTACTCTACTTGTAGTGTTTTGTTCTTAAAAATCAGATTAGCAACGGAGTGATTTAATTTCAACATTTTAAAAGATTTATTTTTAAAAAAGAAAAACTATTATCTGCGACAACTTGATTTACTATTTGAAAAGATAATTTAGGGACTGAAATGAAATAACAATAAAAATAAGGCCAAGTTAAAAAAAAAAAAAAACCTGTAAGATTCCTTAAGCCATTATCTCACTAATAGCCCCTCAAGCTAGTCAATCTACGTGACACTATGAGTACAAATATGAATGACAGAGTGCCTTCAATCAAGGGCTAGCGGAGACAGAGACCGGACGCCCCAAGCAAACACTTAAACACCAAATTGAAACATGTTAAGAAACACAGAGCTTTCGGTTAATAATGGTACCCCCACCGCTGTTAAGCCTTTTTCAAATGACAGTAAATGAATCTAAAAAGGTATTAATCTTTAAGGACAAAAAGAACTGAAGAAGATGATGCAGTGGTTTAAGAAACTTAACCTGGTAAATATGAGAGCTTACAGAGGTGGACAGCAAAGAGAAAAGAGAGCAGATTCCTCCCTCAGAATTCTTGGGACAAGAACTTCACGGTTCTAAGCATGGGGAACGACAGGATGAGGCACAGGCCCGAATAAAGGGTGAACAATGGAGCTGATGAACACCCAAATCCCCGCCATGCCTAAAGAGACCAGAAGATAATTCTCTGGAGGAGGGGAACCAAAGCTGCCCTATGTGGGGGTGGTGGGGAGTATATCACCAGGCACAGGTGACTTGAGCTGTGGGGCTCAAGTCAGGACAATTAATGGCAGTCTAGACATCAAACTGTGGGACCCTCGCCGCCTTTTCCCAGTCCCTGGAATGCTGAAGTCAAGCCTATGCTGCTGTGCGTCCACTCTACCAGCCCAAACCCCTGACACCTCCGAAAGAAACCTGGGGTTTCTTCTCCGGAGAAAATGAAAGCTCCCAGAAGACAGACTTTAAGATACTGATATCTGGGTAGAGTCATTAGCTGAAGGGTCAACATGAAAACTACCAGTGGACAAGACCACCTTGCATTTTTTTTTTTTTTTTTTTTTGAGACAGTGTCTTGCTTTGTCACCCAGGCTGGAGTACAGTGGTGCAATCTCAGCTCACTGCAACCTCTGCCTCCTGGATTCTGGTGCCTTAGCCTCACAAGTAGTTGGGATTACACGTGTGTGGAACTACACCCAACTAATTTTTGTATTTTTAGTAGAGATGGGGTTTCACCATGTTGGCCAGCCTGTTCTCGAACTCCTGGCCTCAGGTGATCCGCCTGCCTTGGCCTCCCAAAGTGCTGGGAGTACAGGCATGAGCTACCGTGTCTGGCCCCAGTTGGCATTTTAGGACATCATTCTTCATGTTGTTTTTTGAAATAGGGTCTCACTTTATCACCCAGACTAGAGTGCAGTGGCGCAATCTCAGCTCACTGCCGTCTCAACCTCCCAGGGTCAAGCAACCCTCCTACCTCAGCCCCTCAAGTAGGTGTGCGCCACCATGCTTAGCTAATTTTTGTATCTTTTGTAGAGATGTAGTTTTGCCATATTGCCCAGGCTGGTCTTGAACTCCTGAGCTATAGTGATCCACCGGCCTCGGCCTCCCAAAGTGCTGGGATTACAGGAGTGAGCCACCACATCTGGCCCTCATTCTTAAACACGAACAGGTTGCCTAAGCTCCCTCCCCATTCATTTATTCAACAAAGAGTTACGATCAGGCACTTTCCCCCCTCTCTAGATACTCAGTAACAAAACACAGAAGAATCCCCACCCTCAAGGAGCTCACCTTCCAGAAAGGGGAAACAACAAACAAGGGAGAGGCAGTGGAGACTATGACAGACAAGAGATCAGTGCTGTGGAAACCAAAGGAGAGAAGGCAATGAAGAATAGAGGGAAAGGGGAGATGATGGACACAGACCCAAGGGGCAGGAGGGAGTGACCCTCAAGACTACCTGACAACTACAAAGGTCTAGAGGTTGGAATTGCTTGGCTTGTTTGTGAATTAGTAAAAAGACCAGCCCAGTGTGGCTTGAACAGAGAGAGCAATGGTGAGCAGGGGCATTCACAAGGATCACTCTGGCAGAGGCTGGGCGACTGACTGGTTCCGGGCATTGAAGGAAATCTCTGTTCATTCATTAGCTGACAATTCAGCAACCAGCAGAGACTTCAGTGGTCACACGTCACAAAGAAATCAGATTTTATAGAATTAGTCCAGGACAGTCACTCAACAAACAACCACAAACCCTGGGGACCTGGGGGAGGGACTGAGTTCCATAAATCCTAAATTATATTATTTAAAGCATCCAGATTCCAACAAAAAAATTCTAAGACATGCAAAGAAACAAGAAAAGCAGGGTCCATATGCAGGGAGGGGGGAAGTCGCCAGAGAACTCATCTTTAAGAGACTAGTTATTTCACTAAGTCCAAACACTGGACTTAGAAAACACTGAGTAATGACATTCATCCACTGACGAAGGTGAACAAATGTGATGTATCCATATAATGGAATGTCACTCAGCAATCAAAAGGAATAAAGTACTGAGACATGGTACAACATGGACGGGCCTGGAAAACATGCTAAAGAAAAAACAGACCACATACTGTATATGAAATGTCCAGAAAAGGCAAATGTATAGACAGAAAGTAAGTAAGTGGTTGCAGGGGCTGGGAGAGGGAGAAGAAGGAAGAAAAACTGGCATGGGGTTTCTGGTTAGTGTGACACAACGTCATGGAATTAGTGGCGACCACCACACAACTCTGAGTGTACTAAAAACCACTGGACTGTACACTTCACGTTTTCTTTTTGATTTGAGACGGGGTCTCACTATGTCACCCAGGCTGGTCACAAACTCCAGGGCTCAAACAATCCTCCCGCCTCAGCCTTCCAAGTAGCTTGGATTATGGGTGGGTACCACAGAGCCTGGCTTAGGACTACACACTTTAAAAGGATAAACTTCATGGTATGTGTATTATATCTTTAAAGAGCTGTTTTGTTTGTTTGTTTGTTTTTAAATTGAATTAAGGAGGTTATTACGTCTCCTTAGTTTCCTTTAATCTAGGAGACCCCAACCTTCACTGACTTTCAGGATGTGGACATTTGCTCAAGGCTCAGGCGAGAGCTCTTAGAAAGAGCCCTGATTTGCAGAGGTCCCCACAGTCCTCTGCTGATCACTGCTCATAATCAGATCCAGTTAAACGTTTCTGGCGAGAATCACACAGGCAATGCTGTGCCAAAAGAATACTTCAGACTATTTCTATACTATAAGCAATTGGCTCTGTATGATTAATATTTGCAAAGTCGTGTGTTTACAGCACTTTATTTTCATGTGTTTTCATATTTTTGTATTTTTACTTTTTGGTATTTTGGGGATAAAATGAGGTTCTAGGAAGGCGGCCCAGTAAAGGTTTGTATGGGGACTATCTCCCACAAGCTACCCTGGCTTAGGAAGGGAGGCCAGAAAAATCCAAGAAACATTTATTCCCACCCACTACCCCAACACACAAATAAATTGGAAAGATGGTAGGTTTGGGGACGGGGCACACCTCAGTTCTTTTCAAAGGGACGTGACAGGAAATTACTTTTTAGCAAACTTACCTGAAAAGACTATGCCTACACTCTGCTATTTCACCAAACAAAAATATATACAAAATCAATTCACTCCTTTTCCTTTTTAAACTTTTAACATTTACTTGAGGAGCTGGAATGTGAAGGAAGCTTCTGGGAAACCAAAGGAATAATTTGCTGAAAACTAAATTCACATACCTACTGGAGGTTTATAAACTTTGAACTTAAGCAGGATTCAGAACATGCAAGCTTGGTGAAAACCAGATATTTCTAAAACATTTAGGAACAGGACATATAGAGTTACTCTCAAATGAACCACTGTAGTATGTATGTAGGTATGTATGTATATATGTATTTATGAGACAGAGTCTTGCTCTGTCACCCAGGCTGGAGTACAGTGGCATGATCATAGCTCACTACAGCCTTGATCACCTGGGCTTAAGTGATCCTCCTGCCTCAGCCTCCTGAGTAGTTGGGACTACAGACACCCATCCCTGGCTAACTTATTTTATTTTGTAGAGACGGGGTCTCACTATGTTGCCCAGGCTAGTCTTGAACTCCTGGACTCAAGTGATCCTCCCACCATGGCCTGCCAAAGCAATGGGAGTACAGTTGTGGCCACTGTACCTGGCCAAACCACTGTAGTTTAAGTGTGCAAAAATTTTATTCAAAATCATGAAACTCACTCATAAAACAAATCTGTTAAAGTTCTCTTTTAAATATTCAAAACTGGATCTAACTTATTATTCTAATTTGAAGTAGAATAAAAAGCTTTACATGTCTGTCTGCTTTTCGTGAAACACTACAAATGACATGTTAAATAGCATGAAAAAATCCTCAGTTGACACTTTTCTTCAATTCTCAAGGAAGAAAAAGAAAATCTTAACATGGCCCCAATCTTCTTCAAAGTCCACTGTTAGCTGAACAAAAAAACAGGTGTTTATTTTAAGGTCTCCTATTCATTCTTTCCTGAAGAGCCTGGCCTTGCACTTTGGCTACAGTCATTTGATGTTTATCATCATATTACACTTGAATTCCAGTGCAGTTTCCTAGAGTTCACTTCCAGAGCTTTCAATAACAATGACTCTAAGCAATGTTAAAGTCCTCTACTTCCAGCCTTTTCCTCTCCCAGTTTCCTAACTACACCAAATGCTAAACTCGCCCACAAGCATACGCACACATGCCCCAAGGATGCTAAAGGCACTACGCCAATTTTCTTACATGAGAATGTATTTATCTTTTTGATCACGCACCTGGTAATGAGCATCTCCCAAGATCTTGTTTTGTCATTTTATTCCTGCCAAGAGTTAGTAACACAGATGGTTTAGTGTGTTATCCTTAGCACATCAGTAGTTTCCTGGTTCTACTCGACTTCCTTGCAGGCAAAAGTGTTTATTAACAACTTTTCTGCATATTCTTATTGCTTTCTAATTCTTAATTTTGAAATCTATGTAAAAACTAAGGGTACCAACATATTTTAAAATACCCAGGGTGAAAAACTCGGCAGAAAAAAAGGAAGAGCAAAACTTTAAAAAAATTACATGTACTTTTACTCAAGGTTCTATACCTTAACAGTGCTATTCTAGGAAGGAGAAAAAATATTTTAACACCATTTAGCAGTTACTGATTATCTTGGGGAGGCGGTCATGCACAGAACTAGGAAATCCTGAAGAACATATTTTAAATTCATACAAAATAAGATTTCCCATATGTTCCTTCAAATAAAGCTGAAGGAAAGAAAGCATGATACTGGCACAGCAAAGGATGTAAAGGAACTCAATCTGTACTCAGTGGAATAAAATGCGGTCAACCACAAAAGTACTTAAGTAGAGTCTTAAATATGCATAGTTTCCTCTGAGGTGATAGACAGGATTCCACGTGATAATATTTAGAATCTCACTAAGATGTATGATATGTGAGTGTGTATGACTGTGGGAGGGAAGCAGTGTGTATATACTGTTGATTTTTGTTGTTGTTGTTGTTTTTGAGACAGAGTTTTGCTCTATCACCCAGGCCAGAGCGCAGTGGCATGATCTCACTTCACTGCCACCTCCACCTCCTGGGCTCAAGCGACGCTCCTGTCTCAGCCTCCTGAGTAGCTGGGACCAAAGCTGTGTGCAGTAACACCAGGCTAATTTTCTGTATTTTAATAGAGACGGTTTTGCCCTGTTGGCCAGGCTGGTCTTGAACTCCTGAGCTCAAAAGATCCACCTGCCTCGGCCTCCCAAAGTGCTGGGATTACAGGCGTGCGCCACTGTGCCTGGCCGATGCTAATCATTTTTTTTAATGAAGTTTTAGGATAGATCCAAAAAGAATATGAAGAGCTTTATTAAAAAAACAAAAACAAAAACAAAAAACACACATAATGAAATCTTTAAACTCAGAAGGAAAACAAAGTGATGAAATTTGATAGGGATGGTGGTGAGAGGCAAAAAAAACCCTGCTATAATTCAATAAAAAATTTAACTCTGGGGTGTGGTGGTTCGTGCCTGTAATCCCAGCGCTTTGGGATGACAAAGCAGGAGGATCATTTGAGCCCAGGAATTCAAAACCAGCCTGGACAACATGGTGAGACTCCATCTCTATAAAAAATACGAAAATTATCTGGGTGTGGTGGCACATTCCTGTAGTCCCCGGTACTCGGGAGGCTGAGGTTGGGGAATCACTTGGGCCCTGGAATTCAAGGCTGCAGTGAGCTGTGATCAGGACACTGCACTCCAGCCTGGGCAACAGAGTAAGACCCTGTCTCAAAAATAATAGAAATCAAAATTAACTTTGGGCTCCCAGGCAACCAAGGCAAAAGGAGATGCAGAGTAAGGTGGACAGACACACTTGACTTGCTGAAGGGAAGTACACTGATAGATCTGGAAGGAAAAATTCTCTGTTGGAACAAACTCAAGCAGCATAATATAGACTTTTAAGGGAGTCTGGCAACAAAATGTATTTCTTTGAGAGGCTTACAGAAGTTCAGCATCAAAGAAAAATCATTAAACTATAATTTATGAAGGCCAAAGTAATGTGATCTAAGGAAGCAGCCTACTGATCTCACTTGACTCTGGAATAGTTTAGAGCTATGCTGCCCAATAAGGCAGCCACTAAGCCACTTATGGCTATTTAAGTTAAAATTAATTAAATGAAATTAAAAATTCAGTCCCTTAGATGCAGTACTCATATTTCGAGTGCTCAACAGCTACATATGACTAATGGCTACCACATAGGACACAGCAGATATAGAACGTGTCCGTCATCATAGAAACGCTGCTGGCAGACTTTGATTTAGAGAACTGGACAGTGCTGGTTTAGAGAAGTGAAAAATGTAGATGGTAAATAGTTACACAGGAAACTATGTAACCAAAGTATGATACATCTATACAACAAAACACTATGCAACTATTAAAAAGAGTGAGTTTGGCCGGGTGCGGTGGCTCAAGCCTGTAATCCCAGCATTTTGGGAGGCCGAGATGGGCAGATCACGAGGTCAGGAGATCGACACCATCCTCGCTAACACGGTGAAACCCCGTCTCTACTAAAAAATACAAAAAAAAAAAACTAGCTGGGCGAGGTGGCGGGCGCCTGTAGTCCCAGCTACTCAGGAGGCTGAGGCAGGAGAATGGCGTAAACCCGGAAGGCGCAGCTTGCAGTGAGCTGAGATCCGGCCACTGAGATCCGGCCACTGCACTCCAGCCTGGGCCACAGAGTGAGACTCCGTCTCAAAAAAGAAAAAAAAAAAAAGAGTGAGTTTGATTTATGTGCTGACCAAAATGATACTATCAGTGATCAAAAAAACCTTTGAGAATAGTATAAGGAGACCCTGATTCTGCTCAAGCCCACGCCAGTACTGTGTGCGTCATACGTGACTTGACAGCACAGCATGTGCACCAACTTGTCAATAACTTGTTAACAATGGTAATGAAGGACTTCTATTTTCTTGGTTATGTATTGTTACAAGGTTTAATTTTCTTTCAGTTAGAGCATTTTTCCAAAAAAAAAAAAAAAAAGAGAGAGAGAGAAGAAAAAATAAACACCCCCCAAAAGAATACAGGCACAGACGCAGATACCAAGTGGTTAACAAGTCCCTTATACTATCAACTGAAACCTCAGTTACTTCAAATACTCTGTAAAGGAGCAGAGACACGACCCCTAATTCAAAATCGAGACTATTAGTGAGCACTCTATTAGAGAGTACCAATGCCGCTGGCTGAGAACAGGTATTCAAAGTGTAGATAATAGACGGCTTTTTTTATTCTCCAGAAAATTCAAAAACTTAACTCATAACCTTTGATCTTTTCCATGGAGATGAACCAGAAAAACAAAAGCTCAAAGCTCTCTCCCAGGAAGCAGTTTAACTCATACATATGAAGAGTTAGAATTAAGACAATTCAACACGGCCAAAACTGAATTGAGTCATTTCTCCACCTTATCTCTGTGAATGGTATCACTGCTCATTCAGTTCCCCTCTCTCCCTCTCATCCATCACTCCCCACGAATCACCACACTCTATGAGCATACACCTTACTGTCTCTCACACTCAACTCCTCCCTCACCATGCCTACTGCCTTAGATGGCGCCCTCATTATTTTTTCTAATTAATTACAGTGTGTCCTGTACCTGGCTTCCAAAGCCAACCCCCATTATACAGGCAGAAAAATCTGACACACCTATCTGATTTCACTCCCTTGAATAAAACCCTTCAAAGGCATGCCACTCTTGTTAAAGCAAAAGCAAACATTTTAACACGGTACAGAAGGTTTGGCGTTAAGTCCTGATACTTCTCCAGTAAAACTGGAGATACTTTTATTGGAGAAGTATCAGTATCTCCTGTTCCTTAACAGCCCCTGAAAAACCCAAGCTCCTCCCAAACAGACTGAATGGACTGGGGCTCGGGTCTTACTTCAGCTCCCTCTGTACAGGATGATCTCCCTGATTCTGTCACCCTTCTATCCACCATCACTGCCTAACTCCTGAACGTCCTTCACCTTCTACCCACCATCACGGCTTAATTCCTGAACGTCTTTCGCCTTCTATCCACCATCACTACCTAATTCCTGAACATCCTTCGAAATTTGATTGAAACATTACTTATGGGAAAGTGACTTTTTTACCTCTTGTAAGATCCTGGATATCAAAGTCCCTTATCACCTGTACTATCCGTTCCTTTACTAGACTATCAGCGGCTAGGCAGCAAGGCCCGTATCTTCAACGCCTTAGATATCCTAGTACAGGTTTTGATATCCTACCCTTGGTTCAGGCACAGGAAAGATGCTCACTAAGCGTTTGTGCAATAAATGTTTGTATAATAAATGACCCAGCCCCCCAAATACTCAAAACTAACAACTAATTAACACAACTATCTAGTTAAGCCCACAAAGACAAAAATCATGGTGTGTCATTTTCATGACTGACCAACATAAATAAATAATACTTGCAAATTAAAACAACAATAAGATACTATACCACTATAAATCGATTAGAATGGCTACAATGCAAAAACACTGACAACACCAAATGCTGACAAGGATATGGAGCAACAGGAACTCTCATTCACTGCTGTCGGCAATACAAAAAGGTACAGGCACTTTGGAGGGCCGTCTGGCAATTTCTCAAAACTAAACGTATTGTGACCATGACATAGCAATCAGGTTCCTTGACATTTACACAAACAAGGTGAAAACCTATGTGCACATAAGAACCTGCATGAGAATGTTTAGAGCGGCTTTATTCCTAACTGCCAAAACTGGAAACAACCAAGAGGCCTTTCAATAGGTGAATGGACAGACAAGCTGCAGTACATCCAGAAAAGAGAATGTTACTCAGTGATAAAGGGAAATGAGCTATCATGCCACAAACAGACATGGAGGAATCTCAAAAGCACAGGATTAAGTGAAAGAAGCCAACCTGAAAAGCCTACATACTGTATGAGTTCAGCTATATGACATTTTGGAAAAAAGCAAAACCAGAGCCAGTAAAAATACCAGTGATTGCTCAGGGTCTGGAGGGTGGAGGATGGGATGAACAGGTGGAACAGAGAGGATTTTTAGAGTAGGGAGACTGTTCTATGTGATATTGTAATGGTGGATACATGTCGTCATACATCTGTCAAAACCCACAGAATGTACACCACCAACAGTGAACTCTAATGTAAACTATGACCCTCAGGTGGTGATGTGTCAATGTCTGTTCCCTGGCTGCAGCAAATGGACCACTCTGTTGTAAAGTGCCGATGGTGAGGGAGCGTGTGGGGGAGGGATGTAAGAACTCTGTACTTTCCACTCAATTTTGCTGTGAGCCAAAAACTGCTCTAAAAAATAAAGACCACTGAATGAATGAATGACGTAACCACGTACAGACATGCAAGAGACATGGACAGGCAGATCTAATCTTTCTTTCAATGTCCCACTACTATCATTTATATAGTACTTGTTTTCCAACCAAGAATAATGTTCTGTTCCTCAGGAAGGTAAACATATAATCCAAATGAGGGTATGTGCCCATGTCAAGATCTAATATTCGTTCCCATTTAACAATCTGTAATAACTACCTTCTAGAGCAATTTACAGTGCTAGTAATACAATACAAGCTGACTTTATTTCCACCCCACCGACCCCCACAAAAAGCCTGGGGGAAAAGCTTGATAACATGGAAGCAAAAGGATGGGTAGAAGATGGGTTTGTTACTTTTCTCTCTACTTTTATGTCTATTTGAAATTTTTTCTCCTCTGAACAATGAGAGAAAATTAAAATACATTTTTTTCATAATACATTAAAAAAAATGTATCAGGTCGGGTGTGGTGGCTCATGCCTATGATCACAGTACTCTGGGAGGCCAAGATGGGAGGATCCCTTAAGCTCAGGAGTTCAAGATCAGCCTGGGCAACATAGTGAAACCCCGTCTCTACAAAAAAAAAAAAAATAGCGGGGTGTGGTGGCCGGCGCCTGTAGTCCCAGCTACTCGGGAGGCTGAGGCAGGAGAATCGCTTGAACCTGGGAGGCAGAGGTTGCAGTGAGCCAAGATCGCACCACTGCACTCCAGCCTGGAGACAAAGTGAGACCCTGTCTCAAAAAGTAATAAAAAAGAAAATAAATTTTAAAAGGGTCAATAATATTCATTACTTCAAACCAGCATGCATGTAGTCAATGAAAGCCTATGAAGTATAAGACACTGTTCTAGGAAGCAAGGACACAGCAAAAAACACAACATACAAAGTTCCCACCTTGTGGAGCTTACATCCTACTAAGTGGGCATCAGAAGAGAAACTTGCGTGGGATTTGAGAACACTGAATCAAAGTAGAGACGGTGTAAGTCCCAGAACTTTCTTATTATTTTCTGTATAAGGTGGGCATTTTAAAAGAATGTAGTCTAAATTTCTGGCTTACTTGTATAAGCTACCTTCTTTTTTAAGGAAAAAACAAAACAAAACAGAACAAAAAACAAGAACAGATAATGGCCATGTTAACTAAAGACATCGCCACCTAAGTGACTACACAACCAGGACACTGAAATACTAGGTTTAATTCCCACTCTATCTCATCCAAAATAAGAACGGTAACGAGATCGACTAGGTAAGCACCAAGACGGAGGAAATGCTAGAACCAGGAGACAAGGCCTTTGGTCAACATTGAAGTCAAACTAGCATCTGAATAGGAAGTTGTCATTTATTTTCAAGAAAATGGACATGTCAGATGTAAGACTATTTAAGTAAAAATAAACATCATCTGATATACTAACACAACATATGTCAAATGTGTATCAAATATCTCCATGAAAATTACATATATTTTTACTCAATCAGAACTGAAATTAACTTTGAAAATGTGACCGGATGCTCAGAAAATTACTTCCTGATTGTCACACATTAATGCTTCTGTATGTCTACTATTCCTGTGATCCAATAAATTGTGATGGGAAATGGGGAGGATATCCTTTGTTGAAAAAAAGGCCACAGATACTGTTACTACCTGAAAGTGTTTAGATTAAAATAGGAAGCCCACATTTCCCCTTTGTAAAGTCACAAACAACTTGTTTGTGTTACAAAAGAATATGTATTAACCACCTGACTTTCATGCCTTGCTTCTCAGTTCACAGTTATGAATAGATAACTGAAAAATTATAAAACAGAACTCCACACTTTTTCCCCATAAAATTAGGTCTTTTGCCTTCCATAAGATGTCTTATCTTTCCAGATCTTTCTTACAGGCTTGGGTTTATCATTGTCATACCTTTCCTGGAGAATAAAATTAGGCATATGTTTCTTTTATCCTATTATGAATCAAGACATCTTAAAAATACACATCTTTTGGAGAGGGAGGGAGGGAGGGAGAAAGGGAGGGAGGAACAACTGTTGGATACTATGCTCACTTCCAGGGTGACTGGTTGAATCACACCCTAAACCTCAACATCACACAATATACCCATGTAACAAAACTACACATGTATCTCCTGAATCTTAAAAAAAGGTTAAAATTATAAAAAATAAAAATTAAAAATTAAAAATATATATCTGAATTCAAATTTGAACTCAATTAAAAGTAAATCATGTTTTTCATTCAAATTTGTCTTTTTCTCCTTTTAGAAGCTCTGAAAGGCGAGTGCTTCACTGACTCCCATCGTCTGACAGGTCTTCCCATACCCTCAAACAATGAAAACTTTCTTCTTCAGGCCAACGTCCTATCATTTTCTGTACCTCATACAAGGTACCTTTCTTGCATGATCCTACTCTTTTCCTAGATCCTAAAATCATGCCTTCTCTAGATGGTGCCTGGGAACACAATTCTTGAATTCCTTTCTGAGCTTTCTCCAGTTCACCACCACTAGAAGAAATAACAAACATAGGTACACTCCGCACATGAAGAGCCCGAAGACAGCCCCTTCACTGTGCCATCCTGACATTCTCCACTCCCATTCACATGTGGAGTCACTGCCAACATTCTACTTAACCTTTATTCCTTTCACTTACAGTTGACTGAAATGGCTCTTTTTGTTAATAGATGCTGCTGCTAAGCACCATCTCACCCATTCTGCTAATTATATTTTCAAAATCATTCCCCTTCTCCTACTCTATCCACTGCATTAAGTATTTCTGAAGTTTAATTTCACTGGTTTAATCTCTTATATAAAGATGAGGTTCTAAAGTCAAGCAGATAAGACTACATGGAATATAAGCAAACCTAAACTTGAAAGGCCCATCAGAATATTTCCCTCTGGCGTTAGAATAGGACCAGATACAGCAGGAGACTTGCACCTGGTGACTATGCCATACCAAAAAAATCCCGTGTTTAAATGACCAGAATCACACTCAGTGTAGTGCTGCCACGAGAGGTATTAGGAAACAACAGATTTTTAAGTAAATCTTTTCAAACAGTCTTCCTCATCTCAACTAAGAACACAAAAATAACGGAGTAACTGTTTTCTCAATTCTCCCAACAATAATCCACCACTGGAGCCAGCCTAAATGCATGGGAGAGAAGGTAACTGATCACATGAACTGGACGCTTTAGGGAATTAGGAACATGTTCTCTCAGTTGAGAAAGGCCCTCCCATCTCAAGTTTAGTCCAGGACATATGCCCCCTGAGTGAATGGACAGCCACATAAGTGAAACTGCCTAAGAGTGTGAACACGCTCTCTTGCTCACTCCACCTCTCCCCTACATACACCTCCCTCCCTCCCCCTCCCGACCCCTACACCTCCAGCCTCCAACATCTTGAAGGGCTTTTATTGAAACTGATGTAAGCTAAATGAGCTTCTGACAGAATTTCACTTTAAATCCAATCAGTAGCCACTAAAATATCCCAAATGCAAAGCAAATGTAAAAGACATGTTGGCAAGAATGTCTCTGACTAGTGAAATTTATAGTTTTTTTTCATCTTTTTCTGATATTTATGTATTTTCAAAAATAACTATATTACTTTATATTCATACAGAAATATATTTTTAAATAATTTCCAAGAGTTTAATAAAGAGAAATATTTAGTGGGAAAAAAACAAGATATGAAACCATATTAACAAAGTTTCAGATTAAATATTGAAAAAATATAGCAAAATGTTAATGTTTGTCTTTAGGCGGTGGAATTTAGGGTATTTGAGTTTTCTTCTACTCATCTGTGTTTGCCATATTTTCTGCAAAGAGTGCGCCTTGATGATATAATCGGGGAAAATGAACTTCATTTTAAAAAATCAGATTTCTGGCTGGGCATGGTGGCTCACGCCTGTAATCCCAGCACTTTGGGAGGCCAAGGCAGGTGGATCACAAGGTAAGGAGATCGAGACCACAGTGAAACCCCATCTCTACTAAAAATACAAAAAATTAGCCGGGCGCGGTGGCCAGTGCCTGGTGCCTGTAATCCCAGCTACTCAGGAGGCTGAGGCAGGAGAATGGCGTGAACCCGGGAGGCGTAGCTTGCAGTGAGCCGAGATTGCGACACTGCACTCCAGCCTGGGTGACAGACTGAGACTCCGTTTAAAAAAAAAAAAAAAAAATCAGATTTCTTATACAAACAACCAGATGTTATCACTGCTTTCTGTTTCAACAGTCAATGGCAAAACTAATGGCACAACAGACCTCTCTCAATCTATATCTTACGCGATCATCAGACTAAACAATCTCAAATCATGTCTTCAGTCATTTTCCTTGCTCACATTCACAAGTTTGTCACAATCTTTTCCTGTAATTGTACAGCTTTATTTTGCTCAACACAATATTCCCTTCTAAAAGCTACATAAAAGTCCATGCTCACATAATGCCATAATTATTATTTTTTTCCCCTCAGTCTCCTGAGTGACAAAGACTACAGGTGCACGCCACCATGCCCAGCTAATTTTTTAAAACATTTTGCAGAAAGAGGGTCTCACTATGTTGCCCAGGCTAGCCTAGAAATCCTGGCCTCAAGTGATCCTCCTGCCTCAGCCTCCCAAAGTACTGGGATTACAGGCATGAACCACCATGCCCAGCTCAATGACTTAATTTTATCCAAATACTCTTTGGCATGGACCCCATGAATTCTGTTCATTACAAGAAATCAGTTGAACAGGAGAAGTGACTGAATGTGTATATCCATTCTACATAAATGCCTTAAAATATTATTCCTCTTTTGTTGCTCAAGAAACTAGTGCTTGGAGAGAATAAGTAACTCATTCAAGGTCACAACATTTACAAATGGCAAAGCTGGTATTCAAACTCGGGTCCAACCAATTCCAAAGTCTAAGTTCTTTCTACTATGCAATGCGGAATGAAGAAATGCCTTTTAGATCCAGCTGTCACCAACTTGCCATTTGACCTTAAGACAGTAACTTGCTTCCTCAGCTACAAATTAAGAGCTGGACTAGATGACTTGGAGATCCCTTCTATGTCTGATGGTCTATGCTCCAAAGCTTCCCCTTTCCTTTAAGGCACACTGAAAAATCCTTTAGTGTGGACAAGATTTCAGCAACGACTTTCCTGTTTACGTTCTGTCTGGAACATTGTTTGTAGGCTGATAAATTCCTAGGGAAGAGTTTTCTTTTCATCTGACACTACCTTCCCAATAAAGAGAGTATGTTGCTACTGGTACTATAAAAGAGCAATTTCTAGCAAAATTACATCTGTCACTATTTCTAATAGCGCTCTGCTTAAACATGCACTTTAGATCAAAGTGTGATCTGTCATTTTTAGGATCCTACATGGACACTAACAGATTCAGGGCCATTTCAACATACACTAATGGGGCAAAGAGATCTCTTACTGGGGACTTCCCCAGAATATCAATTTAGTACACATAAATGATCCTACATTGTTGGCTTTGAACTGAAATACATCAAATGGACCAATCATGGTCCTGATTCAAACCCAAATCTTAGGGAATGGCATGTACAGCACTCCCAGTAACTCCAGTTAAAAGCACAGGGAGAAAAACAAAAGGCATTATTTTCAATCTTTAAAACATATAATAAGGCTGTCGTACTCTCGATGCGAAGCCAACTTTTGCACAAATTGCAAAAAAGTTAAGACAAAAGTTAAATGCCCTTGCTTTCATATTCTCCTTTTGGATTTTTATAGGAAAAAAAGTTTAATTAACCTATCTTCTTAACAGAATCACTATTAAATCTTTTGGACAAGATATTACTTTTAAAAATCCGTTGGCACTCCCAAACACAACTATTGCATCATACCATCATTCTCAGATGTGGCTGATTAGAAGGCACTGTCAGAGCCAAAGAACTGATGCTAATCCTACTGTATAAAAATTATACTCTGGCACACATGAACCATGTTATCCCTTTCTGTATTTTTTTATTTATTTTTAGATGGAGTTTCGCTCCTGTTTGCCCAGGCTGGAGTGCTATGGCGCAATCTTGGCTCACTGCAACCTCCGCCTCCTGGGTTCAAGCAATTCTCCTGCCTCAGCCTCCCCAGTAGCTGGGATTAGAGGCATGTGCCACCACACCCAGCTAATTTTGCATTTTTAGTAGAGACAGGGTTTCTCCATGTTGGTCAGGCTGGTCTCGAACTCCCGACCTCAGGTGATCAGCCCGCCTCGGCCTCCCAAAGTGCCTTTCTACATTTTAACAGTAGTGGTAGAAAAGGGCAAATGCAAAATTTCAATCTGGCATAAGTACAGTCAAGAAGCACTGCAAACCAGCCATGGTCAAAGTATACAACCATTATTGAAGACGCTCCAAATTGTAGTAATCAGGTCACTCTCACATGTGTGCTCACTAATTTTTCAACACCCATTAAGTGAGGGCCTACAGTGTGATAGGCACTGCTTTAGGTGCTGAGGATATAACAGGGAAAAAGACAAAATAATGTCCCTGCATTCATGTCTTACATTACAATGGGGAAAGATAGACATAAAGAAGTAAATAACTGAAGAGAAAATATTTTAGGGCTCATGAGTAATATGGTCTCTGTCACAGCTACTTAACTTTGCCATTATAGTCAGAAAGCTGCATAGGTAATACATAAATGAATGGGCTCACTGTGTTTCAATAAAACTTCATTTACAAAAACAGCTGGGGTTTAGTTTCCCAAACCCCAGTCTAGAGTACACCCTGCAAGATCATCTGATTCTCATTCTATGGGACCTATTTTACAACTCTGCAAATTGTAGGTAACTGGAAACAATGCAAAATAATTGTCTATAGACATGCAAATGAATTACGTCTGGTGGACAGTTTATACCTTTGGAAAAGGCCCAAAATAGTCCAAAATAGACCACTTTGTGTTTACTTGCACATTCCCAATTCAATATAACTTTATTCCATGTAAATTTGTCCTTTTTTACACTTCTCCTTTTAAAAGTTAAATTAAAATTTTACCTTTTGATTTAACCATAGGCCTGGTTCCCTCATTTAATTTACAGGTTAAATTAAAATGTGAAATTTTTAAATTTTTAAATATTATTTAAAAAAACAATAGAAACAGTGTCTTGGTATGTTGCCCAGGCTAGTCTGAAACTCCTGTGCGCAAGTGATCCTCCCACCTTAGCCTCCTAAAGTGCTGGGATTACAGGTGTGAGCCACCGCACTAGGCTTAAATTAAAAATTTTAACATGTATTTATCTCATATCTATATGAGAATCATGATTTCATGTTTTGGGGAAGTTATCTTTTAGCAGTTTTGGAGGTCTCACTACGATACCTGATGAACTCACCTGTCAGAACCAGGAAAACTTCCTCACCACAGTGTACCATACTTGGACTCCTTAAATCCAAGCACAGTTTTCCTTGGCTCACAGGCGTGAATCCAAAGGAACAGTAGAACTTGGCTGTGTCTGTCTTTCTTTTTTATTTTATTTATTTATTCAGTTATTTTTTTGAGACAAGGTCTCACCATGTTGCCCAAGCTAGATTTGAACCAGGCTCAAATGATTTGCCACTCCTGAGTAGCTGGGATTACAGGTGGGTGCTGCCGCAAAAAGCTCTAATTTTAAATGTCTTATCTAATAATGCTTATCTAATATATAATTGATATATTAACAATACATTAATATACCATAACATTGGTACTAATTATATATTGATATATTAATATACAGCCCATAAGTTATTCCCCATTTATGGTGGCAGTGGCTGGGGATTTGGTTTAACAGTCTGACCATTTGGTCAGATCTTTATAAATAGATTAATGCTTTATAGAGATATATTCTCTGTTGAGTGAGAAGAAAACAGAGAATCTGATTCTTTAGTCTCTTTCTGCTGTTCTATTATGTAAGACTTTTCAAGTTGTAAGCAAACTAATGAGCCACTGGAAGGTTTTAAGCAGAAGAGTAACACAATCTGATTTATATTTGTTTTGTTTATATATGTGTGTGTATGTGTGTGTGTGTGTGTGTGCGTGCGTGTATAATTATTATTTTAAGCAACAGGGTTTTGCTCTGTCACCCAGGCTGGAGTGCAGCAGCATGGTCATAGCTTACTGTAGCCTCAAACTCCTGGGCTCAAAGGATCTATAGGTGCACGCCACCACACCTGGTTAATTTTTAAAACTTTTTGTGAAACGGGGTCTCACTATGTTGCCCAGGCTTGTTTCAAACTCCTGGGCTCAAGTAATTCTCTTGCCTCAGCCACCGAAAGCACTAGTATTACAGGTGTGAGCCACAGCACTGAGCCTGTTTTGTTTATATTTTTAATATTTTATATCAGTCTGGCTGTTACATGGAAAACAGGTTACAAGAGAGACAAAAGCAGAAGCAGAAAGATCAGTTATGGCCATTACAGTAATCCAGAGGCCTGATGGAAGAGAAGCACTGAGAAATGGCTGGATGTGCAACAAAATCTGCAAACAGCCAATGGACTGGATGAGGAGGCATGAAGTGGAAAGGAGAGGAAACAAGGATGGCTCCTGTGCTCTGAGCCTAGACAGTCGAGTGAGCAACAACAGGGCTTCAGCTGAAACGGAGACCCTGGCAGGTGCGGTGCAGGTGGGGAGCTGGATCAGAAGTTCTCATGTAGACACATTAAACAGGATGTGCTGTTAGACATTCAAGTGAAGACGCCGAGTAGACCGGTGGATATGTACCTCTGTAGCTCAGAGGGAAGGCTGGAGAGGGAAAACTGGATGTCATTAACACACAGCTGTTATATAAAGCCTGGGCATAAACAAGCTCCCTGGGAGAGAATATAAATAAAGAAGAGACAAGGACTAAGTCCTAGGGCTCACTAACATTCAGAGGTAAGGGGAGAGAGGCAAGATCCAAAGTCTAGGATGTTATCAGCAGGAGGAGGAGCCAGTGAAGACGGAAAAGAGGTAACTCGATGAAAGAAGGAATCCCAGGGGAATGTGGCCTTCTAGAAGTTGGGCACAGAGTTTTAAGGAAGCCTGGTCAACTGTGTTTCTAAATACCACTTGGAGATAAAGTAAAATGATCTGCATATGAGACGTATGTTCAAGGAGAAACGGGGGCTGACTGTACACATGTCTGTCCAGGAAAAGAATACAGGCTGAGTAGCCTTTTTCTAAAATGCTTGAGATCAGAAGGGTTTTAAATTTTTGATTTTTTTTTTTTTTTTGCTTTTGGAATATTTGTATAAAAATAATGAGATATCTTGGGATGAGACCCAAGTCTAAACATGAAATTCATTTATACTTCATATACACTTGATACACACAGACTGAAGGTAATTTTATACCTTTAAACATTTTATATTTTTAAAAATTTTTGGCAGGAAACAAACTTTAGGTTAAGTCCTCATGTTTGGATTTTCCACTTGTGGAGTCATGCTGGCACTCAAAAGAGTTTTAAATTTTGGAGCGTTCGCATCTCAGATTTTTGGATTATAGAGGCTCAACCTCTGCCTTCTCCATTGGCCAACATTCTCTCTGCTGTTCTCTCGTTTCCAGAGATTGTGGGACAAATATTGTCATTCACTATTTTGCCCTAGATACGTGCTATGATCTTAAGACAAAGAAAACCCCAAGTCTCCAACCCTGCAATTCAAATTTAAGATGAAAGTGGGGGAGATTTTCACAAATCTATATATAATATCTACATAAAAGAAGGGGGCTCATAAAATATCTATATAAAGAGACTGATATGAAGTGCCTGACCCTTGACTTAGGGAAAATGCTCAGGAAGCCACCGAACCCTGCTGCCTTCCTTCAGAGCACTTAGTCACAGATCTGTCTATCATCACCCCCTCGCCTAGATTGTAAGCTCACAAGGGCGGTGAGTGTACAATAGAGAATACGCTGGTTTTCTTCACCAAGATATTCCTGCAGCCTAGCACCCTACTCGGTATATCCTTACTGAACAAATACAAGACTTGTTGGTCTCCTACATTTACTAATATAGGAAGACAAAATGAAAATATTAATAGATAAAAGAGCAAAACACTCATCTATCTAGGAATTTCATTTATTTTTTATTTTTTTTAAGACAGAGTCTGTGTCACCCAGGCTGAAGTGCGGTGGCACGACCTCAGCTCACTGCAACCTCTGCCTCCCGGACTCAAGTTATTCTCACGCCTCAGTCTCCCAAGTAGCTGGGATTATAGGTGTGTGCCAAAGCATGCCCAGCTATTTTTTTGTATTTTAATAGAGACGGGGTTTTGCCTTGTTGGCCAGGCTAGTCTCGAGCTCCTGGCCTCAAGTGATCCACCTGCCTCGGCCTCCCAAAGTGCTGGGATTACAGGTATGAGCCACTATGCCTGGCCTATCTAGGAATTTTTGACACTTATTTTCAAGATATTGTCAAATCTACTGTTAAACTAAAACAATATATACTCTGGATAGCTGATAAAATACGGCATCTTTGGCTGGGCACGGTGGCTCACACCTGTAATCCCAATCCCAACATCCTAGGAGGCCGAGGCAGGAAGACTGCTTGAGCCCAGGAGCTGGAGACCAGCCTGGGCAACATGGTGAAACCCTGTCTCTACAAAAAAACAGAAACAAAAAACAAACAAAATTAGCTGGGCGTGGTTGCATATACCTGTAGTCCCAGATACTTGGGAAGCTGAGGTAGGAAAATCACCTGAGCCCAGAAAGTTGTGAGGCTGCAGTGAGCCCTGATCACACCAATGCACTATACCCTGGGAGACAGAGTGAGACCCTGTATTTAAAAAAAAAAAAGATATTTTCTTAATGAAGCTGAGGAGTAAGGTTGTGTTCTTAAGAGTCTGGAAAATTATGCCAAAACACACCAGAATAGTAATGTTTCAAATACTGAACTTGAAAAAAGATACCATCTATGAAGAAGGTCACATAGGGATGATTAAAAAGTATCCATAAGTACCTCTCTAATAGACAACAGTCACTGACATAGTCATGGAGTTTAGAACTAGACTAACAAATTCAATTCAACGGAAGTTAAAATTGTTTGCACCTAAATTTGTTTTTGTCACAAAACCTCTTAGAGGCTGGGTGTGGTAGCTCACAACTGTAATCCTAGTACCTTGGGAGGCCCAGGCAGGTGGATCACTTGAGGCCAGGAGTTCGAGACTAGCCTGGCCAACACAGCAAAACTCCATCTCTACTAAAAATACAAAAATTATCCAGGTGTGGTGGTGCGCACCTGTAAGCTCAGCTACTTGAGAGGCTGAGGTAAGAGAATTGCTTGACCCAGGAGGCGGAGGTTTACTGTACTACTGCACTCTAGCCTGGGCCACAGAGCAAGACTGTCTCAAAACAAACAAACAAACAAACAAACAAACAAAAAACACTAAAACCAAAAACCCTTACAGAAAAAAACCCGATAAAAAGACTATAATATCTATTTTTATTTCTTCATTGAGCAAGAAAAAAATCTGCCAGACTCCAAATACCCATATTTACTAGAAAAATTTCCATGCCATTTCCCTAAAACTGACTTCCCAATGCTATAATGATTTCAAAAGCATCTCCCTGACAACCCCTAAAACTCTGCAGCACGCACTGCCTTGTCATCTTTATGGGAGAAGAAGCACAGATGTCTGCCCTAGCCCAGTGACTGAAGCCCCGAGGAGATACCAGCGCTGAACTCTGCGAAGGCAACAGAAGGCCTCAGCTCCGCGGGGAGTGTGCTACCCACTCAGCTGACAAGCTTAGAAGCATTCACTAAACAACCTTTTATTACGTTCCAAAAATTTTGGCTTCTAAAACTTTTGTGCATTTCCTTTGGTTTGCATGCCTCTGTGAAGTTGTGTTGTGTGTATTTTTGAGGTCTTATGCTTCTCAACATAGTCTCCTCTATTTGCAAAGACAGCGTGTTGTGGGTTTATGAACTGCTGGATAAGTTCAGTGCTATTCTGAACAGACGCAGAAGCACTAGTGCAAGTTAGAAGGATTCTTCGTGTTTTTAATACTGCCTCATTTGCAGGCTCCAAGAGTACTTTCCAAGTTTTAAATTAAATGGTAAATGTTAAAATATTTAATCAGTGTTTTATTTTAAATAGTCAAAATATTTTAATAGAAATAATATAGGAGTTTTTTCCTAAGAAAATGTTTGAAAATAAAATACCTGTCCAGGTGCAGTGGCTCACACCTGTAATCCCAACATTTTGGGAGGCCAATGTGGGAGGATCGCTTGAGGCCAGGAGTTTGAGACCAGCCTTGGCAACACAGCGAGATCCTCTCTCTACAAAAAAACAGCATAAAAATTAGCTGGGCTTGGTGGCACATGCATGTAGTCCTACCTACTCACAAAGCTGAGGCGGGAGGATGCTGGAGCCCCAAAGGATGAAGCTGCAGTGAGTTATGATCACGTCACTGCACTCTAGCCACGGTGACACAGCGATACCCTGTCTCATTCAAAAATAAAATAAAATAAATAAAATTAAAAAGTACCTAACTGCCATTCTTGAAAGCTGGGTACAGTGATGTATTTATTCTTTATAACATCTTAAATATTGACATTTAAAAAAGAAAAAGCCGGGCGCGGTGGCTCAAGCCTGTAATCCCAGCACTTTGGGAGGCCGAGACGGGCGGATCACGAGGTCAGGAGATCGAGACCATCCTGGCTAATACG
>NW_012107808.1:3209089-3232984 GCF_000951045.1 Mandrillus leucophaeus | reverse complement strand
TTTTTTTTTTTTTTGAGATGGTATCTCACCCTGTCACCCAGGCTGGAGTGCAATGGCGTGATCTCGGCTCACTGCAACTTCTGCTTCCTGGGTTCAAGCAATTCTCCTGCCTCAGCCTCCCAAGTAGCCGGGATTACAGGCACCCACAACAACACCCGGCTAATTTTTTGTCTCTTTAGTAGAGACGGGATTTCAACATGTTGGCCAGGCTGGTCTCAAACTCCTGAACTAGTGATCTGCCCGCCTTAGCCTCCCAAAGTGCTGGGATTACAGGCGTTTGAGCCACCGCGCCTGGCCTAATTGTTTTTTTGTTTTTTTTTTTTGAGACAGAGTCTTGCTCCGTTGCCCAGGGTGGAGTGCACTGGTGCAATCTTGGCTCACTGCAACCTCTGCCTCCCAGGTTCAAGCGATTTTCCTGCCTCAGCCTCATGAGTAGTTGGGACTACAGACACGCACCACCACGCCTTTGTACTTTTAGTAGAGACAGGGTTTCACTATGTTGGCCAGGCTGGTCTCAAACTCCTGTCCTTAAGTGATCTGCCCATCTCAGCCTCCCAAAGTGCTAAGAATACAGGCGTGAGCCACCACGCCCGGCCAACTGAATTACTTTTATTCTTCTAAATCAAACAGCTTCCCAAACAAATAGTTTTCCTCCTACATTTTCCCTCAAGTTTACACATCTACATTACCAAGCAGCAAGCAATCACTTGCGCCCCAACCACCACCACCAAGCAATGAGTGGCTGCAGGAATGCCCTGATAAGCTAGGGGCTCGGAGCTCAGGAGCATTTCCAACAGAAACACCATTAAGCACAAAGGCTGGGTTTTGGGTTGTGTGCCATAGGGGACTTGGATTCCTTCTGGAGTCTACATAGTTGCCAAGGATGTTAATTATAAAGAACTAACCTGAGATTAAATTATGTTTCAGAGGAAAAACCAAGCTTGAAAAATTATTCTTGGCATTTGTCTCTGAAGCTGCAGGTGAATTAGACCCTGAAGCAAACAAACAAACAAAACAACAGAACCTGGTCTCTGAGTGAAAGGAAAAACAACAAAAAAAAGGAAAGCACTGAGAAAATGGGACAGGGGCTGGAGACAACCCTTTTGGTCTCAAAGGACAAGCTGGCTACAGAGATATCTAAGTGCCAGAAGGTGGTGTATCAGGAACTGCATTAGTTTATAAAGATCTCAATTACTCAAGAAAGATGGTATCAGATAAAAAGGCAAAAATTAACAAGCTAAAAGAACACTAAGTTGCCTTCATCTTCAGCATGCCCCAAAGAGGGAGGTAAAAAGTTTTCGAATCTGATTTATAAGATGTTAATACAAATCACAGTCCAGGCCTCCTAAACTTGGCATGGATCATACATTAAACACACATTTCTCTGGTTCTATAGCCTCAAATGAACCTTCGTGCCAAATGTCAGCTTGGTAAGTTTGATAAAATCTTATGAAAAATGGCAGGCTTTCAGACCCCTGGGCTCTCTCTTTGCTTTGAAGGAGTATTACAAAGAGCAGTTTCCAAGTAAAGACAAGTGGTGCTATAAAAGATCACTGAGTACTGTGGGAGCAGGGCAGAAAGGTAGGTCAGAAAGGAACACTGAAGTCCAAGTTTCAGCATAAGGCTTCGCTTAACTAAAGCAACTTCTGCTCACACTGTCCCCATATGCAGCTCACCTAGGAGAGGGCTCTCTGGATTTTTTTTCACAGCTTTCTGTGAAATCTCAGGTACAAAGCTGAAACTAAAAAGGCCTTATAAGATAAGCTAACATTTGCCAAGAGGCAGTTTCTCATCACCTGGCCATCATCCGGCCCCTCACACTCATGCTAATTAAAGTCACCATTACTTGGAACAAAAACGCCCACCCGCAGAAACTGATCCAGAGAATCAGAAGTAAACAATGGGTCTCTTACAGTTCTAAGATAATAGACATGTCATAAACCAGCCAATGACATATAATAGAGATAACTAAAAATGTTTTAGGTAATTTCAGTACCTCAGAATTAATATTTCCAAGGTTAACTGCAGAAACCAGGAACCAATTTGTATATAAAATACAACTTCGGGGCTCATGCCTGTAATCCCAGCACTTTGGGAGGCCGAGGCAGATGGATCACTTGAGGCTAGGAGTTCAAGACCAGTGTCTGGCCTGGTGAAACCCTGTCTCTACCAAAAACACAAAAATCAGGGCCAGGTACGGTGGCTCACGCCTATAATCCCAGCACTTCAGGAGGCCAAGGCAGGTGGATCACATGAGGTCAGGAGTTTGAGACCAGCTTGATCAACATGGTGAAACCCCGTACTAAAAATACAAAAAAAAAAAAAAAAAAAAAAAATTAGCTGGGCGTGGTGGCACATGCCTGTAATCCCAACTACTCAGGAGGCTGAGGCAGGAGAATTGCTTGAATCTGGGAGGCAGAGGCTGCAGTGAGCCAAGATTGTGTCATTACACTCCAGCCTGGGCAACGAAAACTCTGTTTCAAAAAAAATAAAATTAAAACTTAAAAAAAAAAAACACAACTTCACACACATAACATCACAAATATAACTGAAAAACAATACATCCAAATATGAATGGTAGTTACAGTATTATCAAGAGGGAATAGCTGGTTTTTATTTTCGTATACTTTGTAATCCACTTAGAATAAACAGGAATATGCATACATTGTTTGCATAAACGAAAAAGTTGTTTTGCTTTCTTTAAAAGATCATTTTATAAAATGCAGAACATACCAAAGGGAAAACAATTTTTAATATTCTCCTGCCTCTTTCTGGACATCGTCATCCACACATTTGCCCAAGCAAAAACTGGGGTGTCATCCTTGGTCCTTTCCTGTTCCTTACTTCCCACACTCATCAATTTCAAGTCTCTTATAAGCATAACAACCAATTCTATCCCCATGGCCACCATCCTCATATAGGTTTGTAAGGTGGCCTCACTGCAACTGTCCTCAGGACTGCCCCTCCCCACCTCTCTACAATGCAGCTCTCCAGCCCATACCTCCTCCTCTACTAGGCAGACCTCGAAGCAGCACTCCACACTGAGAGTGCTTTTCACCTGCCCACTAGTTGATTCTATCTACTTTTGACATGTGGAAGGGATCTAAGATCCAAGGCATGGACAGGCACTTGCTGTCCATGTTGCTGTAGTGATCAAAACACAATAAGCACTTCTAAGAGGAAGATGAAAGAGACCTTTCTCATGATGAAAAGGACAGGGGCAAGCTGATTTATTCTGCCTCTCCTGACAACGTTCCCCAAAGGGGCAGAAACTGGGAGAAAACTATGTAAGCTGGTCTGAGGGCAGCGTTTCCTGTGATCTATACAGCTCTCAGTCAATGAACACCTCTGAAACATGCCACTGGGCAATTCAAGGATGAATCCTGTGCAAGTACTGCCTACCAGATTAGACTTCTCTCACATTATCCCAGAACCCCAAAGAGCCACAACTACTAGAAAGGGAGCCTGGCACAGGTAATGCAGGTGCCATCATCTCTCCTGTGGGCTGCCACAGCCTGTGCTTGTTGTATCCAGATTAGAGCCTGTTTAGTGAATTCCCCTGTGGCAGCAAAAGTAATCTTTTCAGAACACAGGTCTGATCCTATCACCCCCCTGCTTACAACTCTGCCAGGACTCCCTGCCCTACATCCCCACAGCTGGCTCACAAGACCCCTTCTAACCTGGTTTTCTACCTGCCCCCCAACTCGAATGCTCAGTCATGGGAGGTACTTGCTCCCACAACTCTGCACCCACTCTACTGTCAAGATCCTATCCTAGGTCTACTGCCCGACCTGGGAAAGTTGACTGAAAAGGAAAAAAAAAAAAAAATCCTTCTCCCACTGGGCACCTCACTCCACCCCACCCCTTCACCCAGTCTATGCAGCTATCCTCAGGTCCCTCCTTCAAAGTCTGTCCCTCTGGGAAGTTTTCCCTGAGTGCCAACCACACTTCTCATCAGCTCCCGGGCCCTCAGTGGGTACAGGTTCTCTCCTACGTGCTCCCACCACAGTACCCTGGTAGCATTCCTCACACTGAAAGGCAACTGCCTGCTTTCTTGTTGGATTCCAAACAGTAACTCCTCAAAGTGAAGGGCAGTACCCTGGAGGCTGTAATACTGCCAGCATACAGCATCATTCCCGACACACAGCTGATGTAGTCCATAATATGTATTAACAAGTGAAAACAAGGAAAGATGGATAAGTTGATAGGAATATGACCGCAGTATCTGTGAGAGTCCAGGAAAAAAGGAACAAATAGTAACTTAGGAAAACCAAAATGCTTCCTGTTTGAACAGCCTTCATTTTACTACCAACCAATCAAAGTATCTCTAAGTGCTTTCAACTACACATCAGTAACCACGGAGTCAATAGCAAGCAGCATGCTTTTTTTGTGTGTGAAAATACGTAACTGAGCAATTTTTTTTTTTTTTTGAGATGGAGTCTTGCTCTGTTGCCCAGGCTGGAGTGCAGTGGCGCAATCTCGGATCACTGCAAGCTCCGCCTCCCGAGTTCATGCCATTCTCCTGCCTCAGCCCCCCAAGTAGCTGGGACTACAGGAGCCCGCCACCACGCCCAGCACATTTTTTGTATTTGTAGTAGAGACAGGGTTTCACCGTGTTAGCCAGGATGGTCTCGATCTCCTGACCTCGTGATCTGCCCACCTCGGCCTCCCAGAGTGCTGGGATTACAGGCGTGAGCCACCGCACCTAATCCATAACTGAGCAATTTTAAAAGGACTATCATAGACAGGAAGAATTTTCATACCTGGAAGATGACAGTGGTTACAGAGAGTTCACCTCCCTCAAATTCTGATCTTCAGTACCCCTAACTCGACTCTCTTCTCAAATCTCAGGTAAGGGAGATATCTGCTGAGTATAAAGCAATCTAATGCCAACTTTATACTATGTGTTTTTCTGCTTATGAAATCATATTTCCTTGTTTCATTTCTACTATAAACTTAAAGGGAAGGGTGGGGAGCTTCTGGTTATCTAAGAGAATAATTATTTAAGGAGGGAAAAAATTGTTTTTTTTTTTTTTTTGCAAACTACATATCATCCCTGGTCAGGATGATCTATGATAATTTATTTTATATGTGACTTATTTTTAAAAGAAACAAACAAACTATAGTGAGATGACTTGAAGAGTAATAGACTTTTTAGAATTAGACCTCTAGATCACTAACAGCTGAAAGTTTAAGATTCAGAAATACTTGGAAACAAAAAATAAATGCAAATCAGAAGAATAAATACTAATTTCTAAAGTCTATTTTAACATGATATTAAACAGTTTCCATAAAAGAACATTTGAGCATGAACTGATGAGCTCCAGAAAGCAAATTCAACCCACAAATGAGTCCACTGTGTCTAATGTACATAGCCACATGCAGACCCAGGTTCCTCAATACATCCGATTTAAAAAGTATCTTTGGCCGGGAGTGGTGGCTCACACCTGTAATCCCAGCACTTTGGGAAGCCCAGGCAAGAGGATCCCTTGAGGTCAGGAGTTCAAGACCACCCTGGCCAACATGGCAAAACCCATCTCTACTAAAAATACAAAAATTAGCCGGGTGTGGTAGCGTGCACCTGTAATCCCAGCTACAGGAGGTTGAGGTAGGAGAATCACTTGAACCCAGGAAGCAGACATTGCAGTGGGTTGAGGTTGCGCCACTGCACCCCAGCCTCGGTGACCACCAGACTCTGTTTCAAAAACTTAAATAAATAATAAAAAGTATCTTTGCTTGTCCTATTTTTACTGAAATGCCTCTTTGTATTACTTACTGGAATGTAATAGATGCCCATCTTGGGGGTTTCATTGGCCGTCAGAAGCATGCCTAAAAATAAACACAATGAAAAAGGTCAACGCATAGGAAAAAGAAAGTACCCATTTCTATTTGCTTTCCATTCTGAAATGCCTGAGGAGCTTCTGTTAATCACTGAACCAAAAGTAAAGTATTTCCCACAAAATGTCACAACAAATTCCTAACTTTTGCAAAACAAATTCAAATTTTGCAGAACAAATTTGATTCCTAACTTTTATAAAACTGATTGCAAAACAATATGTCTACATTTTGTTATAGTCTACACCAGAAAGTCCTAGAGGGACTCTAACAGCCCTGACTACAGCACAGTCACTCCCTCACAGGGAATTATAACAGACTGAACCAACCAGGCGGTTAATAATTGAGTCTCCTTAGGATCAGCATATAAGAAAGCAAAACTGAAGAAAGAGATAACTTTCTGGCATTCAATAAAGGACTCTCTATAACCCCAGGAGCAACCTATAAATACATTATTATTTGGTACTAAACTACTTAGTATCAAAGTATTCAAATGTCTCAGTTTTGTTCCCCTTTCTCTGCCATTTTTGCAACACACTCCTTCCCCAAGTGTTTTGAAGCAGTTCCAACATGGCAATATGCAAACATCAAAACTCCTCAGAACCCCTGCTCAGGACCAGACCACTGCACTTTAAATAAGACTGAAACCAGCAAGCCTTTGGCCAGTCCTTCATAATCATCTAGGCACTTTCACATACATTATCTTAGTGAACATGCAACAACCCTCTAAAAGAAGATATATCATCAGCCCTATTTTATTGATCAGAAAAAGAAAGCTCAGAGGGACTGATGCCCCAGTCATGAGGGAATGTTAAAGGCAAACTCAAGAGTTTCTGTTTTTAAATAAAGACTTCTACAGGTCAGTCAAATAATAATTCATTTTACAAATCTATTTGTAAGATACAAGAGGAATCCATAGAGGGAAGACATTTAGATTATCAGATCACATAATGAGAAATGAATGTACCAAATGTTAAGGGCAACGATTAGATTCTGTTTTTAAAAATATTTTTTGCTGCCTTTCCTTTCATTACACAAAAGTTTGTAAAAGTGATGATATTTGACTCTGTTACAGAAATGAAATGCTGAGTGAATAGAGTCAATTATCACTCAAGCAGGAACTCAATACTATCTTTTTTTTTTTTTTTTTTGAGACAGAGTCTTGCTCTGTCACCCAGGCTGGAGTGCAGTGGTGTGATTTTGGCTCACTGCAAGCTCCGCCTCCTGGGTTCATGCCATTTTCCTGCCTCAGCCTCCCGAGTAGCTGGAACTACAGGCGTCCGCCACCATGCCCAGCTAATTTTTGTATTTTTAGTAGAGAGGGGGTTTCGCCATGTTAGCCAGGATGGTCTTGATCTCCTGACCTCATGATCCGCCTGCCTCGGCCTCTCAAGGTGCTGGGATTACAGGTGTGAGCCACCGCACCCGGCCTCAATACTATCTTACCACGTCTTGCCCACAGCTCAAAAGTGTGAGCTAGACCTGAACTGGGACCAACAGGTCACCAAAAATATATGCACACAAAACTCATAGACACACACACACACACCCTGTAAAAACATCTAAAAGCACCTAACGAAGTCTAAAAAAGCAAGAATAATGTCTACATTAAACCAAAACAAAATCGGAGCTGTTTTGCATAGCTTGTAACCCCTGCAGAATCTTTCATCTTAGCACTTTTTCTGGCCTTCCAAACAATGTTCACTGAGGTCATGATGGATGGAAACGGCCTCTACTGATTGTGCTTCCTAGGTCTCCACTAACAGCTCTGCCGAAAGATCTCCAGGAGCCTTCAGACATAATTAAAGAAGTTCTGGGGATAGAAGCCCCATCTTTACTACCACAAGGAAGGTTCCTACTAAAGACCTCTCCTAAGCCTTCTCCACAGGCTCAACCCTGAACACTCAACAATGAACATTCCACAATGAAATACAACAACACCTACCAACAAACCACAGAAAGTGCTCTAATGTAATTACACAAAAAATTCAGACTGCACACAGCTAGATTGTTTTCTAAAACGGGGGAGGATCTCACATAGCCACATATGGCTAATGATATAAGTAGGTCTACTACGAAACTCAAGTGAGGAGGGTCAGGGCTGAAAGTAATTATGAATGAGAAAAAGAACATCATAGAGCCCAAAGAGTATGAGCAGCTTCTAACAAGTACAAACAGAAAAATAAACCAGTGAAAGCAAGTCTTAGTTCAGCAGAAATTAAGATGATCAAGGCAGAAGAAGAGAAGAGCATGAGCACTGTGGCAGGCAAGTCACATTATCAGCAAATTACCTCCCTTGCTCAGGGCCACCACATAGCTAATAAGTAGAGCCACTGACAGTCGACCAATTCCAAAGCTCCATAACACAGGACTCTGACATTTCATCAACTAAGATAAAACTAAAAGACCTCTTGCATGATCAAATAAGAAACCATTTTTAAAAAGTCAGTATAAATACCACATGGCAAAGTGAAAGATGTGTTTAATACAATGTTAAACTAAAAAGCAAAAGGTAACCATAAGTACAGTGTGAGGACAACTTAAAACATATGAACACAGGATTAATATGGTTTCACTCATGAAGACAGTAATAGTATGTAATAGTACGTGTAAAGAGTTTGTGGCATTGAGGACTTTTTTCCTTTAAATTTATTTTAGTGTTGTTTATTATTGTTTCCACAATAAAACTATGCATTTTTAAAGGAAGGAAAAGATATCACCTAGAGTCAAAAGAACACATTTCCAATATGAACCAGTACACTATAGTGTCTAGTATGCAGTGTACTGTACACTGTAATAATACAATAAAAGAGAATTTGACAAAGTAGTGCCCTCCCCAGAAACATGCATGAATCAGTACTCATCTGCATGTGCTCTGGGGACTAAAGGACTCACTGAAGTTCACGACACAAACACAGTGCTCTATAGCTGCTCAAACTGTGTCCCCAGAGCCAGACTGCAAACTGTCACCAGGCCAGGAAATAAGCGCAGAAATTGAAAAGAAGCATTTAGAAACCTGCAGTTCAACACTGCAGTGACATCCAAACGTGTGATCATATTCCTAGTAATTCATTTGTATTGTATTTTACAGACGTATCGAGGTACAGTGGATTAGAAACTTCGAAACAAAACAAAAAACCAAAATCCCGGTCTTCGCCAAACATGTTGGGAAGCGCTGCACAAAAACATATGGCATCAGTCACTGCCTCGAACAGCTCAGAGGAGACAGGCTGTGCACACAGAACTGTGCCAAAGGGGACTGGCAGGGGTGCTCCTGCCCTATATAGAACCTAAAATGAAAGTATGGGGCATTTGAGTTTACTATACAAGGCACCAAAGATATTTACAGATGACCCCAACAGTTCTCCACGTATTTAGAGGGCACTGATAGGGAATAAAAGACTTTTTCACATTTACCAGTAGAGGCAGTCTCCAACAGCCCTGTAAAGCAGGTGAGAATGCTGAGGTTGGGGAATTTCCACCACTCTTAAGCCTGAATTGGGTCTTTCTTGAGCCCAGTGCCCACGTTCTTTTCTCTCTACCAAAGGTTCCGAAACCACCAATGCTGATTCCACAGGTCTGGAATGGGACTCAAGACACACGTAAGCTTTACAAGCTCCCCGTGTCGTGAATCTGATGCACACCCAAGTCAGAGCCGTGCAGTCTCTTCAAGTGCCCTGACCCGCATGGAGCAGCTGCTCACTGTACAGGTGGCCGGATGAGCCATACAAGCAGGGCCCTGAACAAGGCAGGAGGGCGGAACCATTTCCCAACATACTGAGCAGCCTTGGTATAAGAAAAATATTACAAAACCATAATCATGATTATGCTTCAATTACTCCAAAATGAGTAAGTGAAAAGAAAAAAGAAAGACAGTTTCAGCTTTTCTAAACTATGATTAAGCCCACAATGATTAAGCACAGACACAAAGAGTACAGCTGGAGGAAAAGGTGTGGGAAAGCAAGGAATAGCAGAGTGCATGAACCTGCCACACTCAGATCCAAGCCACAAAGAAGGGGCGCCTACTGGTCTTGCTTTGCTTGCTCTCTTATGAAAAATTATTTGGCTAGCTTTTCTACTCTTGATTAACCTCTTACGAGTTATTAGATAGTAACAGTCATTCGTTTGTCCAAAACATCATGCTTGGAATTGTTAGTTTGCATCAACCTTATCCCTCTCGGATACTGCGACTATCTGGAGACCCCAGCAGCCTGCACATTACTCTTGCCCCAAATTTAATCTAAACTTAATTAAGTCTTTAGACTTAACTTCGATTTTAGAAAAAATACAGGGTAGAGGATCAAGTTAAACAACATCATGAGAAAAAAAAAATCACATAAATCGAGGATGAGGGATATTCTGAGACCACTGGCCTGATCTTTAAAAAGTCAGCGTCATGGAGAAGAAAAGAAAAAGATGTGGGGGACTATTCTGGATTGAAAGAAACTAAAGATATACAATAGCTAAATGTAACACACAACCTCAGTTATATCCTGGTTCAAAAAAAACAACAAAAAACAAAAACAAAAACAAAAAAACCCACACCTAACAAGGGCGTATGGAGAACAATTAGGAAAACCTGAAAATGGACTGGATGTAAGATAATATTAGAAAAAGGGCTGCCATTTTTATTAGGCACGATAAGGGACCTAATAATTTCAATGATTTTCAGGAGATCAATGCCACCCTCGGTGCAGGTAAGTGCCACCATGTCTGCAGCTGGCTTTTGAGTGATTCCACAAAGACACCAGAACAACCACAGAAGCACCGAGATAAATAAATCAGTTATGGTGAAGATAACAATAACAAACATTGGGGAGAGAATATAAAGATGTTCATTCTACCACTTTTTCAACTTTTCTGTATGTTTGAAAATTTTTTTTTTTTTTGAGAGAGTCTTGCTCTGTTGCCCAGGTTGGAGTGCAGTGGCATGATCTCGGCTCACTGCAACCTCCGCCTCCTGGTTTCAAGCAATTCTCCTGCCTCAGCCTCAGCTACGTTTGTATTTTTGGTAGAGACAGGGTTTCACCATGTTGGCCAGGCTAGTCTTGAACTCCTGACCTCAAGTGATCTGGACGCCTCGGCCTCCCAAAGTACTAGGACTACAGGCGTGAGCCACTGCGCCTGGCCTGAAATTTTTCATAATTAAATACTGTGGATAAAGTGACCTTTTTTGTTTGTATTAGTAATATGGACCAGGGATCAGCAAACTGTCTCTGTAAAGGGCCGGGCAGTAAACACTTTAGGCTTTGCAGCCCACCTGGTCACTGTTAAAATTACTCACCTCTGCCACAGTGCTGCAAAAGCCACATGGACAATGTATAAACGAACAAGGGTGGCTGTGTTCACATAAAACTTTATGCTGAAAGACACTGAAATCTGAATTTCAGTCACAAAAATTTGAATTTCCATGTCATAAAATATTACTCTTCTTTGATTTTTTTTCCCCAACCATTTAAAAATGTAAAACCCATTCTTAACTCAAAGGCTGCAAACTACCAAGTGGTGGACTGGATTCGGCCTATAGGTCAGTTTGCCAAATAGACTTTTTAAAATGCAACTCATTAAGAATGTTTTCTGACCAAACTGTCAAACATTTCTTCATAAATATTACTGTAATAAGTAACTATTAAAATCACTGTGCTACAAATGCTTCTACAATTAAAATGTTATCAACATAATTTTTTTTTTTTTTTTTAGGTCTTGCTTTGTCACCCAGGCTGGAGTACAGTTAGTTTCGAGATCATAGCTCACTGTAAACTCAAACTCCTGGGCTCAAGTGATCCTCCTGCTTCAGCCCTCTGAGTATCTGGGACTACAGGCATGTGCCACTGCTCCCGCTAATTTCTTTTATTTTTAGTAGACACAGGGTCTTGCTATGTTGACAAGGCTGGTCTTGAACTCCTGGACTGAAGTGATCCTCCTGCCTCAGGATTATAGGCACGATGGGATTATAGATGTGAGCCACTGCGCTAGGCCATAATAATCTTCATTAAATAAGTGTTCTTCCCAGAGAGAAACACTTCTAAATTTCATTAAAAACCATGTTTATTTTTACAATTTTTATGCCATTTTTAATGACAAACCATTTAAATTTTTATTGTAAGACCAGGGGAGAGCCCAGCGTGATGGTGCGCATCTACAGTCTCACTCAGGAGACCGAGGCAGGATCGCTTGAGCCCAGGGGTTCAAGGCTGCAGTGAGCTATAAATGTGCCACTACACTCCAGCTTAGGAGACAAAGTGAAACCCTGTCTCTAAAAAAATAAATACAGACCAGGCAAAAAAATAAAATCAGTATTCCAGAGATGTGTGGTTGAATTATCAGCACCCTCTCAATCCAATTTAAGTCTCTTCCTCAGCAGTTACCTGGGTAACAACACTCACTACTAACATCAGCCTCCCTCCTCTCCTTGTCCTTGTGATTCCAAACACTGTCATCACAGGTGGAATTTCAAGAATGGGTTCCTCAATAGTCTGAGCCTGAGTATTTCTCAGAAAGAGGCTTCTTTGCCAAGGAGTCTCGCCCTTTGTGGGTTAATAGATCTTTACAGCCATTAAAGGTGGGGGACAGATGCACAAAACTTGACCTGAGATATCAAGTTGACCACAAGAAGAGTCCAAACTCTAGCCCTGCCTCGTGGAGAAGCTGTTTGTGCATAGCAGCCTCGGGGTGGCAACAGATTGGCACTCATTTCACTCTCTGAGCCTCTACATTCTTCGTTACAATGGAAAAACTGAGGCAACCTACCAGCCTCAAAAATCCCCGCTACACTGGGCCAGGCACAAGCACTTTTTTTTTTTTTTTTTTTTTTTTTTTTGAGATGGAGTCTTGCTCTGTCGCCCAGGCTGGAGTGCAGTGGTGCGATCTCGGCTCAAGGTAAGCTCCGCTGTGGGTTCACACCATTCTCCTGCCTCCGCCTACCGGAGTAGCCGGGACTACAGGCGCCCGCCACCACGCCTGGCTAATTTTTTGTATTTTTAATAGAGACGGGGTTTCACCATGTTAGCCAGGATGGTCTCGATCTCCTGACCTCGTGATTCGCCTGCCTCGGCCTCCCAAAGTGTTAGGATTACAGGCGTGAGCCACTGCGCCCAGCCAGGCACAAGCACTATTAAACCTTACCAGCATCCTAAAGGGTTGAAGATCTCCCAGTTTAGACCAGCACTGTCCAATGGGAACAGCATGTGAGCCACATATGTGATTTAAAAATTTTTAGTAGCCACATTTAAAAAAATGTTAAAATTAATTTTATTTTACTAATCCAATATGTCTAAAATATGTTCATTTCAACATGTAATTAATAGAAAATTATTAATGATCTATTTTACATCCTTTTTTCACAGAATGTCTTTTAAAGCCAATGTATATTTTATACTCACAGTACATGTCAATGCCCTTCAGTGGCTAGTGGTTACCAAACTGTACAGCCCAAGGTGAGACTGTCTTTCTCTCCTCACTCTCTGTGCCCTTCAAACTGTCACTCCCCCAGTCACACTACCCCTGCTCATCACCCTTACCCAGCCTCAGCTCCACCCGGTTTACTCACTTACCTACTTAGCCCAGACCCCAGTGCAGGTTATTTCAATACCCTAACTAGGACCCAGCATCCTCAGCTGCAATCTGTTCCTGAACTCACCAGAATTTTACTTTACTCCCATGATTATAATAAAATTCTCTCAACTACCACAGATGAAATGTAAATTATAAAGTCCAGTGTTTCTCATATTTCTTGGGAGAGCAGTGTGTAATTAGAAACAGCATGGGCGGCTGGGCGCAGTGGCTCACGCCCGTAATCACAGAACTTACGGAGGCCGAGGTAGGCAGATCACGAGGTCAAGAGTTCAAGACCAGCCTGACCAACATGGTGAAACCCTGTCTCTACAAAAAATACAAATATTAGCCGGGCGTGGTGGCGGGCGCCTGTAATCCCACCTACTTAGGAGGCTGAAGCAGGAGAATCGCTTGAATCCGGGAGGGGAAGGTTGCAGTGAGCCAAGATGGCACCACTGCACTCCAGCCTAGGGGACAGAGGGAGACTCTGTCTCAAAAAAAAAAAAAAAAACCAGAATCAGGAAGGCTGGGTTCTAACTGAGGCTCTGCCACACACCACCTGGGTGACCAACCCTGAATGAATTACCCAATTTTTCTGACCCCTTAAGAGGTAAGAAAAAGCAGAAAGAAAGAAAACAGAAGGAATAAAAAGCCATGGACCACTGACTACACAGTTATAAAAGATGAAATAAGTTTGTATTATAGCATCCGTCATCCAGATTGATAACAGCAGCATGCAATCAAACTTAGTTTTTTCCTTCCTGCCCCAACGTCTGTAATCCTTAGTAGTTGCTGAGCAATGCCCACTGAATCGCTCCCATACTTCAACAACTGTGGGGCCTGGCACTGTCATTCTGTCCATTACTGCCCAGTTTCTCAGCTGGCTCCTCCCCATCATTCTCCCAAATGAACTGGCTGCTGCTCACTTCCTATCTCACTCCCGCTTTCCCTATCAGTCACCTCATTCATTCCCACCACTTCTGGGATAATCGCAAAACATTCTATCTACAGACCCACTTACACTGAGACCACATTTTCTACTGGACACCAGACATGCCTCCCAAGGACAAGTCTGCGGATCAATTCAGGGCTTGCCGCCTAAGAATCCACTGGGAAGTATGTTAAAAATACACATTTCTGGCCAGGCATGGTGGCTCACACCTATAGTCTCAGCATTTTGGGAAGCGGAGGCAGGCAGATCACTTGAGGTCAGGAGTTCAAGACCAGCCTGGCCAACACGGTAAAATCCCGTTTCTACTAAAAATACAAAATTTAGTTAGGCATGGTGGTGGCATGTGCCTGTAGTCCCATCTACTTGGGAGGCTGAGGCATGAGAATCACTTGAACCTAGAAGCAAAAGGTTGCAATGAGCAGAGATCGTGCCACTGCACTCCAATCTGGGTGATAGAGTGAGACTCCATCTCAAAAAAAATAAAAAAAACAACAAAACACACATTTCTAAGCCCTCTCCATAGATACTATGAGTCAGTACACCTAGCATAAGGTCAAGGGAGCTGTACCTTTAAAGCTGTGCAAATGATTTTGACGGGAAGCCAGACACTGCCAGATACTGCAACTGCCCATCACCTCCTAATCCTCACACGTTAGAAAAAGAAGCCATAATCTTTACAAACTTGCTCTCTCACCTGTGCTCCCCATCTGAGCTCAGAATATCAGTTACTTCTGGGTCACTTTTGTTCAAAACCAATCTACCCTTGGAACACGGGGTAGACCTGCCTCTGAAAGCACAGTCGGAACAAGTCCTCTCCGACTGCACATGGAGCCCAAGACATTCAGCACATCATGCCCAGCCCTCCACCACCTGCCACTCTCTGCCTCCCACTTCAGCCTTCCCAGAGCCACCACAGCTCAGGCACAGGACACTCCTCCCGGCCCCAACTGAGCCCTCTGTGCCCATCCTTTCTGATCGTCTTGGACTGCTCTCCTACGAGAATCACCTCAGCTCCAACTCCACCTAACCAAACCTCACTCGGCGCTCCAGCTCAACGCAAAGCAAAACTTTCTCGCTGCTCTGCTCTCGGTGGTCAGGGAAAAGCACTCTCTCTCCAGAAAGCTGTCAAAGTACTCTTTGCACAAACGTGATAGGATTTCTCACACTCTGCCTTACTTCCCTCCATCAGGATGATCTGGGCACCTCTGTCCTCAGAGTAGAAACTGTTCTCATTTTTCTCCCATACTCTGAAATTCTTCACAGATTTGCCTTGAATGCATTGTTAAATTTTGAAATCTAACATGTAAATTGCTGAATAGCATACAACGTAGAATTTATAAAACCTGTGGTTTCATGAGCCATCTGTGTATTATCAGGCAATCTAGCTTTCTCCAAATCTCTGCCCTCAATTTCCACACACTATTACTAATCACATAAAAGAGCTAAAGAGCACACCAAAATAGCACTTCACCTGCCTCCTACCTGTATGCTGTTACCACTTTCCACTAATAGCTGGGCGGGCTGAGCACTGAGTCATTAAGAGTGCCATTTTCTGAATCATCGACACCACTTCCTGCTCTTAATTCTTCTAAGTTAAATATCCAAGAATTGTGCTGACAAAGCCAAATTCTATCTTAAGAAATAAAATGGGTTTAAAACCTAAAAAAGTATAGCCTTTTTATTTGTCTCACTGAATGTTCACTACAGAATGCATACCTGAGTTGGGGTAGAGACAAACATCATTAAGGTCATGCTCTGGCTCCAAGGAAGTAAATATCTTTCCCTAAAAATAGCAAGCAAAAATGAATTATTAAAGGTTAAAGGACAACAACTTTTGGCAATGTCAAATAAACTGAAGCTGTAACTCAACCATCTACTCCTATGTAAAGAAATAAAATAGCCTAATTCAAATACAAAATTTAAATTCTTAAAAATCTTAGAGAATTTATCTTATCAATTTATCAAAAAATCCCATTTTATAGATGAAGAAACAGGCCTAGGGAGGAGAAGTGACCTGTCCAAAAAAAAAAAAGAAAAATTGCAACATTTTAAAGATAATGTCAACATGGGAAGAAAAGACGAAGTTTAAAATATGCATCAACTTAAAAAAAAATATTTCATATTCTGTGAAGCGTACCCAGTTTAACTTGTATTGAAAGAAATCAGAGGACGGCTGGGAGCTGTGGCTCACACCTGTAATACCAGCACTTTGGGAGGCTGAGATGTGTAGATCACTTGACGTCAGGAGTTCAAGACCAGCCTAACCAATGTGGTGAAACCCGACTCTACTAAAAATACAAAAATTAGCCAGGCATGGTGGCCTGGGATCTAGTAATCCCAGCTACTAGAGAGACTGAGGCAGGAGAATTGCTTGAACCCAGGAGGTGGAGATTGTAGTCAGCCAAGATAGCACGACTGCACTCCAGCCTCGGGTGACAGAGTGAGACTCCATCTCAAAAAAAAAAAAGAAAGAAATCAGAGGAGAGAGATGGCCAGCATGGAAAATGAGGACAACACTGCCATGCCCGCACCGCAAGTTTTCGAGGAGGATCAAGTGAGACAACGGATATAAAATGAAATCCTACAAATACTTAAGCGTTAGTTACTATGTAGTTAGGGCTAAACCATTTCTATTTTAAGTGTTGGGGGAAGAGTGTTCTATCTTTCAAAAATTAAGACAAGGAAAGTAAAAGAAAAAGATGCTAAGAAGGTGGGTGTGGAAAAAGATGATGAGAAAGATAAACAAGGTAAGCAAGTCAGGCAAAACCAAGTAATGTGGGTGTTAGTCAAGAGGAAGTCTTTAGTCATAAGAAACAAAAAAAAATGCCAAAATAAAATTTACTGTAGCAATTACAGTGTGATGATTTCAAGAAGTGATGTTGAAAATTGCTGCCAGCTCTTGCATTTGTAACTCATTATGAGAAGTCTGACACTAGGATGGACTGAGTGCTCACGGCAAAAAAGAGCAGTGTCAGAGCACAGACAAGATGGTTTGTGTCCAATGAAGAACACAGCCAAGTCCTACCCCAAGACTAACAGTGAGACTCACACAGCTGCCTCCCGTTCTTCTCAAGTTCCTACTGAAAGAGGAAGGAAAAGAGGGGAAACCAGGAAGCGAGGGGAAAGGAATTAGAATGGTACAGAACAACAATGACAAAAAGGTGTCAAAGGTGATACTAATCCACACATTGGAAACTATGCAGAAGTTAAAGGGTATGGAAAGACACATCCAGATTGGTAATAGTCTTTCCGTTAGGCTGGATGAAAGCCACGTCAAGGATAAATAACTTCTACTTTACCACTGTTTTATGAATTTTTAAGAATAAAAACATAAGCATTTGCAGTATTAAAAATAAATATTGTTTTAATGCCAATTAGTTTGAATTGCCAGAAAAACAGCAGAGAAAGGTCGGGTCTAAGATCACGAATCATCCTTAAAAAAGCCCTCAATATCCTCCAAACTCAAAGCCAGCAAAGCAGACAGCACAGACACTTCCCTGGGCAATCATCAGGGTAATTCTTCCAAGAATTTAGACAGACTGAAAGCTTGTTTTTTTCTTTATGTTCTTCTCTGTAACATAAACAAAGTCACCAGAACTTATGAATGAGGTGACGGCCTCAGGGATGTAGAACACACGTCTGGTCTCCAGGAGAGATCCAGAGAAAAAAGGAAAATAAGCCAAGGAAGACCCATACTTCAGGAATTAACAAAATGAAATTTAAACAACCAAAGTAACAGCCTAGAAAGCCAGAGACTCAACAGGCAGCTGAACTGTGAGGGGCTGTCTAGCATATGTGCCTGAGCACAGGCAGCCCCCACGGAATAGACTGGCACTTGCACTGAGGCACGAACTGCTGAGGCTGGTGGACCGTTCACCCAACTTCATCACAAATAAGTTTTTAAAAGTGATCTGTTTTTAAACTAAGAATGCTAAGTTTCTAATGAATTAAATGCAAAGAACTCTTAAAAGCATAGCTATACTGAATGCATTTTTCCCATTGATTTGATGAACTTTCTACTATTCTCTCAAAATACTTCGGTTTTAAAATGAAAAATGAAAAACAGAAGACAGATTAAAACCAGCAATACAGGATTTTGTTACATTTCAAATGACATTTAGAGCTGAGGAAAAGGAACATCAAAATATTCTTAAGAAATACAGCTTTTAAGGCCAGATGTGGTGGCTCACGCCTGTAATCCCAACACTTTAGGAGGTCGAGGCAGGCAGGATCATTTGAGGCCGGGAGTTCAAGACCAGCCTGGCCAAGAAGATGAAACCTCATCGCTACTAAAAATACAAAAATTAGCCGGGCATGGTGGGCAAGCCTGTAATCCCAGCTACTCCAAAGCTAAGCCATGAGAATTGCTTGAAACCAGGAGGCCGAAGTTACAGTGAGCTGAGATCACAGCAATGCACTCCAGCCTGGGCAACAGAGCAAAACTCTGTTTCAAAAAAAAGGGAAAGTATAAATTTGAGATATGTAACAACACAAACATGCATGGAAGGATAATTAGTGGCTCTTAAAACTTTTCCTACATCTGTGAGGGAATCTCGATATCTAGGGGGTTTCTCAGGTCATGGATCAACTTTTTTAAACCATGATTTTCTCTCCACCTAACTTAACATCTAAAATGGATGGCAGTTCTAGATAATCAGGAAAATTTCTTAACAGAAAGAAAGCAATCATGAGTATCTTCTCTATCCAAAAGTAACTGCCCTCCCACTAAGTTCCCAAATGGATATTCAGTATCTCTTTCTCAACAACCCACATAAAAAAGGCAATGGAGAGGAAAGGATCATTCGGAACACCTGCAAATAAAGAAGCAAGTAATTTCAACCAAAAATACATACGGAGTTCTTATTCCACATCTTGATAATTCGAGAATCAGCAGACAAAATCAGATCTAACGAATCCTGGAAATGAACGGACTTAATGGGCAGCCCATACTGGTGATCTTTAACTAGCAATGGCTTATCAGATCGAAGGTCATATAATAAAACCTGAAAAAAAAAAATCAAAACCAAGTTATTTCTGTTTAAACAAACTAGACATTTTATCTTCAAACGAAATATTTATAAGTGAGAATAATGGCAGCCATTTTCTTCATTACTTTGTTATGAACACAATGAACACCCTTATTCAAGATGTTGAGATTTGAGATTCTCTCCAGAAAGATCTCTTAAATAATCCTTAAAGTATACATTTTATGAATTCAACCCCAAGGGTAATTTTTAAGAGTACTGAACATACTGAGAAAGGAACAAAAAATGAAATCCCATAAGAATTTGTTTAATTTGTTCAACAAATACATACTGAGGGCCTACATACCAGGCAGTGTCATAGCAACAGATATAAACAAAAATGAAAGACATAATTAGCAACAGTCCTAGTAGATTCAAGACAGGTGGTGGTAGCAAGGCTATGACTTCTTGGGAGAAGGGGAAATCTCTTCGGACTCCTGTCATTAGGGGCAAGGAAGCCTGGGGAAGCTCCCCTAGGATTAAGTCCCAGGTGACAGATCCCCTCCAGCCCATGATGACAGAGAAAGTTAATCTTCCAAGGCAGGGTTTCAGACCTCTTGCAGGGGGAGGCAAGTGTACAGGCTCTACCTTGAAGGAAAGAAAGAAGTACTCCTCGGACTAGCACTGCTAATGCATGTTCTGCTGACCACTCATGGCATGGGCTATAGTTAATGATGCTATGTTTAAAAAACAAAAAAAGCCTCCTTGAACACACGAATTTTGGAAATATTTATTAAACATATTTCTTGTCTGCAAGAATTCCTCAGTGCCTTTATTTAAAAAGCACTGAAATCCACTGTGAATCTTTAAGAGTAGAAGTCTGGCAGACTCCCAAGACTGTCTGACCACAGAATTCTGTTCCATAGACTCTGAGAAATGCTGTTCCAAACCACTAATGAGAGTACTTATGGCCAGGCCCAGTGGCTCACGCCTGTAATCCCCACACTTTGTGAGGCTGAGGTGGGAGGATCGCCTGAGCCCAGGAATTCAAGACCAGCTTGGGCAACACAGTGAGACCCTGTCTCTACAAAAAGTCAAAAACTTAGCCAGGTGTGGTGGTGCAGGCCTATCCCACTGCAGCTCCAAGTCCACAGCACCACAGACTGACCAAGGCAAGAGTCAAGATTTCTCAAGGTGCTAGAAGAATCCAGCATTGAGGCATACCCCCTGCTCTGGCTAAAATAGTATGGCCTCGTTTTGTGTTCCTATAGTATATTTCTCATGACACATACACACACCACTGAAATAAAAACTTAGATGTGAAGTTTCCAAATTAAACATATTTACCTGCCCTGTGGATGTTCCAACTGCCATGGTCAAGGCACCATTAAATTTCAAAGCAGAGATTGTTGGTAAATTGTTTATCCTGAAAAGCAAAATATTCATGCTTCATGAATATATGGCCAAACCTCCTTCCAAGTAACAAGTTCATTATTAATCTTCACTTCAAATCTAATGGGGGAAAATCACATTTCTAGCCTTCTGTTTAAAAGGTAACTGCAGCCTGGTAAGATGACTCACACCTGTAATCCCAGCATTTTGGGAGGCTGAGGTGGGAAGATTTCTTGAGGCCAGGAATTCAAGACCAGCCTGGGCGACACAGTGAGACACCATCTCTACAAAAAATTAAAAAAAAAGAAAAAGCCAGTTGTGGTGACACACACCTGTTGTCCCAGCTGTTTGGGTAGCTGAGGCAAGAGACTGCTTGAGCCTCGGAGGTCGAGGCTGCAGTGAGCTGTTATTATTCCACTGTGCTCCAACTGGCACAACAGAGCAAGACCCTATCTCAAAAATAATAAGTAAATGGTAATTGTATTCAATCTTTCATAATCAAAATAAAATTACACTTTATATACAAAATGTAATCTACTTCTTTCTTCCATTTTAATTAAGCCAGAATAAGGTATTTACAGAAACATCCCCTTTTATATTTAAGAAGAAATAATTTTGTTTGGATATGGGTACACCATTTCCACTTTAAAATTAGCCAAGCTCAGCTAAAACAAAAGACTAATCCTCAAATGGGGACCTCAGAGCCTCTGAAAGTACCAAAGACAGAGTGAATGCTATGGCCACAACTCTAGAATATGCTTCTCAAATACCAATCAAGCCAATCAGCAGCAAAAGCAATGATCTCCAGTGGAAAGAGTGCTAGGCGATGAGTCAGATGTGGACAATATTGCTATCAATCCCATCGTCCACATGCCCTTGGCCCAGGACCTAGAGTCCTGGCTGTCAGCTCTTGTCAGCATCAGATCTCTTCTGCCACCTAGAGCTTGAGCCTGTAACTGCACTGGGGCACCTATGGGAACCTTGAAGCCTCTTATCTACAGCAACTTTAGTCACTCGCTCTTCAAAGTACACTCAATCATTTCTTTCAGTACAGTGATAGATTTCTCTACTTATTCTTTTATCATTTTCTTCATATGTATTTTTTTGGAGACAGGGTTTCACTCCTGTCACCCAGATTGGAGTGCAGTGGCATGATCTCAACTCACTGCAACCTCCACCTTCCAGTTCAAGCAATTCTGCTGCTTCAGCCTCCCAAGCAGCTGGGACTACAGGTGTGCGACACCACTCAAAGCTGATTTTTGTATTTTTTTTGTAGAGATGGGTTTTCACCATGTTGCCCAGGCTGGTATTGAACTCCTGACCTCAAGTGATCCACCCGCCTTGGCCTCCCAAAGTGCTGGGATTACAGGTGTCAGCCACCACACCTGGCCCATATATGTTATCGAGTTTTACAATTTTTGTTGTTATAAGAATGTTTTTCCATTTATAACCTTTCTAGCCGGATAGTGCTAATAAATAACAAGGTCACTGATTTTTGCACATTTTATAACCAATTTATTTAACTGTTATATTAGTTCTTATAGATTTTCAGTTATTCTCCTGAGTTTCCCAGGCACAGAAACTTATGTCATCTGGAAATGGCACCCTGCTTCCCCTATCTTATTACCTTCTCATATTGTGTTGGTTCCACCTAGAACTGACAGCTTCTAAGGTTTGTAGGGAAAACAAAAACAAAAAAACTAAGCATTAAAAAAAAAAAATAAAATTACCTAAAATCGAATCAGAAAAAAAACCCTAGTTTTAACATTCTGGTATACACCCAGGCTTCTTCCTGTGATTATGCTTGTGTTCACTGTTTTTCTGGTAACAAGGTGGCAACACTCTATAGGCAACGGTATGGTTTGCTTTTCCACTCACAGGCACATTTGGACCACCCTTCCCCAGTAATAAATATGCTTCTGCAACATAATTCTTAAAGGCTGAATAACAGGTAGGCCATTGATGAGTATTTTGTTCATCTGTAAAATAAATATAATAACAGTGCCTATAGCAAAGGGCTGTCATATTAAATAAGTTAATACATGTAAAGAACTTAGACCCAGTACCTGGCAAATAGAAAGCACTATCTGTTAGCTATTATTTCTGCTAAGCTTCATTTAATCAATATCTGCAGGTTCTTTCTAAGACTTATTGTTGGCAGGGCTGTGATGGACTGTCCAGGCTGAGGAGAGTGAGCAAATGCATGCTCTGGGCACACGGGCAGACATTTAACCTGAGGTTATGTTTTCTGTAGGGCAATTTAGCAATGTACCAAAAACCTTCAAAACATGTATGCTATTTACTCCAGAAATTCAGGTTCTAGGTATCTTTTCTTAGGAAATATCATAAAACTGTAAATGGATGTATAATAGTGAAAACTCTTCTGGTTGTTTTAAATGTAGGAATTAGGGAAACAGGAACAAGAAAATATTAAAAAAACGCTTCCTTCCACCTTAGAATTCAAAGCACACCTCTGTGGACTTTGTGGTGGACTCCTGGTTCTATCACTAGATCCTACAAAATCAGAATATAAATTCCTGCAGTGTAATTGTTTTAATAAAATTCTACAGCAGCTAAAGAAACAAGACCTTCTGTACAGTATTTGGAAAGAAATTCTATCTGGCTTACTCACTAGTGAGCTTTTACGGGAGAGGATTTTTATGAAAAACAATCATGGAAAGTACAATTTCAGACACCCTTTAGCAATTTATTTGAATTTAATACAGATACATTACTGAAATCAAAAGTTGATGAAAACTGACATTGCAAATTAATTTCTACTTACTCTGAATCTGCTGTGACACTGTTTAAGGCGCAGTCTAACAGACCAACTCTATTTCGAGTTCTTGGGTCCCAGCACTCCACTCTACCCTACGCAAATGAAAAACAATTTAAAATAAAAGCTGTAGAAGGCCAGACACAGTGGCTCACGCTTGTAATCCCAGCACTTTGGGAGGCTGAGGCGGGCTGATCACCTGAGGCCAGGAGTTCGAGACCCAGTCTGACTAACATGGCGAAACCCTGTTTCTACCAAAAATACAAAAAATTAGCCAGGTATGTGGCACACACCTGTAATCCCAGCAACTCGGGAGGCTGAGGTAGAAGAACTGCTTGAACCCAGGAGGCGGAGGTTGCAGAGAGCCGAGATTGCGCCACTGCACACCAGCCTGGGCAACAGAGTGAGACTCTGTCTCAAAA
>NW_012107808.1:3205976-3208518 GCF_000951045.1 Mandrillus leucophaeus | reverse complement strand
TTTTTTTTTTTAATGAAAAAAAGAATCCCGGCCAGGCGCGCTGGCTCACTCCTGTAATCCCAGCACTTTGGGAGGCCGAGGCAGGTGGATCACCTGGGGTCAGGAGTTCAAGACCAGACTGGCCAACATGGCGAAACCCCATCTCTACTAAAAATACAAAAATTAGCCAGGCATGGTTGTGCGTGCCTGTAATCCCAGCTACTAGGAGGGCTGAGGCAGCAGGATGACTTGAATCTGGGAGGCGGAGGTTGCAATGAGTGGAGATGGTGCCACTGCACTCCAGCCTGGGTGACAGAGCGAGACTTTGTGTCGAAAAAAAAAAATAAATATATACATACACACACACACACACATATACATATATATATATATAAGCTATCACCTCATTATCCTGCTCTAAGGAATCAAGCAACTCAGTCTTTAAATAAAAAGTCCAATCAAATATAAAACAAATATTCTAAAAAATAAAGTCAATATATGCTTACCTCTATGGTTCCTGTGGCAAACAAGCCATGCACTGAATTTATGTCACAAACATTATTCTCCCTAACACAGGAAAGCAGTAAGAGAGAAAGTATTAGTTAGCAGCTACTTTAGCGGGGAAGGAATATTAAATAAACAGTCAACAAAAATTCTGGGAAGAAAGAAGACACACAGATTCTCTCTCTCACTAATCTGCAAATGGAAAACACCAAGGTTTGAAAGGGTTAAGTGCTTGGCTCACAGTCACTGGAGTTTCTGATCCCCAGGGTGACACTCTACCTGCTAGGTGACAAACGAGGAGGGACTTCCTTCTGAAATACTATTCCACTACCGTGAGAAGAAAGGGTCACTCTATTTTTTCAAGGTATTTTCTTCCAAGGCAGGTAACATTCTTAAAAGAACACACGCTATCACCATGACAATCCTGAGCCTTGACAAGCTTCTCCTGGGTACATCACTCTAAGTCTCATTTTCTTTCTCTGTAAAATGGATATTTCACCTACCTCAGGGGGTTGTTATGGGGATTAAATGAAAAAGACAGCAAAGTGTTCAGCAGCGCCTGGGGTACAGAGGACTCTCAATATAATGCATTGTGAAGTTACTACTACAAGTTTTTAAAAATAAAAATAAAAGCATTTCTAGCCAATGTGAAATAAAGAAAATTGGAGTTTACTTGGTTCTTATTATCACAACATGTTCGCCTAACCTTTAAAAATCCTCTCAAAGCACTAAGAAAAATTCAGCAAGCTCTTCATATACACAGTGAGAAGTAATCCAGCTTCTACTCTTGACTAGTTCTGTGGCCTTGGGCAAACTACTTACCTCTCTGAGCCTCAGCTGCCCTATCTGTAAAATGGTACTTACCATAGAAATCTGTTCTAAGTTTAAAATGAGTTAACAAAAGTAAAATGACTGAATAACACCTGGCACAAAGTAAGCGCTTTCCTACTGAGTTTATCGCTATTATTTGTTGTGATGATGACGATGATGGATTCATTCCTAAAAACTCTTAATACATAATACGTATGTGCAGACTATAATGTATGATAAAAGGAAACTTTAAAAACCTTAAATGTCCGCTAGCAAAGCATAAAAATTGAAAAATGGCACTCCAAATTAATTCAAAATTTCTCCACAGGAGAAAATATCACAAAACAAAACCATGAATGTAAATTTAAAGAACACTGCAAGTCATAATAATAAACTATTTTTAACTGACTTAAATTTGAGTATATGAAAAAAAGCTTTAATTTTGAAAGTAATCACCGATCTTTCAGTGAATTTTTTGTTTAAGAATAAATTCAACAGCACTTTTTAACTAAGTTGCTGGGAGTTTTGCTTAATTGCAGTATTTTATGTTACTTGTTAACAAACTGAGCATCTGGCTCCACCTCCTGGTCAAAATGTATATAGCAGTATTACTAAACCAATACTCACGCAGCATCAGTTTGTAGAGGATTCAGGTATCGTCCTTGTTCTAAGTTTAACCTATAAACTTCAGAACTGTAAAGTAATAAAGAAAGTCAAAAACCTGCTAAACTACAATGAAACTTTAAGTAAATATAAATTTTATAAATATATATCACTCATAAGCCATCACTTCTTTTTATAAAACTGATACAAAAATGTATTCTAAATCTGAAAAATATTCACTTTATGAATTTGTTCATGTATAAAAGTGATTTAAACCATTCACATGCCAAGAAAATATTATTAAGTCATTACGTAGTATACTATTTACAAATAAGATGAAGAATACAAGATCCAAAAGTACACGTAATGTATCTACATATGTATATAAGAAAGGACTAGAAGGAAACATATTAAGGATTGTCTCTGGGTGGTATAATTATGGCTGAATTTTTTCTTTTTTTTTGGGATGGAGTTTTGCTCTTGTTGTCCAGGTTGAAGTGCAACAGTGCAGTCTCAGCTCACAGGCGCCCATCACTACACTCAGCTAATTTTTTGTATTTTTAGTAGACACAGGGTTTCACCATGTTGGCCAGGCTGGTCTTGAACTCCTGACCTCAGGGGATCTGCCCACCCTGGCCTCCCAAAG
>NW_012107808.1:3203259-3205926 GCF_000951045.1 Mandrillus leucophaeus | reverse complement strand
AAGACACACAGATTCTCTCTCTCACTAATCTGCAAATGGAAAACACCAAGGTTTGAAAGGGTTAAGTGCTTGGCTCACAGTCACTGGAGTTTCTGATCCCCAGGGTGACACTCTACCTGCTAGGTGACAAACGAGGAGGGACTTCCTTCTGAAATACTATTCCACTACCGTGAGAAGAAAGGGTCACTCTATTTTTTCAAGGTATTTTCTTCCAAGGCAGGTAACATTCTTAAAAGAACACACGCTATCACCATGACAATCCTGAGCCTTGACAAGCTTCTCCTGGGTACATCACTCTAAGTCTCATTTTCTTTCTCTGTAAAATGGATATTTCACCTACCTCAGGGGGTTGTTATGGGGATTAAATGAAAAAGACAGCAAAGTGTTCAGCAGCGCCTGGGGTACAGAGGACTCTCAATATAATGCATTGTGAAGTTACTACTACAAGTTTTTAAAAATAAAAATAAAAGCATTTCTAGCCAATGTGAAATAAAGAAAATTGGAGTTTACTTGGTTCTTATTATCACAACATGTTCGCCTAACCTTTAAAAATCCTCTCAAAGCACTAAGAAAAATTCAGCAAGCTCTTCATATACACAGTGAGAAGTAATCCAGCTTCTACTCTTGACTAGTTCTGTGGCCTTGGGCAAACTACTTACCTCTCTGAGCCTCAGCTGCCCTATCTGTAAAATGGTACTTACCATAGAAATCTGTTCTAAGTTTAAAATGAGTTAACAAAAGTAAAATGACTGAATAACACCTGGCACAAAGTAAGCGCTTTCCTACTGAGTTTATCGCTATTATTTGTTGTGATGATGACGATGATGGATTCATTCCTAAAAACTCTTAATACATAATACGTGTGTGCAGACTATAATGTATGATAAAAGGAAACTTTAAAAACCTTAAATGTCCGCTAGCAAAGCATAAAAATTGAAAAATGGCACTCCAAATTAATTCAAAATTTCTCCACAGGAGAAAATATCACAAAACAAAACCATGAATGTAAATTTAAAGAACACTGCAAGTCATAATAATAAACTATTTTTAACTGACTTAAATTTGAGTATATGAAAAAAAGCTTTAATTTTGAAAGTAATCACCGATCTTTCAGTGAATTTTTTGTTTAAGAATAAATTCAACAGCACTTTTTAACTAAGTTGCTGGGAGTTTTGCTTAATTGCAGTATTTTATGTTACTTGTTAACAAACTGAGCATCTGGCTCCACCTCCTGGTCAAAATGTATATAGCAGTATTACTAAACCAATACTCACGCAGCATCAGTTTGTAGAGGATTCAGGTATCGTCCTTGTTCTAAGTTTAACCTATAAACTTCAGAACTGTAAAGTAATAAAGAAAGTCAAAAACCTGCTAAACTACAATGAAACTTTAAGTAAATATAAATTTTATAAATATATATCACTCATAAGCCATCACTTCTTTTTATAAAACTGATACAAAAATGTATTCTAAATCTGAAAAATATTCACTTTATGAATTTGTTCATGTATAAAAGTGATTTAAACCATTCACATGCCAAGAAAATATTATTAAGTCATTACATAGTATACTATTTACAAATAAGACGGAGAATACAAGATCCAAAAGTACACGTAATGTATCTACATATGTATATAAGAAAGGACTAGAAGGAAACATATTAAGGATTGTCTCTGGGTGGTATAATTATGGCTGAATTTTTTCTTTTTTTGGGGGATGGAGTTTTGCTCTTGTTGTCCAGGTTGAAGTGCAACAGTGCAGTCTCAGCTCACAGGCGCCCATCACTACACTCAGCTAATTTTTTGTATTTTTAGTAGACACAGGGTTTCACCATGTTGGCCAGGCTGGTCTTGAACTCCTGACCTCAGGGGATCTGCCCACCTTGGCCTCCCAAAGTGCTGGATTACAAGCATGAGCCACAGTGCCCAGCCTGAATTTTTTCTTTTCTGTATTTTCCCAGTTTTCTAAAATGGGTATGTATTTGTATATATTTTTTCATGTATTTTATATATACACACACACACACACACGCACACATATATACACACACACATACATATAAACACACACACATAATAGCCACCAGCCAAATACCTGGTCAAATGCTACCTTTTTGATGACTATAAAAATAATATAGGCGGGGCGCAGTGGCTCATGCCTGTAATCCCAACACTTTGGGAGGCCGAGGTGGGCAGATCACGAGGTCAAGAGATCGAGACCATCATGGCCAATATGGTGAAACCCTGTCTCTACTAAAAATACAAAAATTAGCTGGGCGTGGCAGGGCGTGCCTGTAGTCCCAGCTACTCAGGAGGGTGAGGCAGGAGAATCGCTTGAACCTGGGAGGCGGAGGTTGCAGTGAGCGGAGATTGGATCACTGCACTCCAGCCTGGTGACGGAGCTAGACTTCATCTCAAAAGATAATAATAATAATAATACAGGCCAGGTACAGTAGCTCACACCCATAATCTCAACATTTTGTGAGGCCAAAGCAAGAGGATCATTTGAGCCCAGGAGTTCAAGACCAGCCTGGGAAACATAATGAGACCCCATCTTTATAAAAAACTAAAAACCAAAAAGGTACTTCGAATAAAAAGTTTTGAAATACTGTGCAATAGGGCTAAGAAACTGACTTTATCAACTACATTATACATGTATATATCTCCA
>NW_012107808.1:3196401-3202852 GCF_000951045.1 Mandrillus leucophaeus | reverse complement strand
GTTGCTGTGAGCCAAGATCGTACCACTGCACTCCAGCCTGAGCGACAGAGCGAGAATCCCTCTCAAAAAAAAAACAGAAAAACAAAACAAAAAACATGGGTAGATAGTGGTGTTCTAAAGTTATGACTTCTGTCCTAATTAATTTCTTAAATACATTTACTACTTCTTAATGGTTTTGAAACAACTGTTTAACTTTTTAAAATTTTGAAAACTTGCTAATGACCTTTTGTTCAGAATTTTGTAGACTGTTTAATGTAGGCCATCAACTACACAATGAAAGATGCTTGAAATGCTTTTGTCATTTCATGCAAATCAAATTAAATCAAACTATCAAATTACCAAAAATAATAAAGCCCTCTCCCAATTTTTTTAAACTAGAATCCATAACCACATATGACCTATTAATCACAAAGTGATCAGATAGAAACTGATGACTGACATGAAACAATCTTAGAGACAGAAATCTAGAAGATAAACAGATAACTAAAATACCGTGTCTCGTAAATTGTGGTAACTGGGCTAAACTGAAAAGGTTCACACACTTCCCATCAGTATTTCCCAATGAGGCAGGTAACTATCAAAGATATTTTTAACATTAGAAAATATCGTATTAAGCAAAACAACAGTTGTTAAAACAGCATATGTAGATTATGTACCATATGTAGATTATGTAGTACCATATGTAGATTATGTAGAAATCAATTATGTAGAAAATAATTTTTTTTTTTGCCTATCCTTTGTTTTCTACTTTTTTTTTTTTTTTTTACAAGAGCTACATATCACTTTTTTATTAAAGCAAGCTATCTATAGAAATTGTACAAGAAATTTAGGAACAGAAGTTGGTTGTTTTAGGAGGTGAAAAGGAGAAAGAGGGACTAGATCCGATACCTTGCACCAACAAAGTACAAGTCACAAGATGGATAGTGGTAAGAGAAATCTCTCCCGAACTTTGGTATTCTGGTTTTGTAGTAAAAACCTGATTGTGAATGAAATTCAATGTATCTATCATTATGTAAGAAGACAATCTGAAAATAAAACAAAAAAAATTAATTTGCTTAGGTTCCTAGTTAGGTGTTTATTTCATTATCACTAAAAAACTGTCAAACCAAGAAAAACTCTTACCTCTCTCTCTCTCTCTCTCTGTCTAAACACACGTCTGTGCACACACCCTCCACTGGGATTAAGAATGAAAACTCCCCAATGGCTCCTTAATGCCTTCCTGCATCCTGATAGCTTTTCTGCAAACCTTACCTACTAATTAAAGACTTGCAACAAATGCCCTTCATTTACCTGGCATAAGCATGTCATAACACAGAGCACTCTCATGGTACCCTCAATAAGCAGCTTCCTCTTTCACTTGGGAACACATATAAATAATCCCGGCGGGGCGCAGTGGCTCACGCCTATAATCCCAGCACTTTGGGAGGACGAGGCGGGTGGATCACCTGAGGTCAGGAGTTTGAGACCAGCCTGACCAACATGGAGAAACCCCGTCTCTACTAAAAATACAAAAGTAGTTGGGCATGGTGGCGGGCACCTGTAATCCCAGCTATTCGGGAGGCTGAGGCAGGACAATCACTTGAACCCGGGAGGCAGAGGATGTGGTGAGCCAAGGTTGCACCATTGTACTCCCAGCCAGGGCAACAAGAGTGAAACTCTGTCTCAAAAAATAAAAAACAAAAAATGATAATAATAATCCCACCATTATCACACAAGGTATGATAAACTCCTTGTATCTTTGACTTTAGTGTCAAAGACACTCCTTGTAACTTGACTTTAGTGTACTAAAGGGGTATCTCAAACATCAACAGATGGTATTTAAAGGCAAATTCATCAGTATTTAGAGAAAATACACTCTAAAATTACATGTTCCAAAACGTATGATAAATGACACCATAGACAAAAGGATAAACTGTACCAGATAGTTTCCAAAACTGAAAATACAAAGTCATGTCAGCTAAGAAAATTCAATTTTCTTTCAAGATGCCATTTGACATCACTAAAAATGTTTTACTTTTAAATCCAAGAGTTTACTGACAATTTTATAACTGTTGAAAGTGACTATAAGAGTTGAAAGATAGGTTGGGCGCCGTGTCTCACGACTGTAATTCCAACACTTTGGGAGCCCAAGGCAGGCGGATCACTTGAGGTCAGGAGTTTGAGACCAGTCTGGCCAACCTGGTGAAACCCCATCTCTACTAAAAATACAAAAATTAGCCAGGTGTGGAGGCACACACCTGTAGTCCCAGCTACTCAGGAGGCTGAGGCAGGAGAATCATTTGAACTCGGGAGGTTGATGCTGCAGTGATCCGAAATTAAGCCACTGCCCCTCCAGCCCGGGTGACAGAGCGAGGCCCCGTCTCCAAAAAAAGAGTTGAAAGATGGACTAATGGCACCAAAAAAAGAAATAAATCTACTTAGCTATATTTTGAACTGTTTCAGAATATACCCCAACAATTTGCAAAGTTAAAAAAAAAAATTAAACATACAACCCTGCTAGTTTACTTTTCACATATAAATAAGAAAATGAAAGCAACCTGGTATATAAATCTAGGTTAAATGTAAAAATCAGAATCACAAATCTAGAATATAAGATGATATAAAACATAACTGCTGTCAATTCTTAAAAATATAAATAAGGTTTCATATATGATATGAAAAATTAACTTTGATATTAGACTGGCCAAAGGCTAACCATATCATTGTATTATTAATAAAAAATGATGGGTTACATTTTACTACACAGCCATTTTTGTTTAACAATAGAACTACACAGCCATTTTAGTTTAACAATAAAAATATCATAAAACTGCTTATCATCAAAATAAATTCCACTCATTCATTTCTTGGGTCTAGTCAGTACAAACCAATGCTATAAAACATACCTTTGAGTAGTCATCAGACAAAATTTCAAAGGTGACAACTGAAAAACAAGAAATAGGAAAAATACAATTATCAATCAACATTCTTAATAACAATGCAAACTTGATGCAAAGATTCTAATTCAACACAGAAATTATGCACATATCAGTTTTTTTTCTGCCTCTACGTGAAACAAGAAAATTGTCATAGTATATTGTCCCAAAACACCAACAAAAACTTAAAAGCTTCATAATTTCTCAATACATATCAACTAGGTTTCTTGTAGAACTGAAAGCAAATTCACAAAATATAATGACTTCTAAATTCTGACACTCTTTCTGAGATGTTGAAAACAAAATCATTTTAAAGACTTTCAAGGCTGGGCGCAGTGGCTCAAGCCTGTAATCCCAGCACTTTGGGAGGCCGAGGCAGGCGGATCATGAGGTCAGGAGATCGAGACCATCCTGGCTAACATGGTGAAACCCAGTCTCTACTAAAAATACAAAAAATTAGCCGGGCGTGGTTGCTGGTACCTGTAGTCCCAGCTACTCGGGAGGCTGAGGCAGGAGAATGGTGTGAATCCGGGAGGCGGAGCTTGCAGTGAGCCAAGATCACACTACTGCACTCCAGCCTGGGCAACACAGTGAGACTCCGTCTCAAAAAAAAGAAAAGACTTTCAAATATACATTAAAGAACATTTAAAAAATTGTTGCTTAACAAAAAAGATAACAGTCATTTTTTTACCCATTCATAGTCTACCTGATAAATAAAAAGAGTGAAAAATAGCCATTATTAGTGGCACACAGAGTTTCTATTGTTTTCAATAAACAAAGTAAGACCCTATCACTATGGGGGAAAAAAAAAACAGAAAAAAAAATTAGCCAGGCACGGTGGTGCACACCTGTGGTCTCAGTTATTTGGGAGACTGAGATAGGCAGATCTCTAGAGCCTGGGTAGTTGAGGCTGCAGTGAGCTGTGACCACAACACTGTACTCCAGCCTGGGTGACAGAAAAAGATCCTGTTTCTAAAAAGTAAAAAAACAAATAAACAAAACAAACAAACAAAAAAAAAACAAAAAAAAACCCAAAGGGTGAAACAAGTTGGGAGACTATGTATATAATTCCACAGACCACATATCCCATTAACTCCTTTCCCCTCAATCCCAAATTCTAGGCCAATTGATAAAAGTACTTGAACTTTCTCATTTTAATTTGACTTTGGTGTCATTCAGAATTCTAAGGATGACCCCCAGTGACCTTTACTCTTGTATAACCCCCTTCCCTTGAGAGTGTGGGTGGAAACTGTGAACTGATAAGACATTGCTCTAGTGATTACACTACATTTTGGCAAAGGGGAGATTTATAATCATATGAGCCCTTTAAAAGCAGAGTTTCAGCTGGGTGCAGGGGCTCACGCCTGTAATCCTAGCACTTTGGGAGGCCAAGGTAGGTGGATCACAAGGTCAGGAGTTCGAGACGAGCCTGGCCAAATGTGAAACCCCGTCTCTACTAAAAATACAAAAATTAGCTGGGCGTGGTGAAGTGCGCCCATAATCCCGGCCACTCAGGAGGCTGAGGCAGGAGAATCGCTTGAATCTAGGAGGTGGAGTTTACAGTGAGCCAAGATCGTGCCTCTGCACTCTAGCTGGGTGACACAGCAAGACTCTGTCTCAAAAATAAATAAATAAAAAATAAAAGCAGAGTTTCTCTGGCTGGCAGTAGAATAAAAAGTCAGAGAGATCCAAAACACAAGGGGCTGGGTGCAGTGGCTCATGCCTGGAATCCCAGCACTTTGGGAGACCAAAGCGAAAGGATGGCTGAGGCCAGGAGTTTGAGACCAGCCTGGGCAACATGACTAGACTCCATCTCTACAAAAAATTATAAAATTAGTGGGGCGTGGTACAAAAAATTATAAAATTAGTGGGGCGTGGTGGCTCACATCTGTAGTTCCAGCTACTTGGGAGGCTAAGGTAGGAGGATCACTTGAGCCCAGGAGTTCAAGGCTACAGTAAACTATGATCACACCACAGTACTCCAGTCTGGGCAACAAGATCCTATCTCTTTAAAAAAATAATAAATAAATAAAAGAAAGAAAAGAAATACAGGGAGGATGTGATGAGCTTTTGCTGGTTTGAAGGTGGAGGTGAGCGTGTGATGAGAAATGCATGTAGCCTCTAGAAGCACAGAGTGGCCCCCAGCTGACAGCCAGAAGGAAATGGGAACCCAATCCTATAACCACAACAAACTGAATACTGACAACAACCTGAGTGTGTTTGGAAGCAAATTCCTTTTGATTTTTTATTTTTATTTTTTTTGGGGGGGGCTTTCTCTGAAAACCAGAAAAGCTGCTAGTCAATTCTAAAAGAACTACAAACTAACACGTGGAAGCATATTCTTTTCCAGCACCTCCAAGTCAGAGCTCCACCTGGTCAACACTCTATGAGCACAGAAGCTGCACAGACTTAAGATCCACACAACTGTGAGCTACTAAATGGATGTTTTAAGCCATCTGGATTGTAGTACAGTAATCTGTTATATAGCAATAAAAAAAATTACAAACTGTTCTCATTTTAAAACCAGAAAAGCAAACAACATAAAAAGTCATTTTCACGAATTCAAATTTAGCTTTTTACTCACCTTCTGAATCTAAGCACCTTTCAAACTTCAAGGATAACTGATAGGTGTCATAACATCGAACCCGAGGTTTATATGTTCCTACAAAAAATAAATGTGATGTAAAACCTAAAGACATACTTTCATAGTCAACATCCACAGATACATTGAGTGTACCTCTTGTTCAGAGATAGGCAGGATTAATTGCAATCAAATCAAAAGAAAGGAATGTAAAAGCAGCTCCTCTCAAACACCCCAAGGAAAAACTGAGCAAAAGCTAAACAAGCAAGTCATAGAAAACCAAACAAAATTACTAAGAAACTTTACAAGTAATCTAACAAAATACATGAAAACGACGAAACAGTTTTGTCCACCAGAATGGCAAAGATTTAAAAAACAGTTAATATCTGTGTTGGTGAAAGTGTAAAATATTCCCATATACTGTTGCTGATTAGTATACAATTGATACAACTTCTTTGAAGGATAATCCCTAAAATACATGATGTTTCTATACTTTCAATCTATATTTCAACTTACACAAATTGAACTCACGGAAATATATCCACAAGCCTGCCAAAGATATCAAGAATGTTCACTGCAGCATTATTTATAAATGGTCAGCAACTGAAAGCAAATAAAATGTCCACTGACAGGAAAATGGTTGAATGACTGACAATAAATCCACGCAAGGGAATATTACATAGCCCATAAAGTGGATGAGGCAGACCTGTAGTAACCACTGACATGGAAAGCTGCCAAAACGTACTATAAAGTAAAAGTACACAGAGAGAGCACAGGCGAGTGCAGGAATATGATCCATATAATACAATCCCAATTTTGTACAATGCAATGGTAACTTTGGCACTCTGCCTTTTTTTTTTTTTTTTTTTTTTTGAGACAGTCTCATTCTATCGTTTAGGCTGGGGTGCAATGGCGTGATCTCGGCTCACTGTAACCTCAGCCTCCCAGGTTTAAG
>NW_012107808.1:3194271-3195647 GCF_000951045.1 Mandrillus leucophaeus | reverse complement strand
GCATTGCCCAGGCTTGCCTCAAACTCCTGGACTCAAGTGATCCACCTACCTCAGCCTCCCAAAGTGCTGGAATTATAGGCATGAACCACCGCACCCAGCTTAAAAAAGAGAAGTTTAAAACCAGTAAATATAAGCCCACTGTCGTATGGCAATAATTTTAATAGATTTGTATGCATGTGTGTATGTGTATATATACACACATATATATGCATGTGTGTATATATGTGTGTATATATATCTACAGTCATACAGATATATACACACAATTTTACGCGCACACACACACACAAAATTTGAAAGGCCACACATAAAACTTTTAATATAGCCAGGACCTGTATTCCACTGTCGTTTGTTTTTGGGGCTTTAATTTTTTTCAGAGACAGGGTCTTGCTCTGTTGCCCAGGATGGAGCACAGTGGTACAATCATAGCTCGTTGCACCTCAAACTGCTAGGCTCAGGCAATCCTCCTGCCTCTGCCTCGTGAGCAGCTGACACTATAGATGCACACCACCACATTCAACTAATTTTTTTATTTTATTGTAGGGACAGAATCTTGCTGTGTTGCTCAAGCTGGTCTTGACCTCCTGGCCTTAAGTAATACTCCTGTGTCAGCCTCCCAAAGTGCAGGGATTATAGGCATGAGCTACTGTACCCTGTTGTTTTTTATTGCTGTGTTGTTTAAAAGGCTTACAAGTATTACTTTGACCATCGGGAGGAAAAAGTGGTAAAAAATATAAACATTAATAAAAGTAGGCCCTCTATTTTTTATCTTTCATCCCCACCTAACGGAAAAAACTACCACCACCACTAACAATAGATTTAAATCTGGCATGATCATAAACCCAATGCTTCCAAAAGGAATTAAGAGGCCGGTCACTTCCATAACAAAACAATACTTAGCAAATCCCCTGGGTTCATCCCCTTAGATAATCAATTTCCCCAACCAGAATGAAGGGTCTTCAGGGCCAATCTCATTCAACTTGTTTTTAGCCACACGGCCTAGAACACCAAAGGGAATCTGAGAAAGAAGTACGGACAGATACCGACATTGAAAGAAAAACCTCTACCAAACTAAATGGAGAAGCAAGTGACACTCCAACTCCATTTCCCCTACCAGTACCAGAAAAAGGCCTCGAGGAAAGTCAAACCAGAAGGACTCTGGACTTTACAATTGTGCTGTCCAATATGGCAGCCACTAGCAATGCATAGCTATCTAAATTAAAAATAATTAAAATCAAATTAAATTTAAGATTCCAGCTGGGTGCTGTGGCTCATGCCTATAATCCCAGCACTTTGAGAGACAGGTGGACAACCGCTTGAGTCCAGGAGTTTGAGACCAATATGGGCAAAATACCCCATCTCTACTAAAAGAAATT
>NW_012107808.1:3190718-3192976 GCF_000951045.1 Mandrillus leucophaeus | reverse complement strand
AGACAAGTCACTTAATATCTCTGGATCTATAAAATGAAGAAAATTTAAGTTTCTTCTAGTCTTCAATAAGGGTGTCCATATATCTTAGATTTCCTCAATTCTTTTTACCAGTTTCTGAACATAAAACTGAAGGCTAAGAGATGTAGATAGTGTTAGTTAGTACTGAGATAATCATTAACACAAAGCAAAAGAGACTGGCCTGTGTGGGTATAAAAGGTGTTACCAAAAAGAAAGTGGTTGGAAAAGGAATACTGATACCAGCAAAAAATGTTTGGACAATATACAGGACTAATGCACCAAAATCACAACCACTAAAGGTTGGGTGACACTGTTCAACACGCCAACACAGTAAAAGTTCTCTATATTTCATGATTTTTTGATAATGATAAATACTGTTAATGTAAAATCTTAGGGATATTTTTAAAAATTAGTACATTATACAGAAAACCATGTTATAAGTGACCTTTCCTGAAACACTCATTCATTGTTAGTAGGAGTGCAAATGATACGATCACTTTGGGGAAAGACTTGGAAGTTTCCCAGATTACTAAACATACACCTACCCAGGACCCAAAAATTCCACTCCTAGGTATTTACCAAAGACATGAAAGCATATACCCACAAAACAGACTTCTATGCAATTGTTCAGAGTGCTTTATTAGTAATAGTCAAAAAACTGAATGAAAATAGCCCAAGTGCTCATTACATGGAGAATGAGTAAATAAACTGTGGTTTAGTCATCTAATAATATTTTTTGGTAATAAAAAAAAAGAAGCTATTGACACATATAACAACATGTATGAATCTCAAATACAAAATTCTACATGAAATAAGTCTCACAGAGAAAGAATATATAGTGTATGACTACATTTATATTAAGTTCTAAAACAGGCTAAACTTGTCTATACTGAAAAAAATCAGCAATGGTTGTCTCTGCACGAGTGGGAGACATTTTCTGCAGGAAAAAAACGTTCTGTATCTTGATAGAGCTTTGAGTTACACAAGCATGTGCATTTGTCAAAACTAATCAAATGGTAAACTTAGGATCTGTGCATTTCACCAATATAAATTTATCTTGAAAAAAGCCATAAGTAAATATTGATAAATATTGAACTCCAGCTAACGATATACATGCTAAGGTGTTTTGGGGTGAAGTACACTGGTATCTTCAACTTACACTGATATGCATCGAAGAAACAAGATGGACTGATGTATGAACAAAGAGACAGATGCACGGGATAAATCAAATACTGCAGAGTAAACTATTTACTGCGGAATTTAGGTAGTAGTAAAGTGGGTGTTTACAATTTTTTCAATATTTCTGTGCGTTTTAAGTTTTTTATAATAAAATATTATGGTTAAAAACAACAACAACAACAACAATCTTTCCCATCACAGCATTTCCTGGTACAAAACGCATGGAAATCATAACCAAAAAGATGCTTACCAGTTGCTAAAATGTACTGTCCGTCTTTTGACACCTTAATAGTGGTACATACAGTAGGCATTTCAAAATCCTGAATAAGTTCAATTCTCCTACGGACATCTAAAAGGAGAGAAAAAAACAACTTAGTTTAGCTAACATATGCTTATTCTCTAACATAAGAAGACAAATGTATGCCAAGCAGTCACCACAACCATAAACAGGTAAAATTCATCCCAAATGCTTCCCAGCCTTGGGAAATGGTTGGCCTTCCAGCCCAACCATTAAATAGCAAAGGTTTTTTTCCTTAGCTCATATATTGTTTTTCTAAGCTAAGTATTTCATTTTCACTTTTCAAGAGGAAAAAAAGTATCACCATTAATTGAGAAAAAAAAATTTCCACAACAGTGTATCAAACATCCAGTGTTATAGGAGGAAGAACATAAACATTAAACCACTTTTTGAGACAGGGTCTCACTCTGTCACCCAGGCTGTAGTGCAGTGGCACGATTATGGCTCACTGCAGCCTCAACCTCCTGGGCTCAAGCGATCCTCACACCTCAGCCCCCCAAAGAGCTAGGACTATAGGCGTATGCCACTGCACCCAGGTATTTTTGTATTTTTGTAGAGATGGGGTTTTGCCACATTGCCCAGGCTGGTCTCGAACTTCTAGGCTCAAGCAATCCTCCCACTTCAGCCTCCCAAAGTTCTGGGACTGCAGGAGTGAGCCACTGCACCAGGCCCCTAAACCACTATTATTACTCAATCACGGCAAAGAAAAAAATCTTATAATTTTTTTTTTCTCCTAAATGACAGGTTTAAGCCTCTAAACTCT
>NW_012107808.1:3187595-3189453 GCF_000951045.1 Mandrillus leucophaeus | reverse complement strand
CTCATGCCTGTAATCCCAGCACTTTGGGAGGCCAAGGCAGGAGGATCACCTGAGGTGGGGAGTTCGAGACCAGCCTGACCAACATGGAGAAACCCCATCTCTACTAAAAATACAAAAAAAATTAGCCGGGCATGGTGGCTTGTAATCCCAGCTGCTCAGGAGGCTGAGGCAGGAGCATTGCTTGAATCCGGGAGGTGGAGGTCGCAGTGAGCTGAGGTCGCGCCACTGCACCCCAGCCCAGGGAACAAGACTGAAACTCCGTCTCAAAAAAAAAAAAGAAGAAGAAGAAGAAGGAGAAGGGCTGGGTGCAGAGGCTCATGCCTGTAATCCCAAAACTTTGGGAGGCCAAGGTGGAAGGACTGCTCAAGCCCAGGAGTTAGAAACCAGTCTGGGCAACACAGCGAGACCCCATGTCAAAGGAAAAAAAAAAAAGGAAAGAGACAACAGCATTCATTTTCCACTATATGTTACTGCATTCTTATAAATCCTCACTTGTATATGATAACAGCAAATGAGTAAAAGCATTAGAACACGAATCACTAATGCAGCTGAAGCGGGAAAAAACAATACTCACCTACATCTTTCTTCTGTAGTGCTCTCTTCTTCCTATCAGAAAGCCACTTAAAGAAAATGAAGAGACTTTATTTTAAAACAAACTTTGCTAAATTTTTTTCAGCTTGCAAAATCAATACATGCTTATATTTAAAAATTCAAACTTTATAGGAATATATAACATATGAAGCAAGAAAATTCTCTAATCCTAACTCTACTCTTAACATATTAAATATCTCCTGGCTTTTTTTCTTATGTACACTTACATACATTAGATAATTTCTTTTATTTTTACTTTTTTAGAGACAGGGTCTCATGCTTGCCCAGTCTAGAGTACAGTGATGCAGTGTGACTGCAGCTCACCGAAGCCTCAAGCTCCTGGGCTCAAACAATCCTCTCACCCTTGCCTTCCACAATGCTAGGTCTACTGACACGGGCCACCAGGCCCAGCCAGCTAAGAAATTTTTTGAACGACAACCTTTTACACAAGAGAAAAACTAACCCATCTAACCTAATCCAATCTAAACTAACCCAATCCAATCTAAAGGAAAACAGAAAGCCTCAAATATTATCGGTTATAACTAAATATACAGAACAACTTAATTTATTTAAGTGAGAATTTAAAAAGTAAAACATTTATAGGAGAATGTTTCTTATAGAAATACATTTTTTACAAAGAATAAAACCAGATAAGTAACTGACCAAATAGCTGATACTTGGCCAGGCACAGTGGCTCATGCCTATAATCCCAGCATTTTGGGAGGCTGATAGAGACCAGCCCGACCAACATGGTGAAACCCTGTGTCTACTAAAATACAAAAAATTAGCCAGACGTGGTGGTGGGCACCTGTAATCCCAGCTACTTGGGAGGCTGAGGTAGGGGAATCACTTGAACACGGGAGGCGGAGGTTGCAGGGAGCTGAGATCTTGCCACTACACTCCTGCCTGGTGACCCCGTCTCAAAAAAAACAGGCTTAACCACTGGAAAACTAATGAAAATAAATTTAACAGCGTTAAAAATACAACAAAAGCTGATTAACTCCAGAATGGGAGATTTTTAGGTCAAATTGTATGAACAAAAATCACAGCCCCAAGTCAAAAGTGTGATAGGGCTGGAAATGAAAATTACCTTTATTCATCAATACATTAAACAAATATTTATTTAGTATACTAAATGTCAGTAATTAGGTATAGCAGTAGTAAATAAAACACGAAAAAAAAAAAAAAACCCTCTTGGCTGGCTGTAGTGGTTCATACCTATAATCCCAGCACTGAGGCAAGGGGATCACTTGAGCCCAGGAGCTCG
>NW_012107808.1:3183277-3184220 GCF_000951045.1 Mandrillus leucophaeus | reverse complement strand
TATGTTGGCCAGGCTGGTCTTGAACTCCTGACCTTGTGATCTGCCCGCCTGGGCCTCCTAAGGTGCTGGGATCAGAGGCATAAGCCGCCATGCCTGGCCCGAACTCTTAAGTTTATATAAGAAACTACTACCAAGCTGACTTATGCCTCTGTTGGCACCAATTATCTGCAGACAAGAGGAAATCCCTTTGATACCTTAGGTCTTTAAAGAATAAGTTAAACAAAAATATGGGAAAATAAATTTTCTTTCATATGTGACAAGCTATAATGAAGAAAACATAATGAAAACTTGTTCACCAAAATTACTTAAGTTAGAATTTTTCTTACAATTTCTTGCTGCCGTAAATTTAAAAGAATCATCTTCTACAATCATCTTTTAATGTTCAGGTTCATACATCCTACATGTAAAATTCCTTTCTTCAAAAAATGCTCATTGTCTCTGTATCTCAAACACTGATAAATGGATTTAATTCACAGGATAAGACTTTGATACACCAGAGAGCAAAGCAACAGGAGAGACAGTCCTCCTTGGACCTGCATGCTTACTGGGTATGGCGAGATTGCAAGGCCCCAGTCACTCTAACCTGAGCCATTTCTCAGGGTTGTTTACGCTGCTGAGAACCTTGACAGACAGGTAACACGTCCCTTCTAGACAAAGCACAGGTTTGCTTACCGCTTGCTAGAAAAGCAGTGGACTTCCCAAGCTGTGTTGCTCAGCCACAACACAAATCCACTGTGTGCCAAGCATCCATCAGGACTGTGCTAAGTGTCTCCAGGAGACTCAAGAGGGCAACTGGCACAAATATGCTGATGTTCATGCTATTTACTGTGCTGTGAGTAATAAAATCTGCATCTCTAACCCAGGAGTCTTGCATCTTACCGTTGTTATCCATGAAACAGTAACAGGCTAACTCATTAGTTAATAAGGTAAAATCAAAATCCCA
>NW_012107808.1:3178885-3179792 GCF_000951045.1 Mandrillus leucophaeus | reverse complement strand
TTGCAGTGAGCAGAGATGGCGCCACTGCACTCCAGTCTGGGTGACAGAGCAAGACTCCGTCTCAAAAAAAACAACAAACCAGAAAACATTAACCAGGACAAGCAGGGCATTAATCAGGACAAGCAGGAGTTTCCAAATCCACTCAGCTCAAGCTACTCTCCCTACCATTCCACTGGAACTCCTCACCAAGGTCAACAGTGCTGCATCACGCCAAAGTCGATGGTCTCTTTTCTGCCTTCATCTTACTGAAGCTCTCATTAGCAGCTGACACAGGTGACCACTCCTCCTCCTTGAAACACTTGCTTCCACAAAAGCACACATTTCCGAGTCTCCCCTTCCATCAGTGCTTACTACTCCTTCTTCTTTGCTGGGTTCCCCTCCTCTTCTTAGATGACAAATGTTAAGACTGCCTCAGGTCCTCAGCCCAGTTCTCTTCTGTTCATTCTCTCACAATGTGCTCTCACCTAGTCCCAAACAATGACAGTGACTTAACTGCAATCTCCATACTAGTATCCATGCAACTGCTAACTACTCAACATTTCCATTTGGTATGTATTAGAACTTCAAATGTTCACCATTGAAAATAAAAATCTTGGGCCAGGCGCAGTGACTCATGCCTGTAATCCCAGCACTTTGAGAGGCCGAGGCAGGTAGATCACGAGGTCAGATCGAGACCATCCTGGCCAACATAGTGAAACCCCGTCTCTACTAAAAATACAAAAATTAGCTGGGCCTGGTGGTGTGTGCCTGTAGTCCCAGCTACTGGGGAGGCTGAGGCAGGAGAACTGCTTGAACCTGGGAGGTTGCAGTGAACCAAGATCAGGCCATTGCACGCGATCTCAAAAAAAAAAAAAAAAAAACTTGATTCTTTTTGCTCACTACGTTCCTCCTCTCCACCCTTTAACGT
>NW_012107808.1:3172582-3173780 GCF_000951045.1 Mandrillus leucophaeus | reverse complement strand
CCTGTCTCAAAAAAATAAATTAATTAATAAATTAATTAATTAATCTAAAAACCCCTCCTTTCATGAAGCTTTCTTTCAAGTGAGGGAACACCAACAAATAAGGAAGTAAAACAATTAAAATGTCTGATGGTTATGTATGCCATGGAAAAAATAAAGCAAGAAAAGGAGATGAAGTGTTGGTGGAGAATTATAATTTTAAATAAGGTTAAGGTTCTCTTGAGTAATGACCTCAAAGGCATGAGGAGGCAAGCCTGGTGAACATCTGGGAGAAAAGCAGGCAGGCAGGGGGAATCCCCAGCACCAAGGTCCTAAGGCAAGCGTGTGCCTGGTCTCGAGCAGTGAGGAGACTTGTGAGGCCAGTGGAAGGTGGAGAACAGCGACCGTTGAGCTCAGAGAAGAGGGCAGGAAGGCACAACATCAAGTAGGACCTTATAGGCCACTCAAAGGACTCTGCTTTTCACCCCCAAGAGACCAGGAGCCACTGGAGGGTTTTGAGTAGAGGATCACTCTGCCAGCTTACTGATAATAGACTGTGGAATAAAGGGGTAGAGGGCGGAAACTGAGAAACTGCTTGGAAGTCAACTGCAATAACTGCAATTGCATAATCCAGGGTGACAGTGTCTTGATCAGTGGCGGTAATGGAGATGACTGGATTCTGGATCTATACTGAAGACAGAACCAACAGCATTTTCTAATGGATTGTATGAGAGCAAAGAAACAACAAAAAACCTCCAGTGCTTTTGGCATCAATGGCTTGAGGGATGGAGTTGCCACTGATTAGGAGAGCAAAGACCACTAGGTTGGAGGAGGGGCAAATGTGGGGGGAAAGCTGGTGTTCTACTTTGGACAAGTTAAGTTTGAGATACCTATCAGACATGCAAGTAGGGATGTCAAGAAACAGCTGGACACACAAGTCCAGTTCAGCGTAGAGGTAAGGGCTAGAAATGTCAATGTGATAGTTAAGGATACGCAGATGTGCTTAAAGCTGCATTGGATCACCTGGGGAGTAAATGTAGAGGCTTCTCTACATTAACAAAAAGGTAAAGCCCAGAAGGAGAGAAGCAATATTTGCACAGATCAGACAACAATAGGGTTCCACGTGTAGTTTACGTACCACACCTCAAAGAAATAACCAGAAACCGGCCAGGGGCGGTGGCTCAAGCCTGTAATCCCAGCACTTTGGGAGGCCGAGGCGGGA
>NW_012107808.1:3161694-3171702 GCF_000951045.1 Mandrillus leucophaeus | reverse complement strand
AAAAAAAAAAAAAAAAAACTTGATTCTTTTTGCTCACTACGTTCCTCCTCTCCACCCTTTAACGTGTTCCTTCTTGATTCTTCTCCATGTCAGTTAGCAGCACCACCATGCACCCACTTGTTCAGACTCAAAACTGAAGAGTTCTCTGATTCCTTCCTTTTTGTCACCTCAACTTCCCTCTACCAAGAATCCAATCCATTAGTAAGTTCCATCAGCCCTATCTACAAAATATGTCCTGAGTCACTGTGTCTTAGCATCTCCTTTCTTCCCAGGCAAGCCCAAGCCACCAAAGTCACTCACCCGGACTACCTAATTCACCCCCACTCGAACCCTCCCCAGCCAGTCATCTGTCACACAGCAGCCCACGTGGAAACACAACAGTGACTTCCAGCAGCACTAAGAATAAAACTTGAACTTCCTACCTTTCCTACCAGGCCTACCTCTCCAGCCTCATCCACTCTGCCTTCGCCCCCTCACTCAGCATACTACAATCACACCTGTGCCTCTTCCGGTCCTCCTACATATCCAGTACATTCCCATGTGGGGATCTTTGCACCTTCTGTTCTCAGCACTGAAAACTCTTCCCCCATCTTCATATGACTGACCCCTCTTCATCATTCAAGTTTCTGCTCATATGTCACCTCTTGTAGAGAGGCCTTCCCCGAAGGTTTTATCCAAAACACTTTCAACACTTTATCCAAAACGGCTCTCTTCTAATCATTCATCACGAAAAGTACTTTTTGACTACCTGAAATTGCCTTATTTGCTCACTTGTTTATTTTCCTTTTCCCCAACAGGGAACCTTATCTGAAATGTCCACCATATATCCCAAAACTTAAAACAGAGTTGCTTGCACATAGTAACTTCTTAACAGGTGCGGAGAATGAATAAACAAAATGAGAAAGCTCATGAGGTGTGAAGAACAACTGGAAGACAGGGCAATATTTAAATCAGAATTTTAGGAAGAAAGGAAAAACCTAAGCACTGGCTCCAAATTTTTGTAGAAGCAGACACATGGAAGGAGGGCTATATTTATTCTGTTTTCCAAGGGCACGACTCAGACCAACAGTGGCATGCTATAAGGTGACATATTTGAAAAACCACTTTCTAACAAGTGCAGAGTCTCAAAATGGAAATGAGCTTCCACAAAAGGTAGTGCTTGGACAGAGGCTTGATCACCACGTAGAAGAAACAAAAGAAAAGTTTCATTGCCTAGGTGTGTCATGCTGGACAAGCCACCATTCCCCTTCCTGGATCTCAGCTGCATATTAAACACATTATTAAATCTCAGCTGCATTATTAAACACGAGAAGATTGGAAGCGAATTACCGATTTGTCCAAGCCCTTTCCAACTTTAAGACTAGGAATCAAGTCTCGAAAATACTGTCCTCCACACCATAAATTCTGCAGATGCGAAGTCTGTATCTCCCTTGTTCACCGTTGTATCCCTAAGACCTGGCAAATGAAAGGGACTCCACAAACAGCTGATGGCCATATGGGGGAGAGATCTGTCCATGTTTTCCTTCTCAGTGTGTGGCAAGGACTGTGAACATTCAAAGAAGCCCAAATGGATGCGTTCTCTGGAACAGAAAACTTTACAAAAGTTCCAGCAAAGTTCACCGACCCTGATAATCCCTTGGTCCAGCTTCTGGCGCGGTGACGGCAGTGTCCTCGTCTCCCAATGCCGACACCTCCCCAGGAAACTGTCAGCCGCCTCTGGGCCTCCCCGAGTCGGGGGGTGACCAGAGTCCAGCTAAAACAGACGCTAGGGCCCAGGAGAGGGGCGGCTGTCCCACGAGGAGGACGACCCCAAAGAGTTCGTGAGGGGGCCGGAAAGTGACTCACCTCAGGAAGGGACTTGCCGCAGCTGAGACTGTAAATCTTCACCTCATTGAGGCTGGAAACCTGCATGGCGGCGCACAACACTGTTCAAGTCCCGGGTCCTTTCCTACCAGCGTGCTCAAGCACCGGAATCCCCGGCCCTCAAACCCCCTGCTCAGCCGGCATGCGGCCGCTGGCGCCGGCTGATGACGCACTTCCGGGCGCCGGAAGACGTGCGCACGTTCCCAGAAGAGGGAAGGGGGTGAATGCGGGAAGAGCGGCGGCCGGGAGGCTAACTAGTGAAGTTCTGGCAACCCGGCGCGGCTGTCGGCGACGCTCCTACGGGCAAGACTAGACACTGCTCTCCCTGCTGTTAGCATCCCGACCGGCAGGGGGAGGCTTTCGAGTCTCTGCCCAGGCCGAGATGTCATCCTTCCAGGCGGGGGCGAGGCGGTTCAGTGAGCGAACCCAGCGAGCGAAGGCGACCAGGGTGCGAATTCCGAGTGGAAGTGTATTCTTTTCTCTCCTCCAATGTTTCTGAGATGTTACGTTAGAAGTACTGTAGGCCGGGTGCAGTGGCTCACGCCTGTAATCCTGACACTTTGGGAGGCCGAGGCGGGCCGATCACCTGAGGTCAGGAGTTCAAGACCAGCCTGGCCAAGATGGTGAAACCCCGTCTCTACTAAAAATACAAAAATTAGCCGGGCCTAGTGGCGCGCGCCTGTAATCTCAGCTACTCTGAAGGCTGAGGTGGGGGAATCGCTTGAACCCGGGAGGCAGAGGTTACCGTGAGCTGAGATCGCGCCACTGTGCCAGCCTGGGCGACAGAGTGAGACTCCGGCTCAAAAAAAAAAGACTGTAGAGCCATCTTCAACCCATTCCTATCTCTGGCCCTCACTTTCAGTATCTAAACCTGGATATTTCTAATTATGAAATATTTCCTTGAAGTAATTTGTTTTCATTCCTCCTGCTGAGACTCAAATACTTACTATTTTTGGATTATCACTTTCCCAACTGATCTTACCGCCTTTGATTTAATGAATAAATTATTTTATGCCTTACTTTCTAAAACCCAAATGTTTGTTTTGCTCTCCTACCCAGAACATTTTTGGAAACTCTCAAATACCAACACCACATTGCATCTGAATTAGGTTGAGAGTTCTTCGTGGACCCTATATCATTTGTCCTTATATTCCCTATCCACCCCTACCCAGAGTACCAGAACAGTGCCTGGCCTCTATTAGGCATTGCTACATATTTACATTTAGCCATGTACGTAGGGATATATTCCTAAACTCTGTCCTCAAATTTAAGATCCTCCACGAATTTTTAATTTTCTGCACTGGTTACAGTTAAGAAAAACTGTAAACATCCTTGGGAAAGGTGACATAATAGAATGGTTAGATCACAGACTCTGGCTTGGCTTGGTGGCACAGGTCTACAGTCCTAGCTACTAGTGAAGCTGAAGCAGAATCACCTGAGCTCAGGAGTTCTTGGCTGTAGTACACAACGAGCATTGGGTGTCCTCAGTTTGGCATCAATATGGTGACCCCACAAGAGCCAGGGACCACCATGTTACCGAAGGAGGAGTGAAGCAACTCAGGTCAGAAATGGAGCAAGTCAAAACTCCCATGCTCATCAGTAATAGGATCATGCCTGTGACTAACTGCACTCCAGCTTGGGTAACATAGCAAGACCCTATCTCTTGAAAAATAAATAAAGATCACAGACTCTGAAGCCAGACTGGCAGGGTTCAAATCCTGACTGCCATTTTTAACTGGAAGACCTTAGGTAAGTTACTTCACCTCTCTGTACCTGTGTAAAATGGAGACAGCAATAGTATCCACTTGACAGAGTTATGAGGATGAAATACGTTCATATTTATAAAGCGTTTGGCACGCAGTACTTGGCACATAGTAAGACCATGTAAGTGTTTGTAAAATAAAACAAAATAAATGGCATATACCAAATAAGTGGAAATGTATCCAAATTCCATTAGCATTTCCTTTTTAACAGTTTTATTGAGATACAGTTAACATGCTATAAAATGTCCCCATTTAATGTACAATATAATGACTTCTAGTGTATTCAGAGTTCTGCAACCATCACCACAATCATTTTTAGAACAAAAAGAAACCCCAGCCTCAATTAGCATTCACTCCATGCCCCATCCCCCACCCAAGCCCTAGACAACCACTAATCTACTTTCTGTTGGGGTTGTGGGTTTTTTCCCATGGGGGCATCTCACTTTGCCATCCAGGTTGAAATACAGTGGCATGATCATGACCCACTGCAGCCTCAAACTCATGAGCTCAAGCTGTCCTTCCACCTTAGCCTCCTGAGTAGATGGGAGTACAGGCATACCACCACAGCTGGCTGTTTTGTTTTTACAGAGATGGGTCTACCAGTTAAGCATCCCTAATGCAAACATTTCAAATCCGAAATGCTCCAGGGAGCATTTCCTTTTGAGTATCACATTGACAGAAAGTTTCAGATTTTGCAGCATTTTAGATTTTGGATTTTCAGATTAGGGATACTCAACCTGTATTTTATAAGGGCACCAATCCCATTCATGAGAGCTCTGCCCTAAAGACCTAATCATGGGTCAAGCACAGTGGCTCACACCTGTAATCCCAGCACTTTGGGAGGCCAAGGCAGGCAGATCATGAGGTCAGGAGTTCGAGAGCAGCCTGGGCAACATAGTGAAACCCCCGTCTCTACTAAAAATGCAAAAATTAGCCAGGCATAGTGGTGCGCACCTGTAGTCCCAGCTACTGGGGAGGCTGAGGCAGGAGAATTGCATAAACCCAGGAGGCATAGGTTGTTTTGAGCTGAGATGGTGCCACTGCACGCCAGCCTAGGCAACTCCGTCTCAAAAAAAAAAAAAAAAACTAATCATGACCAGGCGTAGTGGCTCATACCTGTAATCCTAGCACTTTGGGAGGCTGAGGTGGGCGGATCACTTGAGGCCAGGAGTTCTAGACCAGCCTGGCCAACATGGCAAAACCCTGTCTCTACTAAAAATACAAATATATTAGCCAGGTGTGGGCGTGGGCACCTGTAGTCCCAGCTAATGTGGAGGCTGAGGCACGGGAATTGCTTAAACCCAGGAGGCGGAGGTTGCAGTGAGCTGACATCACAGCATTGCACTCCAGCCTGGGCAACAGAGTGAGATCCTGTCACACACACACACATACAAACACACACAAGACCTAATCAATGTCCCACCTCATACCATCACATTGGGGGTTAGGATTTCAACATGAATTTTGTGAGGAGCATAGCACCCTGTCCTGATCCAAAGTCGTAATTTTTTGTTCCATATAGTGCAGCCTTTGGTAATATTAAAAACAGCATAGCTCACTGCAGATCTCTGCAGATGACTGTCTTTTTTTTCTTTTTCTTTTTTTTTTTTTTTTTTTTGAGGCAGGGTCTCTGTCACCCAGGCCAGAGTGCAGTGGCACCATCTCAGCTCACTGCAACCTCCACCTTCTGGGCTGAAGCGATGCTCCCAACTCAGCCTCCTTGAGTAACTAGGTCTACAGGTGTGCACCAACATGCCCAGCTAAGTTTTAAATTTTTTATAGAGACGGGGTTTTGCTGTGTTGGCCAAGCTGCTCTTGAACTGGGCTCAAGCGATCTGCCTGTTTTGGCCTCAAGTGCTGGGATTACAGACCTGAGCCACCACGTCCAGCCTGTTTCTCTTTTTAAATGTTTTATATGTATATATATACACACACACACATATATCGCTTATATATATACACATACATATGTCATATATATACACACAGACATATATATATATATTTTTCATAATAAAGACGTGGTCTCACTATGTTGCCCAGGCTGGTCTTGAACTCCTGGGCTCCTGTGATCTTCCTGCCTTGGCCTCCCAAAGTGCTGGAATTACAGGTGTGAGCCATGACGCCCAACCAGATGATTCTTCATTTTTCATACACATCCACTTAAACATTTTGTCTCTCCAACCAAGAGTGTCAGAGCTTATAGTCAGGAACTACATGCAAGGGCACATGGTGTTTACTTTGAGATGAAACGGGGTATCCACAGTCCTCATGCCAGGACAGCTCCCTCTCCACAATCGCTGGCCTGAGAATTTGACCTGCTTCCCTTCTGGGTTGCTTCCCGCTAAGAATGGAGCTGCAGTGCAAGGTGCAGCTTCTCCACTGTTTCTAGTATTGTGTGTCACACAGCATCCTGTCCCTAGGCAGTCATGAACTTAAATGTAATGCTGTGTTAGAAGCCTGTGCTTGCAGCTAAGAGCACAGACTTCAGAGCCAGACTCCCTGCGTTTAAACACTGGCTCGACCCCTTGCTACCCATAGAGAGCTTGTAGAGAGCGAGTTAACCTAATGTGTCAAATGAGATTAGTAGTACTTAGTTCAGAGGGTTGTTAGGAAATCAGTGAGTTGGGCCAGGCACGGTGGCTCACGCCTATAATTCCAGCACTTTGGGAGGCTGAGGCGGGTGGATCGCCTGAGGTCGGGAGTTCGAGACCAGAGACCAGCCTGACCAATATGGAGAAACCCCATCTCTACTAAAAATATAAAATTAGCCGGCCATTTTAAATATAAAATATAAAATATATAAAATTATAGGCACGGTGGTGCATGCCTATAATCCAAGCTACTCGGAAGGCTGAGGCAGGAGAATCGCTTGAACCTGGGAAGCAGAGGTTGTGGTGAGTTGAGATCGTGCCATTGCACTCCAGCCTGGGCAGCAAGAGTGAAACTCTGTCTCAAAAAAAAAAAAAAAAAAAAAAGTGAGTTTATGTCATAAATCACTGATTTCAGGACATCCATTTTTTTTTTAACATCTCTGAAAGGATGTGTCTAGTGTATCATGCATATCTTGAGGGAAGGGTGCATGTTATAGGTAATAGTCTTTTGGAGTCAATAAAATAAAGTGCGTATAAAGCACTTAGAACAGTGCCTTACACAGAACACTACATAAGTGCTAGTTATTAGAAAACCAAAACATTAAAAACGGTTCCAGAAAAACTAGTTGTTACAGATTCCAACTAACCTTAAATGTTCTGGTGTTAGTTGCCATTCCAGAAACCTTCAAATAACATTCAAGCTTACTCTCCTAATTCCTTTTTTTTTTTTTTCTTTCCCCGAGACAGTGTCTCACTCTGTCGCCCAGGCTGGAGTGCAGTGGTAGGATCTTGGCTCACTGCAAGCTCTACCTCCCAAGTTCAGAGAATTCTCCTGCCTCAGCCTCCCGAGTAGCTGGGATCACAGGCACGTGCCACCATGCCCGGCTAATTTTTTTATTTTTCGTAGAGATGGTGTTTCACCATGTTGGCCAGGCTGGTCTCGAACTCCTGACCTCAAGCGATCTGCCCACCTCGGCCTCCCAAGGTGCTGGGATTACAGGTGCAAGCCACCGTGCCCAGCTCCTCTCCCAATTCTTTACCTCCATGGCCAGTGGGTCTCCAAAGCATTTGGTTCCTTCTTTCCAATATCAGATTCCTTCTCTGTTCCTGCTGCCGCTGGAGTTCAGACCTCACTCTGTCCTACCTGGCCCACTGCAGTCCCTTTTCCTGTTCTCCCGGCCTCAAGTCCATCTCCCATAAGAGACAAACTCATTCTCTCTAACAGGCAAATCTGATTATGGTGCACTCCTACAAAAACTCTTCAGTCCTCCTAAAGCCAAAAAGAACTATCTGAAGGTCGAGTGCAGTGGCTCGTGCCTGTAATCCCAGCACTTTGGGAGGCTGAGGTGGGCAATCGCTTGACCTTAGGAGTTTGTGACCCACCTGGGCAACATGGTGAAACCTCGTCTCTACAAAAAATACAAAAAATTAGCCAGGTGTGGTGGCACACGCCTGTAGTCCCAGCTACTCGGGAGGCTGTAGGAGGATTACCTGAGCCTAGGGAGGTCAAGGCTGCAGTGAGCCATAATCGTACCACTGCACTCCAGCCTGGGTGACAGAGTGAGACCTTGTGTAGTAAAAGAAAATACTACATTCGAACACCCTTACAGGTTCTGGCCTTATGGGCACCTGGCCCCTCCTTCATTTTCCAGCCAGTGCCGAAGCTGCTGCCTCTCTCCTGCATTCACTACCCTCTCTGAAAATCCTGGATTACTGACAGCCTGAAAAATACAAGGCCTCTCTCACCCTCTTCTTGCCTTTGCTCCTGCTCCTCTGGCTACTTTTAACACCCTCCTCTGTGTGGTGCTCTGGTTTGAATGTCTCTCCAAAACTCACAGTGAAACTTAATCTCCAATGAGGCCGTATTGAGAGCTGGGACCTAGAAGAGGTGATTGGATCATGAGGACTCTGCATTCATGGATAAATCAGTTAATGGATTCATGGGTTATCATGGGAGGGGAACTGGTGGCTTCATAAGAAAAGGAAGAGAGACCTGAGCTGGGACACTCAGCCCCTTCACCATGTGATGCCCTGCACTGCCTCAGGACTGCAGAGTCCCCACCAGCAAGAAGGCCCTCGCCAGATGCCCCTCGACCCTGGGCTTCACAGCCTCTATAACTGTAACAAACTCTCTTTATAAATTACCCAGTTTCAGGTATTCTGTAGTAAACAACAGAAAATGGACTGAGACACCTGGATAACTCTCCTGAATCTTTTCTTCACCTGCAAGACGTCCTAGAGATCAAAGTTCTCATTGTGTATCATCTCACTGTTTTGTTTCTTAAACTAGGGCTTACAATTTTTTTTTTTTTTTTTTTAGATGGAGTCTCCCTCTGTCACCCAGGCTGGAGTGCAGTGGCCAGACCTCGGCTCACTGCAACCTCCGCCTCCCTGGTTCAAGCACTTCTCTGCCTCAGCCTCCTGAGTAGCTGGGATTACAAGCACCCACTACCATGCTCAGCTTATTTTTGTATTTTTAGTAGAGATGGGGTTTCACCATCTTGGCCAGGCTGGTCTTGAACTCCTGACCTCATGATCCACCTGCTGTGGCCTCCTAAAGTGCTGGGATTACAGGCATGAGCCACCACACCCAGCTTTTTTTTTTTTTGGAAACAGAGTCTCGCTCTGTTGCCCAGAGCTAGAGTGCAACGGTGCCATCTTGGCTCACTGCAACCTCTGCCTCCCGGGTTGAAGCAATTCTCTTGAGTAACTGGGATTATAGGCATGCACCACCACCCAGCTAATTTTTGTATTTTTAGTAGAGATGGGGTTTCACCCATATCTTGAACTCCTGACCTTGTGATCTGCCTCCCTTGGCCTCCCAAAGTGCTGGGATCACAGGCGTGAGCTACCGCACCTGGCCTACTCTTGTATTCTTTTTTTTTTTTTTTTTTTTTTGAGATGGAGTTTCACTCTTGTTGCCCAGGCTGGAGTGAAGTGGCTCAATCTGGGCTCACCGCAGCCTCCGCCTCTCGGGTTCAAGTGATTCTCCTGCCTTAGCCTTCCAAGTAGCTGGGATTACAGGCATGCACCACCATGCCCGGCTAATTTTGTATTTTTAATAGAGACGGGGTTTCTCTATGTTGGTCAGGCTGGTCTCAAACTCCCGACCTCAGGTGATCCGCCTGTCTCAGCCTCCCAAAGTGCTGCGATTACAGGCGTGAGCCACCGTGCCCAGCCTACACTTGTGTTCTTAAGATAACTGGTGCCAGGCGCAGTGGCTCACACTTGTAATCCTAGCACTTTGGGAGGCCGAGGCGGGTGGATTACCTGAGCTCAGGAGTTTGAGACCAACCTGAGCAACATGGTGAAACCTCATCTCTACTAAAATACAAAAAATTAGCTGGGTGTGGTGGCGTGGGCCTGCAGTCCCAGCTACTAGGGAGGCTGAGACGGGAGAATCACTTGAACCTGGGAGGCAGAGGTTTCAGTGAGCTAAGATCCCACCACTGCACTCTAGCCTGAGCAACAGAACAAGAATTCGTCTCACCAAAAAAAAGGCCGGGCATGGTGGCTCACCCCTGTAATTCCAGCAGTTTGGGAGGCCAAAGCAGGTGGATCACCTGAGGTCAGGAGTTCCAAGACCAGCCTGACCAATATGGTGAAACCCCGTCTCTGTTAAAAATACAAAAAATAGCCGGGCGTGGTGGCAGGCGCCTGTAGTCCCAGCTACTCAGGAGGCTGAGACAGGAGAATCGCTTGAACCCAGGAAGTGGAGGTTGCAGTGAGCCAAGATCACGCCATTGCACTCCAGCCTGGATGACAGAGCAAGACTCCGTCTCAAAAAA
>NW_012107808.1:3157412-3159889 GCF_000951045.1 Mandrillus leucophaeus | reverse complement strand
ACCATTGCACTCCAGTATGGGTGACAGAGCGAGACTCTGTCTCAAAAAAAAAAAGAAAAAAAAATATATATATATATAAAAATTTGTTTTGGTTTGGTTTATAATAATAAAAGAGTTAAAAGCATAATACATTTTGTAACTAGGTTTGTATTTGTACATCTTTAAGTAACATTTAAAAGAATTATGTCTTTAGTCAATGTAGTGTCCTGGACTCAATGCTGGAATAGAGGGAGGACATTAGTGGAAAAGCTGGTAATATCTTAATACAATCTGCAGTTTAGTTGACAGCATTGTATCAGTGTTCGTTTCATATTTTGATATATATACCATGGTTATGTATGATGTTAACAACCAGAGTGCTGGGTAGGGGGTAAATGGGAACTCTAGGATATTTGTAGGATATTTACAACTCATTTTCTCTTTTTTGAAATTAAAAAGTCTTAAGAACATATATATTTGTTTGTTTGTTTGTTTGTTTTTGTGAGACAGAGTCTCACTCTGTCAACCAGGTTGGAGTGCAGTGGTGTGATCTCAGCTCACTGCAGCCTTGACCTCCTGGGATCAAGAGATCCTCCCACTGAAGCCTCCCGAGTAGCTGGGACTACAGGCGCACACCACCATGCCTGGCTAATTTTGTTCATTTTTTGTATTTTTAAAAAACTTTTATTTTTTATGTTTTATTTTTTTGAGACAGGGTCTTGCTGTGTTGCACAGGCTGGAGTGGTGTCACCACTTGAGGTCAGGAGTTTGAGACCAGCCTGACCAATGTGGTCAAACTCTGTCTCTACTAAAAATACAAAATGTTAGCCAGGCATGGTGACACATGCCTGTAGTTCCAGCTACTTGGGAGGCTCAGGCAGGAGAATTGCTTGAACCCAGGAGGCGGAGGATGCAATGAGCAGAGATTGTGCCACTGCACTCCAGCCTGGGCGATAGAGCAAGACTCTTTCTGAAAAAAATAATAAGTAGAAATACAAATAAAAGTCTGGCTGAGATGTTTGTCTGCACTGACAAGGAATTCTAGGGACTGATGAATGAACTCAGGTGGCTTGGCAGTAGGACAGACCAAAGACCCTTAGACTTGACCATGAAGACCCTTGCTATAGCCTGGGTCCCAAACCATGCCATAGTCAACACCCATACCCTACCAAAATCAGGGGATGCCACCTCACTGTACATTTCCTCCTTCAATCACACACCTAAGTGTTGTATGAGTAATACCAAGTACAAATAAATGTGCATTTCCAATCTATTCTGGGGAGGGACATTTAATTTATAGAATCCTTTGAATAAGAACATTGTCAGATACTTACTGAGAATAAGCACAGGCTAATTACGCTACATAGAATACAAATTGACCACAAAGTGACTTCTGTGCCTGAATGCTTATCACAACCTCTACCTTTGTGATGAAACTGCTGACTGACATTGTGACACTGCAGTCCGTTCAATCACGACTCACGATGCCTGATCTTAGGGCTTCTCACACACTGTCATTTGTTAACTGCAGTTTTCAGAACTGAGTAACTGGACTGTAACACTATGAACGTTTGACCTTGTAAGAGCATTTACGTTAATCAGATTATAACAAAAGCCAAAGCCATTGATTTTGGAAGAAAGCAACTTACTTCATGGATGATTTGCCTGAGATCTCTAGAGCTCTAGGGCTGCCTGTTTATATCACAGAAACAGAGACATTAACAAGTATGAGATGTGCCAAGGCCCAGCATGGTCATACAAGGTCCCCCTGCTCAGAAGGGCCCCACACTTGGTTTAACATTCTACTGTCAACTCTTGAAATTCTTAACCATTTTTGAACAAGGGACCCCATGTTTTAATTTGGCACTAGGTTCTTGAAATTATGTAGCTGGTCCTGTGCACACAGCATTATAGGCACACTAAGAAGGGACCCCTACTCATTTGTGGGGTACAGGAGACTTTCAGAAAAACAGAGTACAGGGAATATCAGGAAGTACAACTGAAGGGTGGGGAAGGGTCAGATCATGAGCACACCGCATCTCAGGTCAAAGCCATCAGGACTTCGTCTTAGAGCCCATGGGCTTTGAACCAGAGTGGCACGGTCAGATTTGCAAGAGCAGTCTCTCTGAGGCTGAGTGCAAACTAGATTTGCAGGGTCCGGCCTAGAGCAGAAAAACTAGTTATGCCATGATTGCATTTACCACCGTGACTAACAAAAAAGGCCTACATTAGCACAGTAGTCGTAGGGACAAAGAGTCACGAATGAATCCAGTAAGATTTAGGGGGCAAAGTCAGCCAGCCTTAAAGATTGTTGTCAGGGCTAAGGAAGAGGGCAAAGTTAAAAGTGCCTCCCACTTGCAAGGTCAGGCAGGATAGTAGATAATGGTACTCTACCTAAGACAGAATATACATCAGTAAGAGCAAGTTTTGGTGCACAGTTGAATAGCGGAGATAAGTAAACAATTCAGGATGAGACTTATTTTTAAGATTCCAGTTCT
>NW_012107808.1:3153867-3155769 GCF_000951045.1 Mandrillus leucophaeus | reverse complement strand
GGGAGGATCACTTGAGGCCAGGAGTTGGAAACCAGCTTGGCTACATGGTGAAAACCCATCTCTACTAAAAATACAAAAATTAGCTGGGTATGGTGGCACATGCCTGTAATCCCAGCTACTCGGGAGGCTGAGGCAGGAGAATCGCTTGAGGCTGGGAGGTGGAGGTTGCAGTGAGCCAAGATCTCGAGTTCGTGCCACTGCACTCCAGCCTGGGTGACACAGCGAGACTCCTCTGTCTCGAATGAAATAAAATAAAAGAGAGATAACCTTTAGGTGTTTTTCTTCTATTAATGCTTCAGTGATAATCTTTTTATAGAAGCACACCCAATTCTCTGGTTGGCCATCTTCTAAGAAGCACTGCTGCTTGATTTCAGTGCCAAGTTTGCATTAAAATTTACAGTTCACTGGTGCCATGTGCCACTACTGTTTTTTCTTTTTATTTTAAGACAGAGTATTGCTCTTGTCGCCCAGGCTGGAGTGCAGTGGCGCGATCTCAGTTCACTGCAACTTCCGCCTCCCTGGTTCAAGCGATTCTTCTGCCTCAGCCTCTCGAGTAGCTGCGACTACAGGCATGCGCCACCATGTCCGGCTAATTTTTGTTATTTTTAGTAGAGACAGGGTTTCACCATATTGGCCAGGCTGGTCTCAAACTCCTGACTTCATGATCTGTCCTCCTTTGCCTCCCAAAGTGCTGGAATTACAGGCGTGAGCCACTGCACCCAGCCTCTGGCTAATTTTTTGTATTTTTAGTAGAGACAGGGTTTCACCGTGTTAGCCAGGATTGTCTTGATCTCCTGACCTTGTGATCTGCCCGCCTCAGCCTCCCAAAGTGCTGGGATTACAGGCATGAACCACTGCACCTAGCCCCACTACTTTTATTGTCTTGACTCAGTGATTAGGAGAGGGTCTGGGCGGGGCATGGTGGCTCATGCCTATAATCCAAGCACTTTGGGAGGTCGAGGCAAGCAGATCACTTGAGGCCAGGAGTTTAAGACCAGCCTTGCTAACACGGTGAAACCTGTTTCTACTAAAAATAGAAAAATTAGCCAGGCATGGTGGTACGCGCCTGTAGTGCCAGCTACTCGGGACGCTGAGGTGGGAGTATTGCTTGAATCCAGGAGGCAGAGATTGCAGTGAGTTGAGATTGCACCACTGCAATCCAGCCTGGGTGACAGAGTGAGACTACGTCTCAAAAACAAAGGAGATGGGTCTGGTAGGAAGTAATATGATACAGGCAAGTTTGAGCCAAGTGAAAGTCAATGATGTCATGGCTCACTGTGGGAAAAAGGGTTTTGCAATTGACCAAATCGAAGTCAGGGGTGGGAAGAATTAAGTCATTCCAGGGAACGTGATAGTGCAGGGATAGAAGCAAGAGAACTCTTGCCATACCTGAGCTCTCCATTCATTTAGCAAAGAGCAGATTTCCATCAAAACAATATCAATCATCGCACTAAATTAATTTGAATTATACTAGGTTGAAGTTTTAAAGTTTTGCTTGAAAATAACTTATAAAGGGCCGGGTGTGGTGGCTCACACCTGTAATCCCAGCACTTTGGGTGGCCGAGGTGGGCGGATTACGAGGTCGGGAGATGGAGACCATCCTGGCTAACAGGGTGAAACTCTGTCTCTACTAAAAATACAAAAATAAAAAAAAGAAAAAGAAAAAAAAAGAAAAATGAACTGCTTAAAAAATAACTTCTCAGCCAGGTGCGGTGGCTCACGCCTGTAATCCCAGCACTTTAGGAGGCCAAGGCGGGTGGATCACAAGGTCAGGAGATCAAGACCATCCTGGCCAACATGGTGAATCCCCGTCTTTACTAAAAATACAAAAGTTAGCTGGGAATGGTGGCAAGTGCCTGTGAATCTCAACTACTGGGGACGCTAGGTAGGAGAATCACTTGA
>NW_012107808.1:3148182-3149277 GCF_000951045.1 Mandrillus leucophaeus | reverse complement strand
CCACTGCATTCCAGCCTGGACGACAGTGTGAGACTCTGTCTCAAAAAAGAAGAAAAGAAAATAGGGCCGGGCACAGTGGCTCATGCCTGTAATCCTAACACTTTGGGAGGCCGAGGCCGGAGGATCCCCTGAGGTTGGTTAGACTAGCCTAAACTAGCCTAACATGGAAAAACCCTGCCTCTACTAAAAATACTAAATTAGCCGGGCATGGTGGTGCATGCCTGTAATCTCAGCTATTCAGGAGGCTAAGGCAGGAGAATTGCTTGAACCCTTGAGGCAGAGGTTGCGGCGAGCTGAGATCGTGCCATTGCACTCCAGCCTGGGCAACAAGAGTGAAACTTTGTCTCAAAAAAAAAAAGAATAGGAGCCGGGCATGGTGACTTGTGCTTGTAGTCCATGCTACTCAGAACGCTGAGGCAGGAGGATTGCTAGAGCCCAGGAGTTTCAGGCCTCAATGAGCTATGATGGTGCCACTGCACTGCAGCCTGGGTGACAGAGTGAGACTGTCCCTAACAAAAAAGAAGAAAGAAAGAAAATAAAATAGGCAAGCTATACACAGGAGAAAATATTCACAAAGTATGTGTCTGACAAAGGACTAGTATCCAGGATATATATAAAGAAGTCCTACAACTCAATAATATAAAAGCAATCCAATAAAAATCCAATAAAAATATGTTATTAATATTAGTGTATTAATAACAAGTAGCACATAAAAATGTCCTCTACATGATTAGTCATTGGGGAAATACAAATAAAAACCACAACCAGCTGTCATTACACACATACCTGAATGGTGAAAGTTAAAAATTCTGACAATACAGTTAAGGTTGGAGATGTACTCACACATTGCTGGTGGGTGTGTGAATGAGTACAATCACTTTGGAAAGCTATTTAGAATTGTCTACGTACGTTGAACATATGTATCTCCTACGACCCAGCAATTCCACTCCTAAATACACACTCAACAGAAATATGTACAATTGGCCCAGCGTGGTGGCTAACACCTGTAATCCCAGCACTTTGGGAGGCTGAGGTGGGTGGATCACAAGGTCAGGAGTTCAAGACCAGCCTGGCCAACATGGTGAGACCCTGTCT